>NC_090731.1:136261365-136448865 GCF_036898095.1 Palaemon carinicauda
CGTTAACCTACTGAAACCATACTAAAACGAAAACGAGACTGAAGCTTCACGGGTGTGTTTGGCCCAAACCATACCGTCCTCAGAAGACGATGACGGATATAAGGGGTGGTGAGCAAAGTGAATATTTTGTCTATCCTTCGGAACTTGGAAGAGAAATTAACTCATTTGAACCAGGAGCAGCGAGAGGAATTAAGACGAATGATTAAAAGGTTCCCTGAAATTATCTCGGACGTCTCGAAATAAACCAACCTGACGAAGCATGAGATATACCTTAAAACAACGGAAATACCATTCAAACAATACGCTTATCGACTATCGCCGTATCACCAAGAAGTCATGAGAAAAGAAGTGGACTATTTGTTACAAACAAGGTTCTAGCCCTTACAGTTCTCCATACTTGCTCGTGAGAAACAGGACGGATCTTTCAGGATGAGTATGGACTACCGAAAGTTGAATTTGATCAGTGTGGCCGATAATTATCCATTGCCGCTCATAGACTAACTACTCACCATCAGACACGTGAGGTTCGTCTCCAAGATCGACTTGTTAAAAGGCTATTACCTAATTCCTTTGGATGACAATGCAAAATTGTTATCAGCTTTTAAAACCCTGTTTGGGTTATATCAATACACCGTCATGCCATTTGGTCTAATGAACGCTCCCACTACCTTTCAACGAGTAAGGCATAACCTTCTAGGTCAACTGAAGAAGTAGGAATATATCTCGATGGTATTGTGATATATTCATCAACCTGGGAAGAACATCTCAAAATCCTAAAGAAAGTATTTCAAAAGCTGCGAGGAGCACACCTGACGATTAACCTAGAGAAAGGCAAATTTAGAAAGGCAACAGTACGGTACTTAGAATTTGAAGTAGAAAGAGGACAAATCACCCCAGGTAGCCGCTAATGTCGAAGGAATAAGGAAAGCCTGCCCCCCCACCCCCCCCCCCACCCCCATCACAAGGAAGCAGTTACAACAATTTTTAGGGATAGCAGGATTTTACCAACATTTTTGCCCAAACTTTTCGGCTGGAGTCGCTCCCTTTCGGATTTGACTAGTCCCAAGAAAAAATTTGTATGGAACAGCGAGTGCCAGGAATCCTTTGACAGGATAAAAGCCAGATTAACTTCAAAACTGATATTGCAAGCACCAGATTTCAGCAAGAAATTCTTTATCCAAGTGGATGCATCAGACAATGGGATTGGAGCTGTCCTATTTCAAGAAGGCAAGGAAGGAGTTCTTCAACCCGTCTGTTTTATGTCATCGAAGCTGAAGAAGCATGAACGAGCCTACTCGACAGTTGAAAAGGAACTACTAGCGCTAATCACAACGATACGAAAATTTAAAGAACAGACCACAGAATGTAGAGATTAAAGTGTATTTGGATCACAATCCTTTGATTTTTTTTTAATAAGATGAAGAATAATAATCAAAGGTTAACTATGTGGTCATTATGTTTACAACCGTATTGTATTAATGTAAAGCATATATCAGGTAAAGATGACATGCTTGCAGATTATTTATCTCAGGCTGAATAGGTTGATTCAGGCCTGGAATAAATAATCTTTTTTTTTGGGGGGGGAGCTATCTTACGAAGCTGGTCTAGTATAGAGTAAATATTTCATTCATGTATTTTATTTATGTATTGAAGAGGTATGTAGCCAGCTCGTCAGGTGAGTTCCTCTCTTGTAGGTTTAAGTAATTCTATGTAAATTATGTAAGACTTTCATCGTTCGTTTAAATGTATTTTCTATTCAAGTGAGTATATGCAAATTTATGTTATTTTAGGGAATTGAATTTTTACGTCACGTATTTTGTTACGAAGTCCTATGTAATATCGATTAGGTATGCTGTGCGACACATACGAGGTACAAACTCGAGGGCTTACCTTATGTTTACGAGGTATTACATCATGTTTATACGTCTACGTCGTTAGAATGTTCTTGTAAAACCTGGAGTTAGTTTTATGTTTTTTTATTGTTTCGAGGGTAGGTGGGCAGAGTTAGCTGAGGGAAAGTTGCCTCACTTGTGCGTTGGTATTCGTCTGCTACTTGATCAGTTGGCAACTTTGGTGCTGCTAGGCATTGCCCCCAAGCCATGAGAATTATCTATTTAGAATTATCTAGAAGTTTAAGTCAATATATATATATATGCCCCTAGGAAATTGTAAGCAGCAGAAAAGATCCAGCCTGTCCCTGTGAAAAAGTGTTGGCCCACTCAAACGAGATTAACGATTTCTAACCAACATATATCGTGTGTAGTGTGTTCAAACTTGATAAATCCATTGAATGAGATTTCAAATTTATTGTGTTAATGTATGTGCTGGTAATATATAAATTTTTGTAACTGACTCTGTGAGCCTTAGGTTAAAACAGTGAAGTGTATTTATATTGCTTATCTGTTTGGAACCCGTGTGTGAGCTAAAAAAAAAATGTAAGCGTATCAGTTACTTTTAGGTAAATTTCATTTAGTATTTATGCATTAGAGTGTTAAAGTGACAACTATTTTCATTAATTATCAAGATTGAATATTTTCATAAATTGATTTCCAGTGAAACAAGGGATTGCATATTTTTTTAAAGTAATATTTTCTGTTGTCTAAGCCTAAGGTTTTGTTCAGATTTAATATTTTGAGTAATTCAAGTATTGTATTTTTTATAGAACATGTTCATTTTGGTGAAAAGTGTATTATTTTAATCACCATTATTTCCTAATAGACCTTGCTCGTATCTCTGACTAAGAATCAAAGTAAGAGGTTATTTTCAATAGTTCAAGTAAAGTAATTACCAAGCTTTTGCTTTTAGTTCATGTAAGAGACCTTTGGATAATCAGTGCTTTTTATACATTGCTGTCTGGGAGTTACATAATTTCCCAGAGCTCGGGTACTATTCAAGTGTAACAGATATATGTTAAAATAACAGGTGAGTTTTGAACTTGGAAGGTTATGTAATTTGCCAGCCGTAAATATATATATATATATATATATATATATATATATATATATATATATATATATATATATATATATATATATATATATATATATATATATATATATACTGTATATATATTATTACGGCTGGCAAATTACATAACCTCCCGAGTTCAAAACTCACCTGTTATTAGATTTATGTTAAAATAACAGGTGAGTTTTGAACTCGGGAGGTTATGTAATTTGCCAGCCGTAATAATATATATATATATATATATATATATATATATATATATATATATATATATATATATATATATATATATATATATATATATATATAAATATATATATAGATAGATAGATAGATAGTGTGTGTGTGTGTGTATGCGCATGTGTCTGGTAAACGTTAAGCAATTTCTCGTTAATGGGGGTGTTGTCCAGAAGACTATATTAGGAAAGAAGATAGGAAGGCTGAGCCTAATAGCACTCAAATGAGTGGGCTATGAAAAGATGCCAGATACTCCCATCCGAAACGAATGGCTCCATCTATTGAGTGAGCGGTTAAACATTCAGAGCCGTAATCCTTACGGGAATATAGGATGGAGTTATTTGCATTACTACGTCAGTATATTTTATTCTTATATTTATGACGTTCATAAATTTTAGATAACTATATTGTAATTTTACAAATAGGTACATTTATAGATTAAGAATACATATCCTTATGTTTCTCAGTCTGTTTTTTTTTCAGATTTTTTCAGAAACTTAATAGCTATGTTTTATAATTTATTTGATTTTCTAGCAATTTCAAGTATTGTATATTACAATTCTTTTTAAATATTCTATACAATATCACGTTCCAATAAAGTAAAACATACTGTATATCTGATTTGTTAAACTTAGTCATATGTGATGCGTAGCCATACATTTGATTACAGATTGTAGGCCATTGTAGAATGATATTAAGTGTATATAAAACACAATTGTAATTTTCTTTTATTGAAACGGAAATGCATGATGGACTCGTGTAAACTCTTTAGTAATTTAAACTAATAAATGTATAGATATACAAACAAAAGGAATAAAATAACTCACTAAATTGAATCACACATAAAAATAATCAAAAGGGGATGAAAATAGAAATAAGGTAGCATACAAGCCAACCAAAAATGAAAGATAAATCACATAAAAGGAACTTTAATGAATTGTACATAAGAAAAATAACAGTAAATAATATTGCGCATATAAAAATTGTAAAAAAAATAATAATAATAATAACATACACCCAACTAAAATTGCATCATGAATTACATACAAATAAACTCTAATATAATTATGAATATGAGAAAACATAATACTAAAAAAAAAGATTTCTTCGTGAATTGAATACATTGTGCAAACATGTGACAGAGCAATTATGCAAACATAGAAAGCACAGACAGTAAACACACATTCATTATTCATGAAAATACAAATACAAACAAATACAGTTTACAAATACTGTAAAATTTTAGTCTTTATTTAGGAAATAGAAAAAAATAAGAAGACAAGGAACACTAAAAAAAATAATATGTTGAAGCAGTATACTCCTGTAATGCTACTCAGGTGTGCAAACATACCGATATATTCATACACTTATAAGTTAAATCAAAGTTAAATATAAGACATACCACTAAACATGTTCCTAACGACAAATATGTCAGTTCCTGAGAAATACATTATTTCAATAGCTTATGACCAAATAAAAAAGTTTGAGAAAAGTGTATTGCGGATGCCTAGCCTTAATCTTATATCCAATATCAGTGGGGCTTACTCATTAGTGGCACATATTTCATGTATTATACTGTTAGTACTCACAGTTCTTTGTCCTTAGGGAACCTGTGAAACACCTAATGAGGATCGGTTTCGTTTCGTTTATTGAAAAAAAAAAAAAAAAAAAAAAAACACTGTGTGACTAATTCACTGCTGGCGCCATGATTTCGTTTGTGTCAACTGTCAAATTCTGAATATAAACAAACTGACGACAAACGATATATCGACAACGCCATCTAAATTCTGAGCGGTCAAACTATTGCGTTCACTTTGAAGTTGCCAACTAGTTTATTAATATTCTATTTTGAGCCTTCCTATTTTCCTTTAGTATATAGTCTTTGATGTTGTCCATAGAGCAATATTATACTGCTATATTCATTCTTGACACGGCTAAGTCGTTTGACTCCAGAAGAATAGTAATTTTTGCAGCTTTTTGTTAATATATTTCCGAGAAGTAAAAACAGCTATCCCATTTTACTTTTATTATTCATTTTAACAGCTATTTCTATCACTGATATTTTTGACATCTGTAAAACATTTTCATTTTTCGTAAATTAAGACGAAGCCTTTGCATTCGTGTATCCTTGGTTAGGGAGAAACTCGGTATTTCTCCCAGAAATTGTTTTTCACCATCCTTGGCTCAAGAGGTTCCCGGACCCAACTATGTCCGGAAATTATCTTTAGTCTGCTTTGTGCTCTTAATGAAAGGTTAACCGGGCCTTATGTTCCGTGAAAATGTGTACCTTAACGATATTAATATGCATTTGTTTTAACGTTGTGTTTTGTGATCTACTCTCTATTCATGATATTGTTCATGGATTACCCCAATATCCGAGGACCAGTGATTTTAGAAGTGAGTTTTACTAGCGAGAGCATTGTAAAATTTGTGAAATATCTCTTCTGAATTTGTATTGATGAGTTTCCCAAATCCGAGAAAGTGGCAATACGTAGTTACAGCGGTTCTGAAAAGTGCTGTAGATTATCAGGATTAACGTTTATACAGACTTTAATTCAAGTGTATCCTTATTTTCAAAAGTGCTAGAATGTGTAATTGGGTTGTTGAAGAATGTATGACCGTTATCAGAAAGGAATGGTGATTATTTTTACGAAGTAAAATGTTCTCATTGTAATAAGTGTTTGATGGCATAGAATTATAACTAAAATTAATTTACGGTAAAAATTATTATTTAAGGTAAAAATTTTAATGTACAGTATGAGGTATGTTTACAAGAGCACGCTCTCCATTTACTCCGTAAGTATGCAGTCCTACAGCTCTTCTCTTCTCTTACAGTAATTAGGAGTTTCATTTACTCGCAAATTGTCATCTTGCAGCTCTCCTCTTTAACAGTAATTAGGATGTTTTTTAAATGGCGGAAAAGCAGAAAAAAGGCAAGATATCTTGAGCAAGGGTGGAGGGGTTATAAAAATAACCAGCTTCGTTTCATCATTAAACGACCTGAAACTAACATCAATATGGTCAACTTAACAGAAGTTCATGATGCCAGCGTACCTAAATAGTAGGTCGTGATGCCAGCGTACGTTTAATATATATTCAAAATACAATATATACTAAAATAAAAGTGGAATAATTACCCGTGTCCATAAAATATGCAATTCACAAATAGTGACACTTGAGTAATTACTCAATTTTTAGTATACATTTTGAATATACGGTATACTGTATATGTACGTTGGCATTACGAACTTCTGTCTGTCGACTACGTTGACAATGTCAGAACTTCCAGGTCGTTTACAAGTGAGAAAACCAAGCTAGTTTTTATTATATATAATATACAGCAACGCCTTACTAGTTTTCAAGAGAAAACAAATTTTCCCCACCATAAATGTCTCAAACGAATTTGACCTACAGCAACTACTGTATGCCGCTCTCTCTCTCTCTCTCTCTCTCTCTCTCTCTCTCTCTCTCTCTCTCTCTCTCTCTCTCTCTCTCTCTCTCTCTCTCTCTCTCTCTCTCTCTCATTCCCGACGGACACTTTGGTGGGAACATGGGACTTCGGGTAGCCGGAAGCAGTAAAATCTTATCACTTGAGGTTCGTAAAAGGCCACAGAACCTAATAAACCTACCCAACCTAGTAGTTCCCAGGTCATGTGCTTAAAAGTGCATCAATATTAAAGGTGAAGAGGATGCCCGTGTTGCGAGTAATTTTTCGTGGGTTTTTGCATCCCAGAGAATAATGCATAGAGAAGAAAGTTACTAGTACCATTATTTATCGATTCCCCTGTAAATTTTCCCCATCCAGAACCCCCAGTTCCCACTGGATGGCCCCCATTACTGTAGGATATATTAGAGTATATCTGGTAAAATTACAGTTTCAACCATTATGGGGAAACTGGAATAAAAATATATTTGTTGATATCTTATCAAATATCTACTCGACACAGAAATAAATGTATTTTCGAAGAAAAACTTTTGAGTTTTTCCAAATAAATCTCATTCCTTTTTTAATAGATTTTTCGGTAATAGTTTACAACACCACGCTCTCCATTTACTCCAAAATAGTGCTTTCAATGACGTCACTGGAAATCGCCGGCGGCCATGCTGGAGGGCATACAAAGCGAAAACATGGCGGCTGCTACAGCGAATATGGATAATGAGAGTGACTTTGTCAAACAATTGTCAGGTGATGATTAGCGTTTTTACAAGCAGAAACTCGATCTAATTGATGGCCTAGATCCATACCAGATGCAGAATTCATTCAGTCAAAATATTGAGGATTTTCCCAGTATTTCATACATTGATATGGTGAACTACTTGGTACTGTCGGCCAACCCAGAACATGAGTGGGCATACATTTCCATTGAATAATCTGCTTCCAAAATTTGTTGTTTTTCCCTTTAATGCTTTTAAGTCCAAAATTAGATAAACACTGGGCCGATGAAGAGAGTGTTTATAATCATAATGCTAATATTGATCATTTAGCCTAACCTTGTGTATTATAATTTTTTATTGTCAAAATGTATGTAAAAGTTTTGCATTATTATGTCAAATCTTTATCAGTTCATGCCTAACCATTGTGTTTGTGTTTGGTTACAAATGCTATAATTTTCTATATACATATAAACATATGATGGAAAACTCTATTGTAATGCTCTTGGATGATCGTTTTGCCTCCTTGCAATTAAATGCGCAAGTTTAATTATTTTTTCGATGTTTCATATATAAGCTGAAGACCCCTTCGGATTAAACCAGCCTTCAGATATTATTATTATTATTATTATTTATAATCAATGTTTATTCATCACATAGGCCTGTATGTCTGCACAATTTAACACACAAATTAAAATAAATATAAATATACACTTAATTATATATAGGCATGAGCACCTTGGCGAAAGAGAGACCTAGGTAAGTAGCCTTTGTTAATATAGCCAATATGGGCGCTTTTAATTTTTGTTTTGTAAATCTGAGATGCCCCTTTTGATGTTTAAAAATTGAGATGCCCCCTCCCCCACACACACTACACACTGAACTGACGATGATACTTGTGAAGTCACCCATGCGATCGGATATAGCATGTTTACACAGGAATAATGATACTTTTAGGGCTTAGCCGAGACTGACCTGATATGAAATGATCAGAACAGATACGTGCGTAGGGTAGTGAGTATTCACGAAGATCGGCCCGTGATATTCTGGTCAACCACAAGTCACGTCTGCGCTTGGATAATTCTTCTGTATCTTAGTCCTGATTCTGAATAACTGCCGGTATGCAGTAGAAACTCTTGTCATCTCTTCGTCCTCGATTCCCACAGCCAACAATAGCGCAAAAACTGGGCATTGTGTGAATGTGAATGTGATGAAATGGCTAAATATTCAACAGTTCAACCATAGCTATTCACTGAACGCGTCTTTGTTTGCCCTCCAAGATGGCGGACCGGAAATTTGATGACGTGTATTGAAAGGACTCTATAATGCAATCCTGCAGTTTTCAGCTTCTTGCACAGTAATTAGGTGGTTATTTAAATTCTGGGAAAGCAATAATTAGCAAGATATGTTGGGGAAGTGGTTATAAAAAGAAAATAGCTCGGTTTCTTCACCAAACGACTTGGAACTGACATGTCAACAAAGTCAACGAAACAGATTCGTGATGCCAGCGCACATAAACAGAAGTTCGTGATGCCAGCGTACATTTGATATACTGTATATTCAAAATATACTTAATCAAAAATGGAGTGATTACTCAAAAGTGTCACTATTTGTAAATTGCATATTTTATGGACACACTTGAGTAATTAATCCATTTTTAACTAAGCATATTTTGAATATACAGTGTATCAAATGTACGCTGGCATCACGGACTTCTGTTTATGTACGCTGGCATCACGAATTCTGTTTGGTTGACTTTGTTGACATGTCAGTTCCAGTAGTTTAGTGGGGAAACTGTTATTTTCTTTTTATAACCCCTTCCCCCTTCCTCAACATATCTTGCTAATTATTGCTTTCCCAGAATTTAAAAAACCACCTAATTACTGTGCAAGAAGATGAAAACTGCAGGATTGCATTATTTTGGAGTAAATGGAGAGCGTGGTGCTGTAAACTATTACCGAATTTTCAGTAATTGTAAAGATCCAGACATGGAAGGTGAAAGGAGAACTATGAAGTGTATGCAGAAGAGTACTTGGAATGAAAGGTGATGTATGCGGGGATTGCCACTGCTGATTATTATTGAGGTTTCAATAGCAAACTCATCCTCAATCTATCATTGTAGCAGTGTGCGTGACTGAAAATTGTTTAATATAAGATTTTGGATTTTCTCTGTCAGGGATCATGGCTGATTTTGAGATATCTCTATTTAGAAATACCGATGCTTAAAAAGTTTTTTATATACTTATGTTTATTTTTTTTTTTATAAAGCTGAATGCGGTGTAGGCCTTTATCGGTGTGACAGCAGCCTTTATTGCTACTATCCTGATCAGAAGTGCGACAGCAATATAGATTGCCCCGATGCTTCTGATGAAAAATACTGCACTTGTGGAGAGAGGCTTCAGAGACAGTATCCAAGCAGAAGATGTGATGCTTATCCAGACTGTCCTGATTGGTCTGATGAACTGGGATGTTCACGTAAGTTTTTTTTTAGGCTACTATAAAAGCAAGTTCTAAATCCTCTAAAACTTAATTTTCATTTCTTTATATAGGTAGAATTTTTATTCACAATTAACACTAAAAAGAAATTAAATTCGAATGTCAAGGTATGGAGACTTTCTCGCATAGAGATTTGAAAATTGGATTCTGGAGCTTCTCTCTTGTCCTAAGATCAACTCATGTTAGTATTTGTCAAATTTATAAAATATTTTATTCCATATAGTCATAGAACTTCTAGGATTCCAAATATACTTGAATGAGCTCGTTAACAAAATTTATTACCGGAATATTAAACTACAGAAATTCTTGTTTTGCGGTGATCATATACTGTAATGGAAGATCTTCCCACTTGTGTAGACTAATCAGAACTTCGTGTGCAAATACATTGTTTTATTTATTTATTTTTTTACTAAAGGTCGCTAATCTTTTTTTTCACTGAATACACTTCTGAATTTAATTTTATTTACCCACTTCACATATGCACCATTGGGCTTGAAGCATTTTGATATTCCAAGGAAGATTACAGCTTGACTTATAATAATTATAATTGAAGATTTGCCATTATCACTATATAGTACAGTGGTGATATGTTCGCCTAGCATTCACGCGGCCACATATAAATCCTAACCTGGGACTGTGAGCTTAAGCTGTTTGTGGAGGATACTGCTGGGGTTGCCAGGCTGACATTTTGGTGCGATTGTCTTTGGATGATATTGGAAGCAAAACCACATACCTTTACTTATACCTTTACCTTTGGTTTAATCTACCTAAAGCTGCTTGTGGTATATAATGGTTCATTATATCTTTGGATGCAATAATTTTTCAAGTAATATTGTTTGCTAAAAATGGTGAATTTCAGTATGTTTTGCATGAACAGTTTGGTACAATTTAATATGAACTAAATCTGTTTTGGCCCAGCGTGTGACCCTGGAGAAATGAAGTGTTTCTTAGAAAGGACTAAAGACAACCATTACTGTGTCCCTGCTGCAAATATCTGTGACGGCATTAAGCAATGTGCAGATGGAGAAGATGAGGCTCTGTGTATAAGGTTTACTGTGAATCAAACGGATACCACGGTAAGAACAGCTTTAATACCCATGTAAGAATTTATTTGTATGATTGGCTAGAAGCATCAGAAATTCATTACATTTTTTTTTTCTAGCCAACTTTAACTATACGACGTGAGGGATACCTCCAGGTGAAGAGAGAAGGAAAATGGTGGCCTTCATGTGCACAGAGATTTGAGGATTACACGGAAGTAGTGAAGGGTTATTGTGACGAGATTGTGGGGGAGAGGCAAGTTTTTTTTTCTTGTATTCACCACTAATTAATAGAATTTTTTTTTTAATTTATTTGTTAATCTTCATTATTCATGGCATAGTCCTTCACAGCTCCATTCAATGTTAATTATTCCTTTCTGTCCAATATCTAAGATGGATTTATCCCAATTTCACTTGGACACAGAATGGTCTTGAAGGGTCCCATGCTGCTACATAGTCCGAATTCATAAATCCAATCCATACACTGTCATTCAAGAGATGAAACTTTACGAATGCAGCATATTTATATCAAATTGAATTTTTCCTTGATAGAATTAATACTTGAAGTTTAGTACCACAATTTTTTTCTTGAAATTTCACAACCCTACTAGTTAGTATATTTGTGGTAGTGGCATCCATATCATAAAAGTATCCGTAAGAGGTTCTTTTAGTCAAGGTTGTCGCGTTAGCAGAATTATATAAAATGTGGTTTGTGGTTCTAAATATCTAGCCCACATAAGGAGGTAATGCCTTTTGCAGATCTTGGTGGTTTATCAAGAGGTTGTCTTTTCCTTTTCTGATTCTTTTTCTTCTCAAAACCATCCTTACTGTCCTCCCTTCAGTTGAAGTGGCTATCTGGGAAGGTATTTAGCCTTGCTAGTGTATCGGCTTCTCCATATTGACCAGTTTTTCCGACTTTTTACTATAGTCTATGGGTTTCATCAATCACTTTATTTATAATTCTGTACATATTGTTTTTTTATAATTCTTGTTAATCTAGTTTTTAAGTGTCTTTTTTTGTTTCTATTAATTCTTATGCTGTCTGGAGACATTGAGCAAAATCCGGGACCAGTACGTCCTAGATTTCGTCAATGTCGTCTTCTGTATTGCAATATTTGTGGTGTTCATGCAAATATTCAAGACCTTACAGTTGCGTCCAGACAGTATATTCTTTTGTGCTCAGAAACTCTGGTGTCTAATATGAGGCACTTATCTGGGCTGCTTATAACTGGTTTTAAGAAGCCAATCATGTTGAAACGTGATGCCATCCCTAGGGCCAGGGGAATGGCTGTGTATATTAGGACTGAGTATCCTGCTTCTCATAAGTCCTGCTATCAATGTGGATGTCATGAGATTCAGGTAATTAAAGTTTGTGGCAGGTGTAACTACTTTTATTTGTATTCGATCTACCGGAATCCAGACATGGATGATTCTATCTTCGATCGTCGTCTTACCATTATGGCTAAGATATAAAATGATAGAAAGGCTTCTTTTGTCTTTGTTGGTGATTTTAAAGCTCACCATAGGGAGTGGTTGAGTTCTCTCTCTCCTACCGATCGCCATGACTTAATAGCTTTAGACTTTGCCTCTGAATCAGGCTGTGAGCAAATCATAAATGAAGCTACCCACAGGTCTGGTAATTGCTTGGACCTCGTATACACACTCCCCTGGCGTTATAACTAGTAAGGTTGGTTCTCCAGTCGGGACATGTTGTTGTTGTAGCCAACAGTTCTTGTTGGCACGGGCCATTCCCTTGGTTTTCCCGTAGGTAACCTGTAGAAAAATATAGTGTGGGAGGTTGGGCTGTGGCACCCTAGCAGTACCAGCTGAACTCGGTTGAGTCCCTGGTTAGGCTGAAGGAATGTAGAGAGTAGAGGTCCCCTTTTTGTTTTGTTTCATTGTTGGTGTCGGCTACCCCCCAAAATTGGGGGAAGTGCCTTGGTATATGTATGTATGTCTCTCATATAGGAAAATTGAAAAGTTTTTCAGTGGTAGAGAAAGTTGTGGACAGGGTAAGGATGATGGTGGTAGTAGTAGAGGGCCATCATTTCTCGGATAGTAGTAGCTTGAAAGTTGGGGGTGTGAGGCCTTTGAATAGTAGGGGAAAGGCGGCAGGTAGGGTTGTCCAACCCTTTACTCCCTAGGGTCCCTGCGGAAGGTTTTTTTTAGTAGCAGGTTAAGTTTGGAAGATACAGTGGATGTGAATAAGGCCTTACAATGAGAGGATAAGATGGTATGATGCAAATTTTGAGGTCCTCACCTTGGTGGAGGTAGTCTTGATAGCAATTGTCTCTCTTTGCTTTCGACAATTGCCTTTGCCAGTGTGGCCGCGGCTTGCCCGGCCTGTGGTGTGTTGGTGTCTACCTGTAGATCACTTCTCAGCTGTGCTGTTTCTCTGCACTCTAGTAAATAGTGCAAGAGGGCGTGTTGTGGTGTGATATCACAGTGATCACACGGTCTCTGTTGTCCAGGATTTCCCAGTTTGCCTTGTATCACAGTCTGAGCCTGTGTATACATACAGCCCATTTCCTTGAGGTGTATCTGTCTATGGGTGGAAGTTCTAGCTCTGTGGCCCATTTGTACCGTGTGGCAGAGGGAGAGCCATTCTCTATTCACTTGTGTAGTTCCTTGATTAGGTTGTCCTTGAGCTGTCTTTATTTTGTTTTTGATATGTTGCAGTGCCGGCTGTATGTGCACCCGTACACTTTGGATGTGTTTAGTGCTTTTGGCTAGTTCATCAGCCTTCTCATTCCCTGGTATCCCAATGTCACTGGGGATCCAGTTAGTTACTGGTCTATCTCTTTCACTGTGCTGATATAAGAGTGATTTGATATCAGCTATCAGGGCCTTGTTTTCTTTATTTTTGTCCTGTTGCAGGGCTTGCATTGAGGATTGTTAATCAGTATGTATGACTACTGGTCCTTCCTCATTTTCAATAGAGTATTTTAGTGCTTGTTGTCCTCCAGCATGCTGTGAATTTGCAGGAGTGAACTGCAGCTCCCGTTGTTTGGGTTCCAGGGTCTACTGTACCATCTGTATAGTAGATCTGTGCCACTATTGTCTCTGCAGAGGGTATTGCTGCATTTCTTAGTTCCTCTATTGTGCAGTCTTCTTTTGCCCTTGGGAGCTTGGTGTAGCTGAATCTTGCTACTTGCTTTTTCCATGGTGGAATGTGTTGTACTCCCTGTGCTGTGTCTGGGCTTAGCTGTAGGAGTACTTTGGTTAGACTCAGGCTCTTTATGTTGTTACTATGGTCTTTGCCATAAGAGTTTGGGGTTTGAACCTCAGGGTGTTTTAACAGTTCCTCTCTCACTCTCTTTTTGGTAATTGAGTCTGTCTGAGAGGAACATCTTTGTAATTGTGCTTGCATTTCCTAATGCAATTCTATCCTCAAGGGATGGTAGTCCAGTCTCAATCCTTAGATTGCATAGTCATGTCCATATTGGAGCTCCTAACATGAGCCTCATGGCATTTTGAATTACCTCTACTGTGTCTTTTTGAGTATCCGTTAGATCTGTGAGTGTTGGGGCAGCATATTCCACTAGCGCGCTGGAACAGGCTAGATATTTCTTTTGGACATGCTCATTTACTCTATCATTGAGTTTGGACATATATCTCATGGCTGCCAGTCTGGCATCTGCTTTTTCCTTGAGATATTTGACTTCTCCCTAAAGGTGAGTTTTTTGTCTTATTATTACTCCCAGGTATGTGTATTAGTCCACCCATTCCAGGGGCTCCGTTCCTATTGTGAGTGGTTGCAGGGGTTTTGGGGCTTTAATTGACATAGCCTTTGTTTTGCCAATGTTTATTTTCAGTCCAAGCTCATTGGATTTGTGGCTGATGGCATTGAGTGCTCTTTGCATTTTGATCATCCTGACTGATCCTCGAGCTATTTCACATACATCTGCATAGATAAATGTCTACTCCTTCAGGAAGTTGGAGTGAGGCTATATTTTCCATGAGGATGTTGAATAGGAGTGGGCTAAGAATCCTTCCTTGTGGTGTGCCATTTTCCAATTCGTGAAAGGTAGAAATCACTCCTTGGAATTTGACTCTAGCTTGCCTTCCTAGAACATAGTTTAGTCCATGCTAGTAGGTGACCTTTAACTCCTTTTTTGGCCACTGATTGCAGCATTGCTGCTGGGCTTGCTAGCTCGAAGGCTTTTTCAAAGTCTATGAAGACTATGGTTGCTTTTTTTTTTATTTATGCAGCTTAAATCATCGGTGATGCATACAGAAGTACCAACTCCCTCCTGATATGCATATAGCTGCTTGTGTAGGGGGCCAATTTTATATTTCATCCTATTTAGGTCCATTTTTTCTCCTGTGGGACATGTGGTCATGCCTTGATTTCATTAGTAGTGAAGACTGAGCAGCCTGTCCCTGATATACCATACTCTTGTAAAATTTATATGAAATCTCAAGCAGACTGGAATGGGATTTTGCATGATCTTTTGTGCTTGAATTGGTCACAATTTTATAGTAGTGTAGATCCTGTTGTCCCTTTAAATGAGAATATAGTCAACATATTGACAGGCGTATCCCTTCTCGTGTGCTAAGGTACCGAGTGAAGGACAAACCGTGGTTCAATTATGATTGTAGACATGCTTATTTGGAGAAGCAGGATGCCTATCATCTTTGGAAAGGGTAACAGATCAGATTTGACCTGGAATAACTATACTCTGCTTTGAGCTTTTGCTGAGAGTTTATGCCTCAACTGAAAAGGAATACAACTTAACCATAAAAGAAACCCTTTCTGGTACAACTCGGAAACATAAATGGGGGTCTACCCTTAAATCTGCACTCTTTGGTGTAGATGCAACAGTTCCTCTTTTACTTAAAGCAGATGGCTCAGTCACTCACTGTTCAATGGATAAGGCAACCCTTTTGGCTGATGTTTTTGACAGTAAACAGAGTAATGAAAAACTTTAACTTCCTCATTCATGTTTTCCTGAGGCTAAACTAACTAGTTTAGCTTTTCGATCTCCTGAAATTGAAGCTCTGTTGATGGACCTTGATACCTATGGAGGTGTAGACCCAAATGGTATTTTTCCTTTGTTTTTTATAAAGACAGCCGATTTCTGGGCTCCAAAGTTATTTTGCACAAGTTGGCAAGAAGAGGAGTTTTTAGCACTTTTTGGAGAATTGGTAATGTTACTCTATGTAAATGTGTTTGTGGTAGCTAGAGTCCCACAGATTACCGCCCAATTTCCATAACTCCCATATTATCTCAAGTTTTTGAGCGTCTTCTGGCAAAATGTCTTAATAGGTTTGCTGAAGGTATTCATCTATTCCCTAGTTTGCATGGTTTTCGTAAAGGCATTGGAGCATGTGATGCCTTTCTTGCAATCTCCAAGGCTGTACAGAAGTCCCTTGATTGTGGTCAGAAAGTTCATAAGATTGGCCTTGATTTTAGTGTTGCCTTTGACAGTGTTAATCATGAGGCCGTTGTTTTCAAACTTGGTTGAGAGTGGGTGGGTCGTTTCTTAGCATTATTATTGATTTTTTAAGTAATAAATCCCAGAAGAGTTGTTGATGGGCACCATAGCGAGTATAGGAATGTGATATCCCGTGTTCCACTGGGTAGTGTTCTTGGCCCTTTACCTTTCATCCTATATACTCATGACATGTGGTTTGGCTTAGAAAACAAGCTTGTTGCATATGCAGATGATGCTACTCTTTGCATCCATTCCATCCCCTAAATGTAGATATGGGGTTGGTGAATCCCTTAATAGAGGTTTAGCTAAAATTAATGCATGGTACAAATTATGGGGTATGAAGTTGAATCCTAACAAAACTCAAAGTATGATTGTAAGTAGGTCAAGGACGGTGGCTCCTCAACCTCCTGATCTCTGTATTGATAATGTTACTTCAAATTTGTGTGACTCTTTAAAATTTTAGGTGTGATTCTCGACAGCAGATTTACTTTTGAGAAACACATTAGGTCTATTTTTTCTTCAATTGCACAAATAATTGGCTTATTGAGAAAGTCCCCTAAGATTTTTGGTGATGGTATGCTTCTTTCTTTACATGCATTTTCAGTGTGCAAAAGTTTCCCCATTATGGAAACACCAACAGTATTAGTTTTAAGCCAGTGAGGAAACAAATTTTTCACAAACATAATGGCTTCTTGTTTGTACGTGATTTGAAAAAAGAAGCAAAGGAAACTAGTATTTATAATTCTGGAATTGTGATAATGCTGGTAGATGTAGTGCCAAAATAGTATACTGTACACTAAATATGGAGCTGTTATTAAAGAACTGAATGTTCATTCCCATAATCCATGTGATGCAAGTGTTAAGGTGCAAAAGTTGCAACCAAGATTAAAGTACATGCAGCAACTACCATGGAAAATCAATCTTATATGAAGTCTTGGCAAATACATCTCAAGGCGCTCGTGGATCTATGCCAAGGACTGCTTCAATGAAGAAGATAGTAAATGAAGTTAAATTGAGTGACAGCAATCCCGGGGAGGAAAGGATTTTGATACTCGGACACAGAAGTTAGTTGCAACGCTTAGTTAAATCAGATATGTGGTATTGTGACGGAATACTGTAGATAAATAAGCTCCTAAACTAATTTTCACAAGTTGAATTCTATATGAAAAGTTATGTAGTGTAATCCCATGCTCTATTGCCCAATAAAAAGTGGGATGCGTATTTACGGCTGTTAAAGGTTAAAAGCAATTACCCCTATATTGGCTCAAAAGTTGGTTGTATGCGACTAGTTATATTGGCTTTGCAATTGTTTTCCTGGAGTTTTTATGAAAGGCTGTTTTTTTTCCAATTAAGTCAAAACTTTCAAAGATAGCATGTACTGGATCTGCCTCTTTTTACTAAGCTAATTTTGATTTTGGCCTGAAGGCTAAGATGATAGAAATTTCTTAAGAATTATATCTCTTGATTGCATCGAAGAATGGTTTTGAGAATTTGGAGCAGCTGTCAGACGAGCATGTAGTATTAGCAGAGTGGTTTGAAGGAAACTATTAAGGTTGTATAATTAGACAGGGCCAGGAGAGGGCTCCTCTTTCCTCTATCTTTGTGGAACTAGTGTGAGTAAATTATTAATGGAGAAAACAAGACCAGCAACCACGTTGAGGCTGCTGGGGGGTACCCAGCCGCCCCTCTATATACTCACAGCAGTGAGAAGTCACTTTTTCTTTTGGCTCAGTAGAGATCAGACATGTTCGCTCTCCTCCAGACTGTCATTGGACTTATCAATTCTGCTTTCTCTTTTCAGGTGTGTGTTTTCTCTTGCGTTCGCCTTAATCATGCAACGCTGTCCAGGGAGCTAGTGTGCCGCGCGTGGGACCCTCATGTCGTCGTTGCAAACCGACCCGCACACACTCCTAATTGCCAAGGGCATTGATGCAAGCAGGGTTTGCCCTGTGCAGTGTAGGGAGTGGTCTGCCTCCCAATGGGAGAGATTTGGGTGACATAGGAAGAATACTAAGCACAACCGCTCTATCTCGGGCGAGCAGAGTGCGTTCTTCTATCGCCCCCAGATCTCTCTAAAGCTCCTTCTCGCTTGCCCTCTAATGAGGGGCTATAGAGTAGGAGCACAGATTGATTACCTCCTTGGCAACCCCTGGGTACTAGGGGGATTGTTGCTTACCCTAGAGGAGCAACTTCTCCTCCAGCTGCTAGCGAGCCATTCTCCATTTCAGATCTGCTACAGGTGTGGTCGTCCTTAGGGATTTCAGGACTCCCTTCGAAGGAGGAACTGCTACGCTGGCTTCAGCGTGATGCCAGGAAAGAACCTTTTCCAGAGCCGTCGACATCTCACGCTTTGGCCCTTCCACACGGGGATGAGATGATCGTTTGCATACGCCTCTCCATCGGCCCTCTGCTGACTACGAACACTCTTTCCATCCTGGGACCTCGTCATCCAATAACCTTAAACCTTCTCCCGCAGGTTGCAGGTGTGGATCTTTTGGGGATAAGCGTTCATACCATCAGCGGCGTAAAAGGACGAGCATCACTATTGCCTCACCCTTCTGGACTTTCTTCCCTGGATCGCAGGTTTCGACGCTCTCCTTGGAGGCGGTCCTTTTCACGAGGACGAGTCGTGCAATCGCGTTCTACACGATCGCGAGCAAAATCTAAACCTAGGTCCAGACGCTCGCGATCTAGATCACGAGAACGGTGCTCGTGCTCGCAAGGACCAAGTTTGCGAGGGTACTGTTCACGATAACGACATTCTCGATAGTTAGGCCGATGCTAAAGTTCACGAGGTAGGCATTCGTATCGTTCACGCTGTTCTTGAACGAGAACTAGAAACTCTCGTTCGCAATCAAGGTTCCTCGTCGTCAGCACAGCGCCCCTCAACCAGACCTTCCAAACAACCTCGGACCGGACCTGAAGATGGATGACAATTCCCCTAACAGGCGTCCAGCTAAATCCCCAGTGCCTTTCACGGCCTGGGGGGTTCTTGGAAAGCGTTCGCATATGTGACTCATTCTCCATCGAGAGTGGTTCTTACTCAGAGGCTGACTCTGCCGACTTAATCGGACGTAGGTGCTTCTCTGGGGCAGCAGGAAAGCATTAGAACTTCCTCTTCCTCTGTGGCTCCTAGTGATCCCATTACGAGCACTTTTGCTCATGAATCGCGTCGGTTACCGCCTGAAAGTCGTGATTTCGCACATGAATCTCGCGATTTCCTGAGCAAATCTGTGATTTCCGCGAGCAATTAATGAGCAGATGTGTCTGAACCGCGAGGAAGTGTTGTACCAACGCAGTTGCCTTGTCCCTGTGCGTCTTCCACCTCCAGCGGAAGACCAATACCCTTCCCAGAAGGGTTCAGGGAGCCCCCTATTAGGTTCGCGAACATTCCTGTTAGCCTAGACCTTCCTTTGCGTCCGAAAGAAAGTGTTCCTCTGTCTCCGAGGTTATCACCTCCATCGACTGGAGCTCAGAGTTCCACCCAAAGGACACACTCCAAGGGAATTCCTCTGTATATGTAGAGGTTCAGAGCTTCCATGGGTGAGCACCTTCATGACCCCCCTCCTGAAGACTGAATGTGGCTACTACACTGCCACAACCTCTGACTGTCTCAGTCAAGGCAACTCCTAGGATCCTCGTGGAACCCTAGTTGGGTTCATCATTTGGGAGTCTGAGGCCTAGGAGGTCGACGGCAGACAAAGCACGTAGATCACCTCCACCCCGATTGCATGCTGAATGCCCTATTCCTTCTGATTCTAATATGACCAACTTACCTTTTATGTCAGTGAAGGTAAAGGTGGTCATAACTAAGAGGAGGATGGGAGGCGTAACATCACCTCACGCCGGTATCATCCATCCTAGGGCGAGTAGGGACATAGGCTCGCCCAGGGAGATAATGATCCATCCCTTCGACCCTCAAAACATTGAGGTAGTGCCTCCGGACCAATGTCCAGTTTCTGTACCTCCTCCTGCTGCCAAGGCTTCATATAGTGCCTCGAAGACCTCGCAGATTCTCCTTCCTAAGATCGCGGAGGAACAAAAACCTAAGAACAGCGCAGCACGGGAAGCTAGATTGGCTGAGGCACAGAGGCAGTCCCTTGTGGTGGGGCCACCAAGTGTTTCTGCTGATGATCCTGACTTACTCCAGGCTCTGAATGTGAGCCTGGAGGTGGACGACCCCTTAGATTTGGAGGATGATAATCTTCCAAAGGCGACCAGTCCAAACTATCACTTCGAACAGGAGAGACAGTCTGTATGGACCTTTTGACAGGTCCTTTCCTGTATGAGGGCCATCAACAGGCTGTCCTCTCCTGGTTCCACCATCCAGGAAGGGAAGGATATGGTTCTCGGTGAAATATGAGTGACCCAGAAGCCTTCCAGGTCCAATGCAGCTCCGGCCTGGTCCAAAGGTCTGACAGCTGCCAAAAGGAAAGCTATCACCCAGATACAGTAGCTGGAACATCTAGTTCCTTGAGGCAAGTTCCTCCTTGGTCCATTCCACTTCCTTTCGTTTTACAAAGGAAGTATTGAGAGATCGAAGGGGAACCACATTCCCCCATGACCCTCCACCCTTTGGTAGAGTCCCTAACGAAGGGTGTTCCAACTTAAACCCTCTCCTGAAGGCCTCCCTCTCAGCAGTTGAGCTCCTGAACATGGAGAGAGGCGCGAAGTACGCCATGCAGGCTGTTCGTTGCTCGATCTATGGCTGGGATCCTTAGGCTTCATGGTTCCCTCCCATGATCTTTCGAAGGAGTTGCCCAGGAAGACTTTGGAGGCCTTCCTGTTGTCAGGTACCCGGACTCTTTGAGTTTGGCGCACCACGTTGTCAACCAGTGGGCAAACACTATCCTCAAGAGAAGGGTTACAGTCATAGGTCGGTTCCAGAAGTATGTGCCGTAAGTGGAAGTGTCTTGGTTGAGGAATTCCACCCCCGAGGGTTCATCTCTCTTCGTTCCAGAAGAGAGAGCGAGTTCTGAGTGATTGAGGAAATAGTCAGATTCTTTCTACCATAGGCTCATGACTGGCTCCGAATGGTCTTTGAATAGTCACATAGCCAAAAAAGGCCTGATTTTGTGGGGTTCCCAACTGTAGACCTGTTCGCAACGTTTCTGAACAGCAAGCTTCCGCTGTAGAGTACTGTTCTCCAGTCCTGGACCCTCAGGCTCAATAGCAAGATGCATTTCAACAATGGTGGGACAACATAGATGTGTACGGCTTTCCCCCCATTTTGTCTGATGAGAAGACTGCTCAACAAAAACAGAACACCCAAAGATCTTATGATGACCCTTGTAGCTCAGTTATGGCATCATGCCGAGTGGTTTCCGGACCTCCTGCAACTTCTTGCAGATCTACCAAGAGAACTCCCTCCATGACCAGATCTACTCAAACAACCACACGCGAACATCTTCCACAAGACCGTGCAGTCGGTTCAACGTCACGCGTGGAGACTATCCAGTGTCTCCTCTCTCAGAAAGGCTTTTCACTACAAGTTGCGTAGCGAATGTCCGTATACTTGTGTCCTCGGTCTGCAGGCTAAATGGAGAGTGTCATGGAATGAAAATCTTCACTCGATGCCATTATTCCAGTAATAGCAGACTTCCTTGTATACATTTGGGAGGAAAAACTCCTTTCTGTTTTGTCTGTGAAAAGCTATCGCTCAGCCTTAAGCCTTGCCGTTAAGCTGATAGTAGTAGATATATCAGCTTCGTTGGAGCTTTTACTTGTACGGAGTTGAGATCACTTGCCCCCAGTCAGATATTATGCTGCCTCCTTGGAACGTGGTTCGCGTCTTTGAGATCCTTAGAAGGACCTCCTTACGAGCCATCATGCCTTGCAACTGACAGAAATCTCACTTTGAAGACGGTGTTCCTGCTCACTTTAGCCTTGGCAAAGAGCCGGTGAACTTCATAACCTCTGGTATGGCATTGGCCATTCAAGGTGATGGGGGGGGGGTTTGAAGTGACACTCGGCTTCGTCCCAGAGTTTATTGCCAACACTCAAAATCATGGGGTACAGGACCATAGATTCGGGCCCTTTCAGACTGAGTCTTCGTTCTGTAACTAATAACTAAATCAGTTGTTACTATGCCCAGTGAGGAGTTTTGAGATACTATCTTAAACGCACTGCAGTAGCACAGCCTCCGATCCTCCTCATGCTCGTCCATCAGAGCCATGATGTTAGGGGAATCAGTACTTCCATGGCATTCAAGCTCAACTTTTCTGTGGCAAGTTCTCCCAGCGGGTGTGTGGAAGAGACGGACCACCTTCACAGCCCATTACTTAAGACTTGACCGACAGGAGAGACTATACACTTGCTATCGGTCTTGTGGTGGCTGCTTAACAAGTGGTTTGAGATACCTCAGGCTCCTTGATGGACAAGTAGCAGTTGGTTGAAGGTATTGGTTACCCAGGTTAAGACTGGACGAAGGTGGTGGTCTGGCTTCCCCTCCCTTGGGGTACAGCACCATGGGTCCCTCTGCAAGCTGGCTTACACCTCTGCAGGTAATAATCACCTCCCTTGTTTAGCCTAGTACAGTAATACTTTGAGATAAGAGTTTAATCCATTCTGGGACAGAGCTCGCACATCAATTTGCTCGTATCTCGGATGAATTTTTCCCATATAAAATAACTAAAAATAAATTAATCCTTTCCCACCCTCTGAAAAAAAACCCTGTAAACAGTATATTGCAGTGAAAAACATGTTTTTAATTGTTGTAATCAACATCCTACGCTAACAAACTAACAAATAGCTTTGAACTTATGATACTCAATGAAATGTAACATTATTATGGTCAAGACAGGCGGTAGCGGCTAACAGCGGTGTGTGCGGAGGAGGAGGAGAGAAACTTCCGGCAACACGTTCGGTACGCAATACTTTTGTAACACTACGTAACATAACCTTGACTTTAAATTCAACGTAAATGAAATTAGCAACTTTAAATGTAACTTAAATGAAATTACCTTACTGTACACACTTGAAAATAAAATGTTAATCTTACGTTACACTAAACTTGATTCTACATTTCGTGTTCATTTTCATTTTTTTAATGTTCTTCTTTGGTTTGGCTCTTTTTGACACTTTCACCTGCACTTTTTGACAGCCTTTTTAAAAGGAACCTATCTAGGGATGTTTGCTTTTGTCTCCCCTTCAAAATGTTGCAAAAATTACACATACACGTGTCTTCACAATACCCTAACTGACGACCACTCTCCAAGTTGTTCGGGGCCTCTTTTTCCATAACTAGAAAACTACTGACACTTCTCTAACATGTCTTTGATTTCTGCTATAGAAAGGCGGCCCTCGTCTTCCACCTTCTCTTCACTCTTGAGCTCCTGCAACACCTCCGAATGTTGAATCTCCTGGAGCTCTATCAATTTCTGTGTCGTGAGCTCTTCCTGATGCTCCTCGACAAGGTCGTTCACGTCTGCCTTGTCTACTTCCAGCCCCATGGACTTTCCAAGAGACTATTTCATCCATCATAACTGGTTCGGGGCCATCAGGGTCTGTCGTATCGAACCCTTCAAAGTCCCTCTGTGACGGAAGCTGGCCACAATTTCTTCCACGCTGAATTGAAGAGTTTGTCTTGTGACACCCTGCCATATATCATCAATAATTTTTAAGCAATGGACAATATTCAAATGTTCCTTCCAAAATTCCTGAATGGTGAGATTGATGTTCTGTGACACTGAAGCATTTCTTGAATAAATGCTTTGTGTACAGTTTTTTGAAGTTAGAAATAACTTGTTGGTTCATGGGCTGGAGGAGTGGCGTGGTGTTGGGCGGGAGATAAAGGACCTTGATGAACCTGAATTCAAGAATGTCCTCTTCGAGACCAGAAGGGTGACCAGGGGCATTGTTGAGGACCAGGAGAAGTTTCATTGGCAATTTTTTCTCGGCCAAATATTTTTTGACTGCCGGACCAAAGCACAGATTAACCCATTCTGTGAAGAAATGCTGGGTAACACAAGCCTTAGCATTATCGTGCCACATCACTTGCAGTTTTTCTTTAAAGATCCTTTGGCTCTTGAAAGCATGTGGTTCACCAGCAGTGGCTTTACCTTAGTCACCGCTGGCATTGGCACACAAGGCTAGAGTTAACCGGTCCTTCATGGGTTTATGCCCGGTAGTATCTTCTCTGCCGTGATGAAAGTCCTCCAGGGCATTTTCTTCCCAAAAAGGAGTTTCATTACAGTTAAAGACATTTTGGGGGATGAAGCAATGTCGGGCGATAACTGAGGCAAAGGTTGCGACGAAGTCCGCGCGGCTCTTGAGTCGGAACTTGCTGCTTCCCCATGCCTCACAACCGAGTGTATCCCAGTCTGTTTTTTTTAAATTATCCAGCCAGCCACGACCGGCTTTGAAGGTTTCTTCTGGCTTTGAAGTTTTCCGTTGGCTTTGAAGTCTTCCCTTTCTCGGCTGCTTGCTTCCCTTTCAAGTCATCATAGATTCTGCTGGCCTTCTCGCATATGATCGTCATAGTCACGCTATCTCCCACCAACCGTTTCTCCTTTATCCAGATTAAAAGAAGCCTCTCCATCTCGTCGTGAATATCACTACGCAGCTTGGAGAGGATGGTTACTCCTTTGGAAGGCTTGGTGCTCTTTATAGCATCCTTCTGCTTGAGGATGATATATATCTTCAATGTACTCCTTTTGTATTGGCGCGCTAGCTCAAGTCACTTTTATGCCACTCATGATTTTCGATTATTTCATGCTTCATCTCCATTGTCATCGTACGCTTTTTCTTTCCACTACCCTTGTTTGCACTCGCTTGCTTTGGACCCATTGCTTAATTAGTTAATTATGCACTAACGCAAAAAACACGTAAAAAAACAAAACACAATGGCCGATGCTCGGAGTTAACTAAACGCGACTGAGATCCGACGGTAAAGACCAAGTGATTCTGTCCTGGTTAGCAGCCTCTCGCACACATGGCCACCAGGCAGCCACATAGGGAACTACAGTGATACCTCTACATACAATCTTAATTTGTTCCAGAAACTGCTTCATATGTTAAAACGATCGTATGTTGGAGCAAATATTCCCATAAAAATACATGGTTAATTATTTAATTCGTTCCTCAGCCTTAAAACCAATAATAAATCCTTAATAAATGGCTACACATAATTACACATTACATTAATACAATACCTGTATAATAAATACATATTACAAACCAAAAAAAAGAATAATAAGGAAATAATGAATAAAAAAGGGGTTTTAATGTAACTGTTGTTTGTGGGCCATAAGCCCCTCAGTTTGAGGCATAGCCTCCTCAATTTTCTCGTAACACTCAAAAATAAACTACGGGAGAAAGGAAACGACCTCCTCGTTTTCTCTTTATTCCTCTCTACTCCCTACTACAGATTCAAACAAGAGCTTGGGGGAGCACGCAGGTCCCATGGTTCCTTTTTGTAGAAAACTTCACATAAAAAAAATAGATAACATTGTGATACAGACAAGACAAATCCATTTAACCAGCAAATCATAAATTTCTCACTTTTATTCTCTTTAAAGCTTCCCCAAAGGTAAAAAAAATACAAATATGTGACGAAAACGGGAGAGGGGAAGTCCCGGCTCCCATCCACTCGGGAAATTAATACAGTTTTCACAATATAATCACAATTCACATGGATTACTCTTTATAATTGTAATGACCCAATCATAATAACATATCAACCTTTCAAATAAACATATTTTTCAATAAATCAACTATTTCGATAATGTCAACAAACCTGGGTGCGTTCTCATTGGACAAACACTACTTACCAGCGTAAACGAACGTTGGGTGCGTTTTCATAGGACAAACAAACCAACATTTAACATCCTCCCCACCATAGGAGTGTCTCAACACTCCTATCATCATCAGAGCCTTCCAAGGCTATCTTATTACCTTAATCTACAAGTCAAGTTTAATAGGAACCTTAATAGGTCTTCCCTTTCGGGACTTACCAACATTAGACACTAAGGGTGATTCTACAGGCTCCTGTCTAAGATTCTCAAGTCTCTCCTTCTGGGAATTACTACCCATTTCACCCTTCAAATCTGTTATTTCTAGATTATACAAATTTTGCACAGGTCTGGATATAAATCCACGTTTGGTTTTAACCTCAACACTTCTAACAACCCCATCTTTTCCAGGATACAACTTTGTAATAACTCCAAGAGGCCACCTTAACCTTGGCACCCGTTCATCCTTTACTAGTACAACAGAACCCTCTTTAAGGTTACAATTTGGCTTGAACCCCTTCACCATACAAGGCAGGTTTCTAAGATACTCAGTCTGCCATATTCTCCAAAATTTGTCTAACTGACCCAGACGCACAGCTTCTCTTACACACAAATCCTTTGAGGATACACCACAGTCTGGATCATCTACTAACTCTAACTGAAAACCTGCAGAACGGCCAATTAGGAAATGGGAAGGGGTAAGAGGATTTGCGATATCAGGTTCCTCACCTACAAATGTCAAGGGTCTAGAATTAATACAAGCTTCCACCTCATGAAGTGTAGTCTCTAATTCACTCTTGGACAAAGAATTAGTGCCCAATGTTTTCCTCAGTGCAACTTTCACAGATCTAATGAGGCGTTCCCACCAGCCTCCCCACCAAGGAGCATTAGGTACAATAAACTTCCATTGGGGCGTCAACGAGCCATAATGTTCTCTTAACAGGTTGGAGACACTCACAAAGGTTCTAGCATTGTCAGAGTAGAACACTGTTGGAACACCCCGTCTAGCTACAAACCGTCTAATGGCCAAATTACAATCAACAACCGAAAGAGACTCGGTGAGCTCTAAATGAACAGCTCGAATGACAGCACAGGTAAAAAGAAGTATATACAATTTCTTGGATGGAAAATCAATACAAAATAAAGGACCAGCAAAATCCAGACCTGTAACCGTGAATGGAGGAGCCGACTTAACTCTCAACTCGGGAAGTGGCCCCACAGGCTGGGAACAAGCAGAGGCATCACAACGCCGACAAGCCACACATTCTCGACAAACCTTCTTTGCAATCTGACGAAGGCGAATGATCCAGTAACTGTTTCGTAAAGTGGATACAAGTGTAGCAACACCAGCATGCTTGAGCAACCTATGCTGGAAACGAACTAACAGTAAAGCAATGTGGGTACCAGGAATTATTATAGGGTGCTTACTCTCAAAACTCAAGTCTGCATTCTCTAAGCGCCCTTTTATTCTCAGTAGCCCATCCTCATCTAGGTAAGGATCAAGTTTAATCAAGGAAGAACCCCTTGGGAGGGGGAGAGATCTACTCAGAGCATTTACTTCCTTTGCAAAGGCCTCTCGTTGCACAAAGTACAGCAGTTGTACCTTAGCCTTCGTCAATTCTCCATAGGTTAAAGGTCCCCTTAATTTGCGGGACGAAGGTCTGCAATTCCCAACAAATCTCAGTACCCAACCTACTACATTAAGGGCCTTTGTAAAGGAACTCCATCGGGTGAATTCAAATAAGGGCGGCTCATTTTCAACTGCAACACAAACTGTGTCAGTATCACATATCTCTTCTGAAGGAATGTCCGCCCCCTGCCTTCCTGATGAGGGAGCGGGGAGGAACAGAGCCAAGGAGGACCCTTCAGCCAAATATCAGACTGCAAAAGCTGCTCAGCAAAAACACCTCGAGATACAAGATCCGCTGGGTTGTCCTTGCCTGGACAATGCTGCCAACATGAAGGAGGTGTCAAATGTTGAATCTCAACCACCCTGTTAGCCACAAAGGTTTTCCATCTATTGGGGTCCCCCTTTATCCAAGCTAGGGCTACTGTGGAATCCGTCCAACATTGAACAGAAACCTCTTTACCCAGCTGCAAGGCGGACGTCACAAACACAACGAGTCTAGCACATAACAGGGCTCCGAGTAATTCAAGCCTAGGAAGGGAAACCCTTTTTATAGGGGCTACCTTGCCTCTTGCAACAACCAGCGATACCTTGAATTTATCCCCCTCAGGCACTCTCACATAAACACAAGCACCATAACCCTTTTCTGAAGCATCACTAAATGCATGGAATTGAACATTAGGAATTTCCTTAAAGGGTGACTCAGAAAACAAGTACCGATCTACTCTAAATGACTCAAGCACAGAAAATCCTACAACCCATAATTTAACTCTGCCTTGCATAGCCTCGGGTAATAGCTCATCCCAATCTAAACCTAATCTCCAGATTTCTTGAAACAGTATTTTTGCATGCATAACAAACGGACATATGAGCCCCAAGGGATCAAAACACCGAGCTATGAGGCTTAACACATTTCTTTTTGTACAAACAATATCTCCAAAGGGGTCCAGGTTCTCAACCTTAAAGGTAAAACAGTCAGGGGAGGATACCCAGTGGAGGCCTAGAACCTTGACACTCTCTTCACTAGAACCTTCAGTTATAGTTAAAGTCTTACAATTAGAAGTACACTTTGACAATGACATACCAGCCTCCTGCAGGATACCATAGGCTTCTTCAAATCTTAAACTTGCTTCTGCGGGACTATCAGCCCCAGATAGCCAATCATCTACGTACAGATTCTCATACAGTTCAGAGACCACCTCTGTGAGAGGGTATTTCTTTAAATGAAATTTTAAGGTGGCATTTAATAAAAATGGACTACTCTTATTACCAAAGGGCATTCTTATAAATCTGAAATGTTTAACATTGTTCCCCTCTTTCAACAAAAACCTATGAACATCACGGTCCTCCCTTCTTACCTTTATTTGAAGAAAAGCCTTTGTAATATCAGCTGTTAAGGCCACCCTCCACCTTCTAAATCTTAACAACACCTCAACTAAATCAGGGTTGAGTGAAGGACCACTTTCTAAACAATCATTCAGAGATACTCCATTACTGCCACGTGCAGATCCATCAAAAACAGGCCTCACCTTGGTGGTTAGGCTCCCTTCCCGTACCACAGGCCGATGAGGCAAATAAAATATAGGATACCCACCTTCCCGTTGATGGGAAGGAATTTCTTCAATAATACCCTCCTTTTCATACTCATTAAAACACCTTAAAATACTGTTCCTGCAGACAGGGGTTTTTACCTAACCTATTATAGAGACCTTCCAATCTTCTCAAAGCATGATGTTCATTATTAATCAAATCTAATTTCATACTCTCAGATTTCCATGGTAGGGCCACTTCATAGCGACCATCTTTAAAACTTACCAAATTCTCAAATTGAACCAAGACTGGGTCAGGGTTCATCGCCTCAGAATGTAGTTCGTTGGGTTTTATGCCAACAGACTCTAGATCCCAAAATTGACTCAAACTACACTCTTGTACATTCTCAATTGCTAACAATTGTACACTTACACCAATATTACCTTCAGACCTATTAAAGGATCCGGACAAAATCCAACCAAAAATTGTCTCCTGGGCCACAAGCCCTTCATGATACATAACCTGGTTGGGGATCATCATCTTCCAATATAAATCAAGGCCTATCAACATATCAATATGTAAATTTCGATGGGATCCATACTCATCGATCAACTTAAGGTGAGAAAAAGGTTCTAAACACTTAGGGTCCACTTTGGACCTAGATAATGGAGGACAAATTACATCAATCTCAGCAACCTTAAAACTATATTTGTGATCATTTGCCCCTACACTCATTATTTCATAAATACTACACAAATCTGCCTTAGAGGCTTTCCCTCCACCAAAGGCAGAAAATGATAAATACTCAGAAGTCAGCCACTTAGGCTTGACCCGTTTGACCAGTTCCCTTGAAATGTAAGACCGATCTGACCCCGTATCAAACATTACAGTAGCAAATGTGATACCCTGATGGCCTACTACCCTGACTTGGGCCGTCTGCAATACACAACACCTTGAATTAACCTTGTTTTTCACCTCACAAGGTGCTACCCCCACATGGGTCACAGAATTTGACCCCTCTTGCACTCCCTCTACTACAGGGTTATTTTCACTAGCTGTTACGGAGGGTTTCGTTTCAGATCTCCGACATACAAGGGAGTTGTGATTCCCAGTCTTGCACTTTGAACACTTAGCCCAACAGGCCTTGGCATAATGGCTTTTAGATAAACACTTAAAACACAAACGCCGATTACGCACGGCTTCTTCTCTTTCTGCAAGGGGGAGCTTAGTTATACCTAAACACCTTTCACTGGGATGCAGCTTTCCACAGAATGCGCAAGACGTCTTCGAACCACTTTCTTCTGATGAAGTTTGAAGGGCAGAGGCTGAACTGGGAGTGTGCTTTTTAGTCCGTCGTTCTACACTGGGTTCCTCGGATTTTCCAAGGCTTAGTCTCTTGATAGCCTCTGCCCTCTCTCTGCCTTCCACTTCTCGTTGCAAGAACTTCAGCAATCCGTCGATATCTCCTCTTTTCCGTCCACTACGCGACCAGTCCAACCTTATGTCATGAGGTAACAGAGCAAGGATCATAGGCACCAAGATCCGCCCGTACTGTTCACCTCCAACTCCAAGGGCCTCCAAACTGCGCACATGGCCTACTAACTCATCCTGTAATTTCCGCAAAGAGGACGTGTGAATTTCAGTCCTTGCGCTCCTAGATGAGCTAAGTTGCATTAGGGTTTGAAGGTGAGCTGATATAATGTTTTCTGGATCGCCATACCTTTCTTCTAACAACTCACAGGCTATCTTGTAATTAGCTGTTGTTTGGGTGAGGCCCTGTAGTACACCCCTAGCCTCACCCTCTAAAACAGATTGAAGATACATAAATTTGGAAACAAGAGGCATAGGCTGATCGTCCACAAGTGCCATAAATTGGTCCCAAAATGGCCGCCACTCTGTTATTTTCCCGCCAAATTTCACTAGCTGGAGTTTAGGCAATTGCACACTAAAACCCTCATTACCGACTTCACTGCCTGAATTAATATCTTCACTGGACCTATTAGCAACCAAGTTTCTGTCCTTGCCCAGCCTCTCTAAGGTAGCTGCTGCTTCAGTACGGATTTTTCTTACCTCTTGCAGAAAATGGTGGTCTTCTAGTATTCTTCTCTGGAGCTCGTCAACATCCTCTATAGAATTCTGGTCTCGCTGAATTATTTCTTCCCAGTCGGCCTTCTTATTATCGTAGTCTTTTACGAGACTTGTAATTTCATGCCAGGTCGGATTACCGGCCATGGCTCTGGTCAAATCTTCTGAGGCACAACGCAGCCATATTGTTGCCTTCTCTCTCTGCAGCACTGCTCTCCTAAGTTGATTTATGTCGTTGGGGAATCCAGTAAATTCAGCCTCGCTCTCATCTGATTCCCGGGTCTGGGCACCATGTTGTTTGTGGGCCATAAGCCCCTCAGTTTGAGGCATAGCCTCCTCAATTTTCTCGTAACACTCAAAAATAAACTACGGGAGAAAGGAAACGACCTCCTCGTTTTCTCTTTATTCCTCTCTACTCCCTACTACAGATTCAAACGAGCTTGGGGGAGCACGCAGGTCCCATGGTTCCTTTTTGTAGAAAACTTCACATAAAAAAAATAGATAACATTGTGATACAGACAAGACAAATCCATTTAACCAGCAAATCATAAATTTCTCACTTTTATTCTCTTTAAAGCTTCCCCAAAGGTAAAAAAAATACAAATATGTGACGAAAACGGGAGAGGGGAAGTCCCGGCTCCCATCCACTCGGGAAATTAATACAGTTTTCACAATATAATCACAATTCACATGGATTACTCTTTATAATTGTAATGACCCAATCATAATAACATATCAACCTTTCAAATAAACATATTTTTCAATAAATCAACTATTTCGATAATGTCAACAAACCTGGGTGCGTTCTCATTGGACAAACACTACACTTACCAGCGTAAACGAACGTTGGGTGCGTTTTCATAGGACAAACAAACCAACATTTAACAGTAACACTTTACTTTAGCGACAGGCCAGCGCTGGTGTAGGGACTGCTAGGCAGGAGGTGGTGGAAGATCAGTGAGGAGGTAGGGACGGTGACTTTGTACGATAACATGTACGATAACTTACACTAACTTACACTACTACGTGAACTTCAACAACTTAGCTTTTTTTTTTTTCTCCATTTTTATTTTATATTTTTTTCACATTTTTTCTTTTATTTTTAATTTTCATCACTTTCACTCGATTCGGTCTTCCTTTTCATTGATTCTCTTTCTTTCTTTTCATCATGATCACTAGACCGTTTTAAAGATTATTTGAAGAAACCATAGAGTGAAAGTTGCTTGGTACGGCTTTTGAGGATTTTTCTAAAATGCGTTAAGCAAACATCATCGAACTGCGCAACAACATGGCAAACCTGAAGTTTCTGTGGGGGATGCTTGTAGATGAAATAAAAGTGTTTATGATATGCCAACATCAGTTTTATTTCCGCCGTACCTAAGATTTGGCCTACCACCTCGATCTCCTCCGACTCGCTCAACTGCGCTTGGAACTCATCATGCTGCATGGCTTGCAGCTCCTCGAGTTCCTCGGTGGTGAGCTCTTCATAATGCTCATCGACGAGTTCGGTGATGTCATCTTCATCCACCTCCAGACCCATGGACTGGCCAAGGGATACAATCTCTTCGATGTCTTCCTTGGCAGCAACCACAGGTTCATTCTCGGAGCCAAAACCTTCGAAATCTCTGGGAGCAACAGCATCAGGCCAAAGCTGCTTCCAAGTGGAATTCAAGGTCCGACGAGTTACTTCCTCCCAAGCCTGATCAATGATCTTTAAGCAGTGCACGATATTAAAGTGGCTCCTCCAAAATTCACGCAAAGTTAAGTTGGTGCTTTGCGTGACATTAAAGCACTGCTTAAATAAGTGCTTGGTGTACAGCTTCTTAAAATTAGAGATGACTTGCTGGTCTATGGGCTGGAGGATAGGGGTGGTATACGGTGGAAGATACAACAACTTGATGAATTTGTATTCGTCGATGATATCATCTTCGAGTCCGGGGTGGTGAGCGGGTGCATTGTCCAAACAAAGCAAGCACTTCAAAGGCAAATTCCTCTCCTGAAGATACTTCTTGACAGCAGGGCCGAAAACTACGTTTACCCATTCCACAAAGATATGCCTAGTAACCCAAGCCTTAGAATTAGAATGCCATAGAACATGTAGCAGGTCTTTATTAATTCTATGTGCTTTAAATGCCTTAGGGTTTTCGGAATGATAAACCAATAACGGCTTTATTTTGCAGTCCCCGCTGGCGTTGGCACAAAGCGCAAGAGTCAACCGATCCTTCATTGGCTTATGTCCAGGCATTTTCTTCTCCTGCGGTAATGTACGTTCGACTAGCCATTTTTTTCCAAAACAGACCGGTTTCATCACAGTTGAACACCTGCTGCTCTACGTAACCTTCCTCCGCCACGATGCTTTCAAACTTTTTAACAGTCTTTAGCAGCCTTGGTGTCCAAACTCGAAGCATCTCCATGACGAACAACTGAATGAATCCCGGTCCGTTTCCTAAATTTCTCGAACCAACCTCGAGACGCCTTGAATTCCTCCGTCGTAGGATCGGCTGAACTCTCCCCCGTGCCGCCTTCAAGTCACTGTAGATAGCTCTGGCCTTCTCACAAATGATTATTTCCGTGATCGTATCGCCAACAATCTCCTTGTCTTTGATCCATAGTAACAAAAGTCGTTCCATCTCTTCAAGGGTAGGGCTACGACGTTTGGAAAGAATCATGATCCCCTTCGAAGGTTTCACTGCTTTAATGGCTGCCTTCTGTTTTATGATCGTCGAGATCGTAGACATATTCCGGCCATATTGTTTAACCAGATCGCTAACACGTACACCTCGCTCTTGCTTTTCTATTATTTCTTGCTTTAATTCTAATGAAAGCATAGACTTCCTCCTTTTCTCACCACTACTACTACGTGAAAAGGGAAGATAAAAAACTGTTAAAACTGAGCGAATAGAGGACAACCACACGATGCACACGAGATGAGAGGACGGATCAAGGTGACACTCGATTGGCGTCCCTCCGATGTGCTGCCATCTAGCGGTGTCAACAACAAACGACGCTGGACGCTTTCGAGAAAATTCCACTCGCACGCGTATTGTGTACTTCGTATGTTGGAACAACACTTCGGGTGTCGAGACAGAAATTTGGTCGAATTTTACTTCGGATGTTGGAAAATTCGTATGTTAGGACATTCGTATGTAGAGGTTCCACTGTACCTTGTATCTCAGGACAAAAATTTACTCGGAACTCTCCTCTTATCTCAATAGTTAGGTGAAGTTATTTCGCCGGGCAACAGAGAAAACTTCTTCTCCAGCCCGAGAAGAACAACACAGGACAGTCTGCTAGGCCACTAGAGGAAGGAATCATCTCTTACAGAATCCTTCCGACATGGACCAGGGAAGCAAAGCTTCCTGTGTCTGCCCCTAACCTAGCAAAGGAGACTCCTTCTCTATGCTAGGAAGAAGCAGACCACAGACTAGAAACTCTGATGTTCTGCCCCAACCCAAAAAACCAGCCACTCTGATTATCAGGTCAGGACAGATATATCCTAGAATAGTTATACCTGAATTTATTATACAGATAGAACCACTAGGATTAAGCCGAAGGCTTGCAGAGGGAGAGAGGGATTGAACTTAGCCTCCGGAGGAGAAAAGAACAATCGGGGATGTGCGAAAGTATACTACTGTTCCTAGATTACTAGACTAGGTAAGGTGAGAATCGATTACCTAACCGAAACTCTCTTGTATACAATCTTGGAAAAGACATTCAACAATATCTTACATGTATAAAATATTTGCCTATACTGTAGCTTCAATAATATAATACTCGGAAAAACTTATATCATGCATGAAAGTACTAGGGCCAGACGCCTCGGCTACTAAGCCTCGCGAAGGGCAAGATCAGTCACCTAAATCGCCGAACTAAAAACTGACGGTATAATATAAGCATTCCTAGAGGAGCTAAATAGCTAGATTATTAAAGCATAACAAACCGGGAACGTCGCTCTAGCTAACTAAATGACCCATAAATAGCGAGCGATAGCATCCAGGATGCCTCCGGTGGGCAACAGCTCTTGTTTACGTTAATATAACTTTTGATTTAATTCAAAACGACGAGAGCTTACATTTATACATAATAAAGATAATACTCAACTTTCCAGAGGCAGAAGAGGCCGGAGAAGTCATCAAAATGTTGAATTAAATCCAAAATAACGAGAGAACACAAGGGAAAACACCGAGAAGTAGAGCTACACAAATAGGAATAAAGAGGCCGCTACCGCCTTCATCAGATACACACTGGAAACAGAATAGGAGAGATGCCTTATGAGCTGCTCTTTTCATTCTCGTTTCAGATTCTTGTCACTGTAACCCCTCGAAGCGTTAATACTTTTCGGGGTGAAGATAGCTATGTGTCGTGTCAAGATTACGTCCTCTGATATTATGCGGTATCCCCCTGAGATTATTTAGGGATATTCGCTCCAGGAGTTAGAATTCTGGATACCTTAAGGTAAAATTCTTTGGGAATATCACTGTAGTCAAATATACCCTAGAAAGCTACCTATTAGGAACTTCCATCAGGACGACATGGCCTGAGCCCAAAAATAGATTTTTCGCGTCGCTCAAAATCCGTTTTCTCGTGTGTTTGGACGCTCTTATCTCAAGGTATTACTGTATCTGGCTTCAACCTCTACAGGTAATAATCACTTAACTTGTGTAGCCTAGTATAAGTAAGAAAATTGTTTAACTGTACATGTGCCCATAGATTTCTATGAGGGAGCAATGGGATACGCCTTGTTTTCCTATAAAAACTCGAAGGCGTTCATACAAACAACCTCTGTTTGACTGCATTGCTCAGGCTGCAAGTATACTCACTTTGTATATTACAGCGAGATGTTTTCCCTAGACCACATCATATACAGTTCTAAGTAAAACCAGGTCAGTGTTCATGCCAGATCTAGGACTTCCACCCTCCTAAGAGTGAGTCATCCACATAGATAATGGAAGGTTTGTTAGTATGGGAATGAATGACAAATTCAGAGATAATTTTTGTATTTTTCCCTAGTACAAACCTGGAGTTATTTATATAAATTGGCCTGCCATCACCTGTTTCCCAGAAGTCCTGCTTGCATTTAAGTGACGTCTCGCTGCTGTGAGAGTATATATAGGGGCAGATGGGTACCCCCCAGCCATCCCCAGCTTACCCGCTCAAGCAGTTAGGCAGGGTTGCCACCTCGCAATTAGTCTAATGGCTACCTCCAGGTGCCACTGAAAGATAATCCATATAAATAACTCTACGTTTGTATTAGTTAGGAAAAATCACATTCTCGGGTTGTCATTCTCCATTCATCATCTACTTCCTACTTCCCAACCATGTATGCCTGGGCCCTCCAACTCTTCTAGTACCTAGTTTAGCCTAATTAAAAGTTTGGTGAATTAATCTCAGGGGGATAGCAAAGAGCATACCCAAACCATCTCCATTTTTAAAAGAAATTTTATTGTACCCTAGATTGCCTTATAAGTTGTCTGAATACCATTTATTTTCAGGTAAGTAAATTCCTAGCAGTGAGCAATTTTGGTGTATAGTCTCATAAAGTTTCTATATTAAACATACATCTATGTAGCTCATTATGAATCTTATCATTTTTATGAAAGTATTATTTAGTTTTTCTTGAGATACAGACCTTTTCTTTCATATAAATGTAATGTTTTGATTCCAGGGATGAAGAAGACTTTTTCAGTTTGGTGGTCCTTAAAGGCTCTTCCGAGTTATATGCAGATATATCTGCCACGAACGGTTATGTCCATTTGAAAGATTATTGCTTCCAAGAGCTAGGCTTGCATGTATCTTGTGCCGAGCCACGATGTGTTAGTACTTATCAAGGAGCCAGGTCCAAAAGGGATACAGGTATGGTCTTTTATTGTACAGTTAACATTTTTGTTAAAATTGTAGACTGATGTAATACTGTAATTTAATGATTGAGTAGTTTATTTCAAAGGAATGAAACTGCAGCAAAAGGTAAATATAATTTTCTTATCACCACTCCTGTAGATGTTAGATAGTGTTTAATTTGTTGAGATACCATGAACATAGCTGTTTACTCTTGTGTGTTTAGAGTATTGATTTGATTTGCAAAGCTTAATGTGCTTTATTAAGCCTTATCTTGGATGATTATTGATACAGTAGTTACAACTGCAAAACTGTTTCAGGTACTCTGGGAGACTTTAATATTCTCAACAGCTCTGAATACTCAAAATTTTTGTCACGTCAACAACGAGATCACAGTGCCGGAGGAAAGGTGGTTGGTGGCGAGAATTCATTGCCTGATGTTTGGCCTTTTCTGGTAGGCATTGTTAAAGAGATCCAAGGCTTCTTGTGTGGTGGATCCATTATTAATTCAGAGTGGATTCTCTCTGCTGGTCATTGTTTTGTATCGTAAGTACACATAGTATAATCCTTTAGCTGGTCTATTAAATATTTAACACATTTTTTATTTTTTTCATTGTATATTTTCTCCATTCTGTTATTCTAGAGTATGTAGTGAGGGTGTGATGGATATTTCTTTGAAGGCAAATTTAGTATGTTTTGACTTCTTTTGGCTTCCTAGGGGAGTTGACATTGCAAATAATTTTACATTGTTAAACCATGCTTGTACAGAACTGTACTAATTTCTCCAGTTAAAGCATTTGCAGACTCCAATCAGCATTAGTACTGGCTTAAACTATTTTAATGGACATAGCAACAAAGTTTAATACAGTAAATTTGTTTGAATATGAAATGGCTTAGTAAATCTATATTAAAAATATAAAAATAGCAAATTGACTTGTCAGTGCAATTGTAAATTATGCAGTTAAGTTTAAATTATTGTGGATTCATAGACAAGTGTTATATCCTAAATATTTCCTTTTTTGTCATCCTTGGATATAGAATTCTATGACGGGATGCTCAGAAGATTATAAAAATTGAATAGTTTTTTATTTGGATTGTTGGAAGTGCTTAATCATTTTACTAGTGATTTCAGGCTTTGAGACTATTGTGGTATCTTTTAGTTTACCCTGACTTATTAAAAGGGCATGATGACACTTGAAAACTTAGATTAGTGGCTCTTTACCTGTCAGCACGAAGCTTTTTTGCTGGCCTCTAAGAATTGATGTTGTGTTCTTTATACATGGATGTTGGTCCCACTTATAAAAAGACTAGTTACAGTGAACCCTCGCTACTTCGCGGTTCGACCATCGCGGATTCACCACTTCGCGGGTTTTTTCCATAACCCATATATATATATATACATATCGCGGATTTTCCGGAAATTTCGAAAATACCGCGAAATCTGAAGACCCCCAAATACGATATTTCGTTACCTGTAATTCCATTACTGTAATACTGTAATTAGTAATATCTGCTCTTACTGATTGTTCATTGCATTACATATGATATATAATTCAGCACAGAAAGAAATAAAACACGAAAAGAGAATGTGATCCTACGATAATACAGTACTGTATACAGTACGTAGTAAAATTAAATCGAACATGAAACGCAAATCAGATGCAGTCATACCATATTAGAATGGTGTAAGGCTGCTGATGGCTACTACTGTACTACAAATGTAATGGATGTGCATCTTTTCCATGATTCTTTTGTATGTATACGTGTGTAGTACTGCATCCAATAATATTCTTTGTTGCAAAAATCACATTTTGAATAAGCGTACGAGAGAGAGAGAGAGAGAGAGAGAGAGAGAGAGAGAGAGAGAGAGAGAGAGAGAGAGAGAGAGAGAGAGAGAGAGAGAGAGACATCCTACAAAAGAATAAAATAACATACGTAAAGCTATTATTATTATTGTTATTATTATTATTGTTGTTGTTGTTAATGAAATTATTATTGTTATTATTATTATCATTATTATTATTATTATTACTGTATTATTATCATTATTTATTATTATTATTATTATTAATACTGTACGTACGGTATACGCGGGGTATCTTGTACTTTGAGTTGGTAACCTACGCATCATATAAGACGGGTTGTGATTGGTTCAAGCGCTGATAGATGACGAATCAGAACTCAAGTTTAGTTATCTAGCCTGTGATTGGTGTTTTGCCCTCATCTCCAACCCGCAGCATCTAGGTTCCCGCGGGCCCGGGTCGTCCACTTTCTCTTACGGCGTATCGCTGAGTAGACTTTCTTAAGTTGTGAAGTTTAATCTGTGCTGTGCGACTGTTTTAAGTTGAACTTTTTGTTAAATCCTACTGTACAATGCCACCCAAGCGTTCTGCTTCTACTAAGGCTGGTAGTGAGCCTAAACGCCACCGAAGGATGATGACGATTGCCGAGAAGGTTACGCTTCTCGATATGTTGAAAGACGGTAGAAGTTACGCGGCCGCAGCGCGCCATTTTGGAATCAACAAATCTACTGTTCGCTATATCAAGAAGGACGAGGCGAACATTAGAAAGACGGCTGCAATCACCTTTAGCAGATCAGCGAAGCGAGTCGTTACAACGCGTAATAAAACGATCGTACGCATGGAAGGTGCTTTAGCTGTGTGGATTGCCGACTGCAGGAAGAAGAACATAGCCTTGGATACGAACACCATCCGAACAAAGGCTTTGAGATTGTACGAGAATTTTGCTGCAAAGGAACCTCAAGACGACGACGGCAACCATGCTGAAGATGATGATGATGCAGATGATCCTCAACCAGGGACATCCACTGATTCCCAGCCTCAGAAACAACGTTTTTCCGCCAGCAAAGGATGGTTCGCGAAGTTTCAGAAACGCTTCGCCCTGAAAAGTGTTTCCCTGCATGGCGAGGCTGCTTCGTCTGACACTGCCGCTGTTGAAGGCGAGGCTGCTTCGTCTGACACTGCCGCTGTTGAAACTTAGTAAACCAGACGTTCAAGAATATTATCGCCGAAGGGGGATACAAGCCGGAACAAGTGTTTAATATGGATGAGACCGGCTTGTTTTGGAAGAGAATGCCGTCGCGAACTTTCCTGTTCAAAGAGGAAGCCAAAGCCTCTGGCTTTAAAGCATTCAAGGATCGCGTTACCCTCGTGATGTGTGGCAATGCTGCTGGATTTTTGCTAAAGCCGGGGCTTATTTATAAGTCGAAAAATCCTCGCGCTTTGAAAAATAAGAATAAGAATCTCCTTCCCGTGTACTGGATGCATAATCCAAAAGCATGGATTACAAAGATGCTGACCTCCAACTGGTTCCACCAGTGTTTCATCCCACAAGTCAATGAATATCTCGTAGAGAAGGGCTTGCCATTCAAGATCCTTCTCCGTATGGATAATGCTGGTGGACACGCAACTGATCTGTCGCGTGAGGGCGTTCAGGTTGAGTTCCTGCCACCCAACACCACGTCATTAATTCAACCGATGGACCAGGGGGTTATCAGGGCGTTCAAGGCCCTCTACACGAAGAAACCTTGGCGGACCTCGTTGCGTGTGTGGATGCTGCCCAAGAGGATGAGGATGAAGATTTTAACTTGAAGGCGTACTGGCGGCAGTACACCATAGCCACGTGCCTGAAGAATATTCAGAAGGCACTTCAAGAGATGAAACCTGCAACTGTGAATGCGAGCTGGAAGAAGTTGTGGGCCGCGATTGTTTAAGACGACGAGGGATTTACACCTGCTGAAATCCAACACACTGCAGTACGCAAATCTGTGCAGTTGGCTGCCATAATTGGAGGCGACGGGTTTGGCGATATGACAACTGAAGACGTCGACGAGTTGTTGGACTGCCATTCCCAGCCCCTAACTGACGCAGACCTCGAAGACCTGACGAAATCGGCAAGCGAAGAAGAGAGTGAAACCCAGGAAGAGACCCAAGAAAATGTCGAAGAAACGGGCTTAACACTAGAATGGCTTGCCAAGGTCTGCAACCATATAAAGGAGGTGAAAGAAATGTTGCAAGAGTGGGACGAGGATATGGTTCGGTCGATGCAATTCTGCAACAAGGTTGATGACCTCATGACTCCCTAAAAGATGCTCTTAGATCGAAAAAAGAAGCAGCGGCAACAACTTCCGATCACAATGTTCTTCCAGCCTTGCAAAAAAGAGCCAGTTCCTCCTGCTACTACGCCTTCGGATGAAATTGAAGAAGTTGAAGAGGTGTCCCAGGAAAAGACTCCTCCGTCTGAAGAGACGTAAAATACTACCTGGCTGCACAGTAGAACACATCATCAGCTTCATCATCATCATTTCTACTGTGCAGCAAATTCATCGCCATCATCATTCAAGTTTAACTTCTTTCGTGGTGAGTACAGTAACAATCTTTATTTTTTACTTTAATATTCTAACATTCTAATATTTGTGCCTGTTTTATAGTTTGGTACTGTATGCATTAAGGTTTTAAAAGTCTACATGTTGTAACCTATCATATTTTATTTGTTTAAAATTTACATTTACGTACGTAAAACAATCTCTCTCTCTCTCTCTCTCTCTCTCTCTCTCTCTCTCTCTCTCTCTCTCTCTCTCTCTCTCGTAAATTGTTTTCCTGCTTTGCTACGTACAGTATGTACTGTATGATTTTATATAGATACGGTAAATTATATTTGTACTAATAACATATTTTGTAAATGCTTTTACTGTAAATATCATTATTTATCACTTTCATCATGCGCGTTAAATGCCTTCTTTGTTCTGAGCGTGGTTGTTTACTGAGCGTACAGTACTTTATGACGCCGTCGTTTCAGGCGGCGTCATAAAGAAAAAAATTTCAATTGGAAGTCCTAAGAAAAATTAAGAAACATTGGTAATAACAAAATCAACATACTGTATAATCAATATAATCGATGCAAAAACTAACCTATACACCCTATACATATATGTGTACACTAAATGAGTTTATTTCATTATGATCAGAGATGAACGTAAACAAAACATTGGTTGCCATTTTTTATCGTGCTTTTTAGCGTGTTTAGGAAATGCATGATATAAAATCGCCTTTAATATTTGTGCCTGTTTTAGTTTAGGGTGCTGTAGTACATGCATTAAGTGTTCTGTACATTAAAGGGTAGTTTGTTAACAGTACTACGTACAAGGGAAGGTTTTAAAAGTCCGAATATACATGTTAAATAAATAGGTAAATATGATGTCACTACTTCGCGGATTTTCACCTATCGCGGCCGGGTCTGGAACCTATCTACCGCGATAAACGAGGGTTCACTGTAGTTGTTTTAAGATATTATGGCTAATGTTAGCCCTCACCCCTTCAATTTCTCATAACAAGTGAATGGTTATAATTGTATTTTAGAAATTTGTTGTAATTTAATGGTGGTAAGCATTTTAGGTTTTCATTCTGAAATAAGGAAACTAAAATTGTAATTTCAGTTATCAAAATCGACTACACGAGATCCAAGCAGGTATGCTACGCCAAAATTCATTTTCGCCTTATACTCAAACAGCAAGAATTTCGCATGTTATTCGACATGAAGCTTATGATGTTGTACATTTAAACAATGACCTTTCACTTCTCAAGCTTGAACAACCTTTACAACTAAACAGGTGAGCTAGGCATACGTTTAGATATTTTGTAGTATACTTTAAAAGTTTCATAAGGATGCATTTTTTGAAAGATTAATTAATTTTGAGGTAAAATCTTAGGTACCCTAATTGAATATTCTTTATCACCTTTTTTTCTTTGGTTTTAAAGTTTCCTTCAACTTTGCATTTGATATTCTGTCTCTTTTACTGATTCATTGTGCCTAATCTCAAAATTAGTTTTTATTCAGCTCAATTTTGAAGATTTTGATTTTATTTATTAGGTGGGTCAGACCTGTGTGTCTAGCAAAGAACTTCACAATGGAAGGTAAACAATGCACAGTAGCAGGGTGGGGTGCCACCAGGGAAGGAGGACCTTTGGGTAAGTAGTGATGAACCTAAAGTTGTAGAAATCTAATACGTATTTTAAGAGTACTTGAGTGTGTTATGTAATTTGGAGGTCCCAGATTTTAATTGTGCCCTCAAGTTAAATCTGTTATTGGATACAGTGAAACCTTTGTAGATCATATTGACCTTGAATTCCAGACATTCCAGCATTAAGATGCTGTTGTGTGGGGGAGGGGAGTGTCATGGCCCTTATTTAATCTTATGTTTTCACAACCTGCATTGTGCTATCCTCACTTTTGGACCTTATGTATGGATGTAATGGTTTTATTGACATTTTCATATATGGATAATGCTGCATCAACTTCCCCTACTCACTAAAGTCTTTTCAGAACTAAAAAAAAAGAAGAAACTTCGAGTTTGTACATTGCCCGTAATTGAAATTTTTTGGGTGGTATTGGTTTACTCTCAAGTTAACCTTGTGGAAGCTTGCTTTGATATGGAAGTCTACTTTGATGATTACAGCGTCACGAGAATTTACAACTAGGGGTTTAGGTATTTATTCCTTTTTTCAAACTCAGTTGGGAGTGGATGAGTTATTTCTTAGCATCATTGTTGAATTTTTAATAGATCGCAGAGAGTTGTTGATGAGCACCATAGCGAGTATAGGAATGTAATATCATGTTCCTCAGGGTAGTGTTCTTGGCCCATTACTTTTCATACTATATACACACATGTGGTTTGGCCTAGAAAACAAGCTTGTTGCATTTGCAGATGATGCTACACTCTTTGCATCAATTCCATCTCCTGAACGTAGATCTGGGATTGCTGAATCCCTTACAGAATTAGCTAAAATTAGTGCATGGTGCAAATTATGGGGCATGAAGTTGAATCCTAACAAAACTCAAAAGTATGATTATAAGTAGATAAAGGACAGTGGCTCCTCAACATCCAGATCTCAGTATTGATAATGTTTCTAATAACTAAGCATGACCTAAAATTTGAGGTTTGATTCTTGACAGCAAATTTACTTTAGAGAAGCACATGAGGCCTATGTCTTTAATTGTACAAAAAATTGGCGTATTGTATGTCTTTAAGATTATTCTGAAGTGTGTTAACTCTTTCATTCTACCTTGCTTCAAGTATTCTCCTGTCTGGTCTTCTGCTGATTCTCATCTTAATTTGTTAGACAGGAACTTAGTCTATTAAATTTTTTATTCTTGATTTAGGTGATGATCTCTTGCACAGTCGTTCAATTAGTTCGTTATGCCCGTTGAATAAGATTTTTCATAATTCTGATCTTTTACATTGATCTTCCCAGACAGTTCCATCCTGTTCATGTTACTAGGCATGCATTTAATTCTATTAATCAGGCCTGCTCCATCATGAGGCTCAATACTACACAGTACTCTGAAAGCTATATTCCAGCTGTGACCAAGTTTGGAATGATCTTCCTAATCGGTTAGTTGAATCCGTGAAACTTCAAAAGTTCAAGGTTGCCGTTACAATAATGTTTATATATTGAACAGGCTGGCATAAGATTTTTTTATAGTTTATACAGTATATGACACATATTTTGATGTTACTGTTTTTAATATATTTTTTCAACTTTTTCTCATTTATTTCCTTACATCCTTTCCTCACTGGGCAATTCTTCCTAATTGGAGCCCTGGGGCCTATAGCATCTTTCTTTTCCTACTAAGGTTGTAGCTTAGCTAATCATCATCATCTTTATTGTACTGGTAAGTATGGTTAGTTTACATGAAAATATATTGGGACTTGTGGCGGACATGAGGTTTAAGGCTAGACATCAGATGGATGTATGGAGAGAAAATAAGTTTCGGGTGTTTTCGTTAAGGCTGTTTATTGTACCAATCCATAAATCTGGTCATAAAACTGGTAAACTGTAACAAGAAATTGAACATCAAAATAAAGAACTCTTACAAACACATTAATTGACATAACACAAGGGAAATATCGAGGTAGCGCTTACACACGGTACTCTACTCTGAATAGAAGCCTGTCACTCGGAGATTAAACATTAACACAATCTAATAGGCAATGCAATTACTCTGGTAAAACTAAAACAAATACAAAATTCCCTAGTAAATGAAAAATATAATTTTTAAATATGTAACTTCCCTGGTAGTTACATATATATAGCTTAAATCCCGCGTTTTGACGCGGCACGACAGAAAATACAATTTCGCGGCAATCGCCTCCATGACAGTAAGTGGTTATACATGAGCGCCTTCTCTCTTAGGTTATCAGAACCATCCCCAACATTCTTCAGAAATTCTGTCGTTAATCGAGTCAACAATTCAGGAATTCGTTTCGCGGATATATTACTTTATTCTACAATTTGGTGAAGTACCTTTTGTCTGCTTATTGTTAATGGCTTTCGCTGCCTTTCAACTATCGAAGATATTGTATGGGATAGTTTTTTGCTGGTCCAACTTGGACAGTTTAATTTAACTTGATTTTCAAGATGACTCTTCTGTTGTTAAAATTCGTGTAGGGCTAGACCGGCTTTCAAGCTGCTCTTACTTCCGCACTGTATTTAGCTTGGTGCATGTATGTATTTTTCTTTATGTTCGTACATTGAGGGATCAAAGATTTTTTCCCCTACTTTATTAACTAACGAACAACTCTTAAAGTTATAAAGGAAGGAAAAACATTAATACATTAAAATATCATGACGTCACTATCTTGTGATGTAACTCTTAGCAAAGCGAAATCTGATTACCTTGAAGGATTCAGTCTGCCATCGTGATGACGTCACAATCTTGTGACGTAATCTTCTTAGTATGACTTGCATTGTGAATTATTTTCTTTTCTTGCAAGAAATTTTTAAAATATTAGCTTACTAAGCTTGTATGTTTATAATGTATGGAAATATATTATTTTCAAGTATATATTTGTCCTATTAGTATATTTCCTTTAGTAAATTTTCGATTTAGAGATTTCTCGAGCGTACAATAATTTTACACTCGTAGTACTACTAAGGGAGATGTCAGATAAAATGGCACATAAAATAACGCAATGCAGTCAATCTACAATATGTAATACTCTTGACAATCTTTTTTTGTTTTCACAATTACTTGTATCGTTATTTTATATTTCGATTTTGAGAATACTAATATTAATCATATATCCTATTTATTTTCTTTCTAGCCCTTGACGAAAAAGTATAATCTCTCGCAACGGGAAGGTCTATTAAGATCTAATGTGAAATAATTACAAGTGCTAGTATTCAATGTCAGTGCAGTGGAGGGTGCGTCCGTTTGTGTCAGTCATAATCCCAGCCCGGGACCTCTTCCATGCTCCCCAACCCCTGGGAGAAGGAATGTCGAAAGGCCAAGGATATGTCAGACCTTGATCAGCGAACTGACGTCCCCTCGAGCGATTATGTTGACGATCCCCAGATTGCTCCCCCTTGCCACAGAAATGGCGAGGTTAAAATGTCAGTGTCTTCGTCGGATGGGAAATGTCACAAGGACTTTTCCCTGGTGTCCACCTGAATACTGTTGACGATCCCTCACGACAATTGGTACACGGTTCAAATCGCGCACGAGACGCGCTGGAAGTATCGTACGATACCTTGCAGCGATCAGTACATAGTCAGTTAGTGCACACGGCGCTCATCATGTATCTAATTTGTCTGAATTAAAGAGGTCGATTTAGTCTGTTTGACGCTTACGATTCTCGGGCAGAGAAGTAATGTCTAAAAGAATCTAAGGACAGCAATAGACCAAGAAAAGGGTCTTCCGTTAATCAAGATATTATCGGACAGCATATTTCTCAGACACTCGGCAACACTCCCTCGCAGCGATCAGCTCGCGTTGCGGCAAGCGTAAAGGTGGACGCATGCGGCAGTCTGGTCTCTTCCTCATGGCATTCTGGACACAGACATCAGTCTGGACGTGTGCTGGACGCATACAGTCAAAATTTGTCCACACAAGAAGATACAAGCAGTTGTCTCGCCTTTGCGATCTGCGGAACGCGCGACTATCGCTCATGCGAGACGCATGCAACTTGATGATACCTCACGGCAATCTGGACGCATGCAGCACGCATGCGACACGCTGATAGCTCACGGCAATCTGGACGCATGCAGCAGTCTGGAAACTCACAGAAAACTGGACGCATGCGGCAGTCTGGACATATGCTAGACGCATGCAGTTAGGTTTTGTCCCCACGTCACTATAGACAAACAGTTCTCTTTTCTTCGCGACTGACTGAATGCGATACTAACGCTTCCTTACGGCATTCGGGACTCTTGCAGTAGACTGATACCTCTCATGGAAACATACAGCAATCTCAATCTGGACGCATGATGGACTCATATAGTCGGGACTTGTCCTCGCAACAGGATAGACAAGTTTTTGTTTTTCCTTCGTGATTTTCTGGACGCGCAACTAACGCTTCCTCGCGTCACGCTGTTGACATACAACATGCTGGACGCACGCGAACAAGATTTTCCCTCGCATGGGGTTACCGATGTTGATGCTTCCTTACAGCATGATCTTATGCTGGAAGCACTGGAACCTGTCTCTCCCTCGAGGCTTACAGTACATAAACATGATGCTTCTTCGCAACTGGATGATATCCTTCACGAGATTCCTTCAGGACAAGTTTAATTATTTTTGAAGACAATAACTGACAGGATGATGCGGTTTTGTCCCCTACACATTCGAATCAGGGAATCGATGTTCCATTAGCCGAATTAGAAGACGAATCTCAGGATTCACTACAGGCAGCTGACTTTTTAATTAAAAAAAAAAAAAAACTTCTGACAGTGTTGATATCTCTGTATCCAGAAGACTTTACTCAACCTATACCACAGAGCCCGCCCTCTCAGTTTTGAAGGGCAGACACTGAAAAACATCCTCCTTCAAGAAGATGGTCCTGGCTAGATCGGTTAAGAGAGCTTTCTCAAACTCTCAACCAATGGACGTCTAAGCGAAAGGATCTAGAGAAGGCCTCCTTTTTCTTTTCCTCAAACTCGACTGGCTTCCAGATCTAGTGTGTGGTATTCGACTGGGGGAAGTAATCGGTTTGGGAGTTCCTGCCTCCTCCCAGGGAGACTTTTCCAGACTTTTTGACTCCTCTCTCAGGTCAGCCATGAGCAAGTCTTAAGATTATGTGGTCCAGTTCTGAAATAGACCATCTGCTGAAAGGAATTTTTTAGACAATAGAAGTCTTCAGCCTTATGGACTGGACTCTCGGAACTCTCGCAGAAGCCGCAGACCTTAAGAACGAGGCTCAGATGCATCTGATTGCCTGTCTGGATAAGGCCGGGAGGGATGGCTCCATCGAACTTTCCGCCCTTTTCCCAGCAGGAGTTCTTAAAAAGAGGACTGTTTTGTTCCTTCTTATCGTTAGGTTTGTCCCTTGGTCAGAGATCTGAACTTTTACTTGCTCCGTTGGGTAATCATCTTTACCCTCCGGACTTTGGGAAAGATTTGTTGACAGCTCTGGCATAACAGGCTACGCAAGATCTTATCTCTAGGACTGCTAAAAGTGTCCTCCCAGCTAGCTTTTCAGCAAGGATACAAAAGGAGGCTCTTCCCACTCGTCAGCCCTTTCGTGGGAGAGCCCCTTCAAGGGTAACTCAAAAGGATTGCAGCTGGAGGTCAAGCTCGCAGATTCCCAAGACAACAAACCGAATCAAAAGTGAGACGTGCTATGCCTCCCATGTCGTCGATACCCTTAGAGTTGACAACAGTCCACTCAGGGAACAAGGCAGCAGCTCTTCAAGAGCAAGTGAACCCTATGCTGTCGAAATCAGTCATAGAAGTGGTAGAGGACACCTCCTTGGAGTGGTTTTTACAACATACTTTTCCTAGTTCCAAAAAGCTTGGGGGGGGGGATGAAAACCTATTCTGGAACTCAGTCCATTGTACAAGTTTGTCAGCTAAGTAAAATTTGCCATGGAAACTTCAGCGTCAGTCCTTACAGGCAACAGAAAGGGAGACTGGATAGTGTCTTTGGATCTGCAGGACGCGTATTTCCATATCTCGATACACCCGGACCACAGAAAATTTCTAAGGCTCGTGTTCCTCGAGACCATTATCAGTTCAAATAACACTGTTTTGGACTAAGCACGACTCCCTACGTTTTTTACCCGGGTGATGTCCGTGGCTCCCTGGCTTCACGTAAAGGGAGTAAGGATTTTCTATTGTACCTGGACAACTTGACCACTCAGAGCAGAATCACAAGTAATGTGTCTGGAGGCTCTTCAAATGATAATGCCCTTAACGCAACAGTTACGTTTGATGGTAACCTGGCCAAATCTTAACTAACACCCTCACAGAATATAATTTTTCTGGGGATGATAATCGGTTCAGATCGCGCTCAAGGCACTCCAGAAATGTCACAAGGACTTTCCCCTGGTGGTCACCTGGCTACGGTTGACGATCCCTCGGAGCAATCAGCACACGGTTCAGTTCGCGCACACGGCGCGCTTCAAGTGTCTGGTCTGTCTGAACTAGAGAGGTCGATTTCGTCCCTGTTTGACACTTACGATTCTCGACGGGTCTGTGGATAGTCTCTCAGAGGGAATGACACATAATATCAAAGAGCTAGTGGCCATTCACCAAGCCCTGATTACTCACTTTATAGAAGGGGAGAAAAACGTCAGGACGGATCTGCTCAGTAGAAGGCAAGTTCTTACTGCAGAGTGGACCCTACATCACGAGGTGTGCACTAGCCTTTGGATGTTGTGGGGTCAACACTCGATAGACCTCTTCGCCTCACAAATAACAAAGAGGTTGCCGGTAATTTGCTCTCCAGTACCAGACCAGAACACAGTCGCAGTGGACGCTTTTCTTCTGAACTGGGAAGGTCTCAACGTGTACACTTTTCCTCCATTCAAGATCCTGGACAGAGTCCTGAAAAGATTCAGGGATTCGCCCAACGTCCACATGACCATGATAGCCCTATTTTGGCCCATGAGACATGGGTTGCGGAGATGGAGTGGCTGGTAGATACCCCCAGAACATTACCACTACTGTATTAGGGTTTCCTAATCAGAGTGGGACATATTTAGAGTATGGTGCAGGAATAATAGACTTTCCTCTACCAATACCTCTATAGTCAATATAGCAGAGTTTTCTGTTGTATCTACGTACAAAAGAGAAGCTAGCTGTGCCTACCATCAAGGGTTACCGCAGCATGCTAGCCTCAGTCTTTCGTAACACGACACATTGGCGTGTCAGGTAACAAGGATCTTTCAGATTTCATTGGATCTTTTGAGACGACTAAGAGGAAGGACAATCCAACCTCCTCATGGAACCTGGATTTAGTCTTGGCCTTTTTAACCTCAAGTAGGTTTGTACCCTTGGACAAGGCGTCTTGGAAGTATCTTACCAAGAAGACACTTTTCCTAATTACATTGGCTACAGTCAAAAGAATAGTTAAAAGCCATCAGCAAGAAGGTGGGCTTTAATGGAGACAATGCAATGGGCTCCCTTCAGCTAGGCTTTCTCGCCAATGACGAGAATCCTTATCAACCTTGGCCAAGATCTTTTACCATCCAGAGCTAGCTCACTTAAATTGCACGGGAAAAGGAGAGGCGCCTTTGTCCAGTGAGAGCTCTTGAAGATTTTTTATCTGTACGCATCCAAACACCTGAGAGAACAAGCAGACAGCCTCTGATGCTCAGTTAAAAAGCCCTCTTTGCCTTTATCAAAGAATACTCTGGCTTTTTTCATTAAGGATTTGATAAGGGAAACTCTCCAGGATTGTAAGAAGTTTTTCCTATCCTTAAGGTAAAACCACACGAGGTTAGAGCTGTAGCAATTTTTATGGCTTACAAACACAATAGGTCAATGAAGTCAATTTTGGAGCCTACTTTTCTGGCAAAGTAGATCAATCATCACAGACTGCTATCTCAAAGATGTCCAGACTCAGTATGAAGATTGCTGTTCCCGGGGTCCGTACGTTACCTCCGGCCAAGTAGTTGAAGGGTCTACTGCCTCTTCCCGATAACTTAATATATACTCTTGCCTTTTTTCTTGTACTTGTGTTCACAAGTTGTCTGTGAAGGTTGTCGCAGCTTTGTCAGTCTGGGATGCAAGTCAAGTTAGTTTTAATGTGTTCACATGTTGTCTGTGAAGGCTGTCGCAGCTTTGTCAGTCTGGGATGCAAGTCAAACTAGTATTTAAAAAAAAAAAAAAAAAAATTTGGAGTAGGTAGTCAGAATCAGTATCCATGGCTGTCAGGTTTGCAAGACTGGCGGTCTAGCCACGCTAAGGTCTAGGACCTTGTGGCAGCCCCACAGACTTTTACAGCCCCCTGAGTGGATCGCAGTGTCTCTTGAGGAATGCAGGCGAAATGAGGCAGTATCATTGTGAAGCCAGCTTTCTTATCAGGTTAGAGCCAGATTGTTAGTACTACTAATTGTAGCTATTAATAATTATACAAATTCCCAATGGGATGAGGTTTTCGACCCACCACCAATGGTGTCAATCAGCTATATATATGTAACTACGAGGGTAGTTACATATTTAAAAATGGTATTTTTATTATAAAATAAATTTTTAAATATACATACCTGGTAATTTCATATATTAAAGGGCCCTCCCTCCTCCCTTCTGAAAACAGAGGCATGGAATTTCTGATGAATGTTGGGGATGGTTCTGATAACCTTTGAGAGATGGCGCTCATGTATGACCACCTACTGTCATGGCAACGATCGCCGCAAAATTGAATTTTCTGTCGTGCCGCGTCGAAACGCGGGATTTAAGCTATATTTATGCAACTACCAGGTAAGTATATTTAAAAATTTGTTTTATAATAAAAATACCATTTTCATAACTTCTATTGAAACAATACATACCGAAGTGCCGCAATAAGAACTCCGTAACTCTGTACTACACTGTATGACATTTGCCAGATAGAAGTCACTCTCAAAACTGTTCTGTACCATTTGAACACAAAGCTGTGACAGACCACAAACATATACTCTGTATACGAAGTCTGTATACGAAGTCACCTTTACATCACCTGTTATTTCCTCGCTAGTGCTAGACAAGGCAAGGGATAGCAATGGAAGCACAAATTTTGACTTTTAAAAGTAATTTAAATATAAACATCATACATGGCTCTCCTCAATCATTAAAAAATTGATTTACCAAATCAATTCTTACCCAAACCTATAATTCACACTTTGTATAACAAGCAAACAAGTACAATGTTAATCATGAAACATACGCAAAACAAATAAAATGCACCAAACAGTGAGAGTTAGGCTCTCCGGCAGGGAATACCCCTGAAACGCTATGCTATCTACAAATTCTTCAGTAACAATACTACTTTGTGAATGGTCCTAGTTACTACTTTGTGAATGGTCCTAGTTGCTACTTGTGAATGGTCCTAGTTGCTACTTGTGAATGGTCCTAGTTGCTACTTTGTGAATGGTCCTAGTTGCTACTTTGTGAATGGTCCTAGTTGCTACTTTGTGAATGGTCCTAGTTGCTACTTTGTGAATGGTCCTAGTTGCTACTTTGTGAATGGGCCTAGTTACTACTTTGTGAATGGGCCTAGTTACTACTTTGTGAATGGGCCTAGTTACTTTGTGAATGGTCCTAGTTACTACTTTGTGAATGGGCCTAGTTAGATAGGAGAGGTTACAGGAAAGTTTTCCATCTTTATCCATCTTGCTGGTTACCCACTTGTAACTTGACTTTACGCACTAAACCATCAGTGGATGGAAATAACTCTACAACACGAGCTAATGGTCAACAATCTCTAGGGGAATTATCTTTGTTAATAATGACAATATCACCTAAAGACAAATTTCTGACTTTGCGTATTCCATTTTTGACGCTTCTGTAATAGCGACAGATACTTGCTCTTGAAACGAGCCCAAAATACTTGTGCCAAATACTGTAGAATATTTTTGTAATACTACTTATAGTTTGTAATCGTGCAGATTGTTTCTGAAGACACATGAAGTTTGGTAATACCCTTGACTATTCTTTGTAGTTTTCTCAAGAGAATTTTGATAAGTAATTTACTAATACTCAGATCATACTGTCTTTGTCCCTGCCACTACAGAAATCTTTTAAAGGGGAATTCACTGAATCTAAACTAAATGTGAATGTGAAATCACTCCTCACTTGAGCTGCTCAGTTTTTTAAGGAAATATTGCACTAACTAATAGGAAAAAAGTAACATATCTCGGGCAAGGAAGATTCTCATTTGGCAGTTGACCAATGTATTTTACCATGTACTGTACTGCTGTGATTAAAAATAAAAATGATCAAGTACAATGAAATTTGGTAGGCCAAATGACAAGTGGAGAACTGTATGAAATTATTCCTACAAACATCAGTACAGTAATGTATAGTAGGTTCTTTGGTTATACTGTAATGCTGCTCTTATGACATTTTGTGCACACTAAGTATTTCATAATGTACAGTATAGCTTTTATAGTTTTTATTCACTGTTCAGTGATTTTATGGTATGTCCCAAGATCAAATTTTAGTTTTAGTTATGTTCAATGTTATGGTGTGTTTCAGGGCCTAGATTATAATTTACTACTGTATACTGCATTAGTATAGGGGGTTAACTTTATTACTGTAGGCATGTTCTGACTGTAGAAAACAAAATTTAACTAGTAATAAGGCGTAGGAAAAGAACTGTTGTACCCGAAGACCAGCTAATACAGCATTACTAAAAGCACCAGTTTCAGCATATTTAAAATTTTCTGAAATATGTTATAACATAGTAAGATATATTGAAAGTTTAAGATAACTGTACACACAATATATAAAAGGGTTGTTTTGAAATTATATAATGCCACACAGCCAATATATCATTTCTAACGGAATATTGTACAGTATTACATGTGCATGTGATAAAGTTATGGGGTTTTTATGGAGAAAAGCCTTTTTTTGGGAGGTGCTGTATGGTTTCAAGGACTTTTCTGCAAGAGGCTTAATAGGAAATACTTTACTACATAAAATGCCAAAAAAGTCTTTAATTCTCCAGGGCCAGATGAACTTGCAAACCAGACTTGGATAGTATAAAGGTGACTTTGATAGTATAAGGAACACCCACCTGTTTGAACTTTGTTGAACCTTTAGCAACAAATCAATGATGAAATAGTTTGCCAACCTATGACATAACATCACTTGGCACCAATTCTAATACTGGATGCAATGGGGTTTAGTTTGCCTCCCACCTTCCATTTTAATTTCTGTAATAAGACACTTGTTGAACTTCCCTTTACAAGTCTATGGAAGTGGGTTGGGCCAGGGGACCAAGCAGCACTTTTCAAAAAATGTTTATTTTTGTAAATAATGGGTTTAGAGTGCTGTGGTCCTTAAGGAGTAATACCAGAGGCAGACTAAGGTAGACTCATTCCACAGAGATAATCTCTACAACCAAGCTAAACATCCAAGGAAGAATAAAGAAGTTTAATGGAAGGACTCTCCCACCAAGTAGTGTCACTCCTTTTTTAGGATGAAAAATTTTGTCTTAAAATTCTCAAAAGCATTTATTGTTCCTAGCTATACAAACCAATTTCTTTCCCTTCTCAACCTCCCCTCTCTTGTCTTGAGGCTTAAGGTCAAAAGTGACTACTGAATGGTAGTACTGTAGTGTTATGTTTTTTCTATAAAACATAACACTACAGTACTACCATTCCGTCACTTTTGACCCTAAGCCTCAAGACAAGAGAGGGGTGGTTGAGAAGGGAAAGAAATTGGTTTGTATAGCTAGGAACAATAAAGATTTTGACGAAGGAAAAATCTATTTCTGGGCGAGGGACCTGTGTCGCCCAGTGAAATGCTCCTTAAAGCACCATTTCTAAGGTATGAATACTGCTAAATATACCAAAGAAGAAAAGTTGCATGGAATGCCAGGAATATACCCAGCTCGCTCACCCTTATAGGGTGTCGGTATAATAACTGGGGCGTGTTAAAACCACTACAGTATCAGAGGTCCCTTACCAATTAGTCTTCTCCTTCCTCAACATCCCTCGTTACTACAAGGTGCCGTTCTCTACGGCTACTCCCCCCCCCTCCCCACCCCTACCACTACCCATGCTTCTCCCATCATTCCTTCTTAGCACCTGTGAAGATTCAGACGTGTTTTTCATAGCTGTTTTTTTTTTTTTTGTGTTTGTGAGATTTCAGATGTTTTGAAGATCCCTGCTCCCAAGTTGTATTATATTTGTCTGTTTGGGATTTCTAGGTAGCGACACACATTAATTTTATAACCTTGTTGGTTTTTCTCTCAGCCGCTTGTTGACGTTCCCTTACGGGTGTGTATGTGGCCATTTGGTGTCGCTTCCTCGTGATCTGTTTTATCCGACTTTCAATTAGTTCCTCATACTAATTGTAGTCCCATTTTTGTGTTCTGGACATCTAATTCTATGTTTTGGCATGGTTTTGTCTTTTATTTAGGCTATTTGGACAGTGTTAGTTAGCCTACCTGGCCGAGCAGTGTGCGGCTTCGGTCGCCATCATACGAATGAGGGTTTCTCTCATGCTTTCTTAAAAAAAATTTTTAAATTTTTTTTTGCAGCTGATGAGCTTCAAGAGGTAGTTTTGCCAACGATGGGAACCTGCAAAATATTTTACTCGCATGTACGTGACAACGAAGTGGTGTGTGCAGGTTATCCTGAAGGGGAGAGAGATTCGTGCCAAGGGGATAGTGGAGGTCCCATGATGTGCCGAGAGTGAGTTCCTTTCTGGTTAACTTTTTATTTGTGAATATTTTATAAAACTTGCAAGATTTTGTATGCATGGAAAGGAAATATGTTCAGCTTAGAAATTACTAAAGTTGTAGAGTCCTATCAATAAAAATTTGTTAAACTGAAATGAGTGGATTAGGATTTACCCATTAAGGGCCTGGAGCTTGAGTACTAAATGTTTTGGTGAGGGATTGGCATTAAAAGGGTTAGGGTAAGCAAATTTCTTCAGACAAATAACTATTCATGCAACCTATACTTTTAAGACAAATAAAACTTTATCCTTATGACCTCTTTTGAGTAAGAATTGATGTGCTGTTGACCAATTGGTCATATATTAAGAGTGGAGAAAATCCTTAACACAAGTTTCCTGAACAACAGGGTGTATAAAATCCTTTAAAGAAAATAACTGAATACAGTATAGTGAGTACAGTACTCTGAAAGATTCATATGGGTAGCAAATGTGAGTTGATTTGGGATTGGGAAATTGAGAGGGAGCTAACTCGGCTTGCATGTCAAAGTACTGTACTGTATATCCATGTGCAGTTAATACAGTACAGTATGTACTCCTAGTTTATGCTCATAAAAGGGATTTTGACGAAGGAAAAATCTATTTCTGGGGAGAGACCTGTGACGCCCGGTGAAAAGTCCTATCTACCTTTTCTGATATAAATCTTCCAAATATACCAGAGAAAAATAAAAGCATGGAATGCAGAGGTTACTACCCTCGCGCTAGCACCTCGTGAGTGTCGTGTCTACATCGGGGGCGTGTGAAAACCACTTCACAGGCTGGCTTCCAATTAGATAACTCCTTCATCAAAGGGAAGGGCCGTAACAAAGACCCCAGAAACCACACTTGCACCACGCCACCGCCACCTACACGAACACCCTCCAGGACATCCTTCTGCAAGAACACATGGCTTGGCAAGGAAAGGGTGGGTCCGTACAAAAGTAACCGGGAAGGGTTTCACCGGGCGTCACAAGTCTCTCCCCAGAAATAGATTTTTCCTTCGTCAAAATCCCTTTTCTGGGTCGACCTGTGACGGCCGGTGAAAATGTACCAAAGAATGCCTTCCAAGCCCAATAAAGTAATAACATAATGAGGAGAATACAATCACCATGTATGACAATAATATAATATAATAATGTAAGAAACGTCCAATTACCAACTAGCCAAATGACATAGGGAACGTAAGACTAAATAACTAAGATGACAAGGAATTAACTGAGTGTCGAATCGCATAAGGCATCAAACCTTACATGTCTAAGCATATCTCAACATTAAAGGAACGGTAACTACAATAACAGTTAAACCATAGGAATTAAACATGGCAAATATCATAGGGCTAACGAACTACCCAGGAGAGTGGCGACGTGGTATGAGTGGTGGGTAGGAGGGAGAAGAGAAGAGATGGAAGAAAAGAAGTAGAGATTAATGGGGAGGGAAAGGCTCCCCGCTGCCATCGTCGGGTATTTAAGGGCCTGTAAGATCTTTAGATAGTGGCGTTTGACAACCATAGGGGATTTCCAACCCGTATATTTTTTAGAAATCATCAAAGTCCCTGTTCTGGAAGTAATTGATGGAGTTATCTACTGTCCGTATATCATGAGCCTGGGGAAATTATTCCGGATTAGTATGTTTAAAGAAGTAGAGGATTTGTTGCCTGATACCGTGAATGGAAATAGTACCTCCTTGTTCCCTAATAACCAAGGGGCCAGACGAGCGGGTGGCAGTTCTAGCTAAAAGGGCCTTGAGAGTAGTGACTGGACACAGAGAAAAGATCCTGGGGAAGAAGAATAATCTTCCGAGGGGAGCACCTATTTGCGGATCCTCATCTTTTAGCTAGGAAATCATTGTCTGGAGAAAGGAGTACTTCGGCTGAAGGGAGGAAATCTATGTTTTCCGGGTTCGTGAGAGAGCTAGTTCTGATATTCAATCACCTTAGGCCAAAGCTGTTAGAAATAAGGTCTTCCTAAGAAGAGTGATATAAGAGCAGGATTCATTGTCCGTGTCCGGCGCAAGTTTTGAGGACACCGTTCAGAGACCAGAGTCCTTTTGTGGCCGAACCGAAGGTCAAAGCCTAGCACATGTTTTTGGAATAGATGAGAAATAGGAATCAGCTAGGTTAATGCTAAACCCAACAAGTAAGTTCTTCTTCCAAGCTGACTCGGTGGTGGTTAAAGTGCTAACTGTTAGGCCTTTGCCAAATAGGAACCTCAAGAAAGAGATGGCTATATTCGGAGACATAAGAGTATGGTCTGAACTCTTAGGGAATCTGCTAGTTGTTAACGGCCGAATCATATTGGCGAATTGTAGAGTCCCTTTTGTCTGATTCGATGAAGAGATCGTTTTCCGGTTCAATGTTCTCGTCTCTACGAGCTGCAAACTTCCTGTAGTCCACAAAGTTAGAGTTTTGGCTATCCTTGAGTAATCTGTCAGTGAGTTTGGATTACGGGATCCGGAAGGGACGGAGTTTCTACTCGAGGAGGAGAGGAAACCAACTGTTCTTGGCCAGTGAGGTGGTACTAAAGCCCCTCCCCCCCGGAAGGGGCGTAGTTTGTGTAAAAGTCTCATTAGAAGATTCACTGGGGGAAATAGGTAAACCATCTTCTAATGGTTCCTGATTATCCACCGGAATGAAATTGTCTAGAGACCATTCTGACTCCAGTGGTTTCGTCCTGGCTAGTGAGTCCGCTCACACATTCTGGACTCCCGCTAGGTGAGTTACTGACAGGAACCAGTTCTTTTCTGTTGGCCAGGCGAATTTAGTGACCAGGATCCAATTCAGGTTGGGTGACTTGGATCCTCCCCTGTTGATGCCGTGTACTACGTCTGTTCTGTCTGACACTACTCTGATATGGCTCGACCTCGGAGGAGTGTGTCTCTTCAGGGTCAAGAACACTGCCATGGCTTTATGAACATTGATATGGGACTGTTTCATGACTGGGGGACCAAGAGCCCTGAAACATCTGATGTTCGGAGTAATCCCCCCATCCACTTAGAGGTGCGGCTGTGTGGAATGTCACTTGTGGAAGTGGGAATTGTAGAGGAACTGATTTGGAGAGGTTCTTCGGTTCGGACCATGGGCGTAGTCTCATTTTTAAGACGGGATCTTCGAGACCTTGTCTCTTAAAGGTTCTTTAGCTCTTTCTCCAAACTCGAATGATGTATTTGAGTTTGGCTTTTAATAGGAGACCTTGGAGAAGACCGATGATACTTCTAAGGTTCTTCTGGACACCTGTTTGTGTTTGAGAAAATTCTTGATCTTGGAAGCTATCCTTCTTACCTTTTTGGAAGGGAGAGACAACGTGTACTTCGAAAGGTCCCACTGAATGTCTAACCAATCTAAGTGGCCTGATGGTTGCAGGCGAGACTTTTGGAGATTGACCCGAAACACAGGTTGTCGAGAAATCGAAGTACTTCCTTTGTAGCTCTGTTGCCTTCTATGGCCAACCGGGCCCAAATGAGCCAACCATCCAGATAAGCAATGATCTGTATCTCTTGATTCCTGAGTTGTTCTAACACTGTCTCTCCCAGTTTCGTGAATATCCTGGGCTCAATGTTGAGGCCGAAGGGCATGTCTTGAGCGCAAAGGCTTTCCTGCCTAGGCGGAAACCCAGATAAGAAGAGAAGTTTCGAGCTATAGGCACATGATAATAGTCGTCGGTAAGATCGACAGAGGTGGTGACGGCCCCACGGGGAAATAAGGTCCGTACCTGAGAGATAGTCAACATCCGGAACTTGTCGCAGAGAATGTAAGAGTTTAGCTTTGACAAGTCCCGGTCCACTCTCAATGCCGACAAGCCTTTCTTCGGAAATGTGAACAGGCGACCTTGGAACTTCGGTGACCGGTCCCGTTTGATTGCTTTCTTCTTGAGTAACTCTGTGGTGTACTCTTTCAGGATGGGAGTGGATTTCTGGGAGAGGGTCACTGGTGGAGGAGGAGGACCTTGTGGCCATTTCCACTTCAAACCTTTAGGGATTATGCTATGAGCCCACGGACCGAAGGTCCAATGGTCTTGAAAGTGGTAAAGTCTCTCCCCTACCAGGACTACCTCGTTGTGAGGGAGTGAACCTAGGGGGATCCGGATGCATAGCCGACAAATCAGAGGAAGACTGTGATGCAGAGTGGGTATCTGACTATTGATGGCAGTGACCCCAGTTCGTTTTGTAGAGGGCAACTCTCTGCTTCTTCTTGAAGAAAGCTTGCTTTTGGTCTTCGAACTTCCTGGCAGTGAGGCCCCGCCTTTCCTGCAATTTTGGGTTGCTCTCGTATCATCTTGTGAACCTTGTTCACCTCCTCCTGAGGGAAGAGGGTTTTACCTCATCAAGAGGAACTATCAGCCTGCTCGATTCCTGTCTGATAGAGGCCTCAGACAGAACGTATTTCCCACAACTAACCCGATCAGACCACCAAACGTGTAGGTCGAATTGGAAGGGCAGAGATTGGTTCTTCCTGAATATCCGAAACAAAGTCTCAGTGGGATAAATCGAGGCTAGGGTCTCCCCAAGGTGGGGTCCGGCTCTTTAAGAGCTGGTATGGCCGAACCTTCTTTGTCAGTTTTCATAGTAAGACCTGTCCACTTATCCATAATAGGCAAGGCAACAATGAGAGCATCTGTAGATACCCCAAAGATAGTAAATTGAATGAATTTTCTTTAAAATTGCTAATCATGTTCATATATTTTCATTAGGACTTTCAAGAATAGCTAATGAATATTACCAACGCAAATTCAAAGTGTCATTAAAGTAAGTACAGTTTACTTAGTATTCATGTTAAATCCTTTCCTTTACAGCTAAAACCAAAGATTGGCCACCCGTGGTCTGAGTGATCTCTGTTGCCACCGGAGATAAGATCCGGTGGCAAAGGTCCGTCATAGTGAAAACGTGAACATCGGAGGAAATCTAATATTAACCTCAATGCTGAACGCCTGCACGATATCCGGTTAAGCCGGAGATTCGATGAAAAGGACCGTAATAACGATATTGTGATTATTCATGAAAAAGGGTTCATACCCTGGTTCTGATCGTCTGATTGATCAAAATGTTAACTCCGGTTCTGACCGTCTGATTGATCTGTTTGTACCGGAGGACCAGTGACAAAGGTCCGTCATCGTGAAATCGTGACCCTCAGCGGTACGATAACATTCCTCAATACTGAATGTCTGTTATCTCCAGTGAAGCCGGAGATTCGATAAAAAAAGGGACCGTAATAATGTAATTGTGATCAATCATGACAAAGGTTCGTGTGCAAAAGGCCGCAGCCGGAGTCTGAGTGCCGGATTTGACCGTTGCACTCCAAATATCTGACTAGTTCTCACCCAATGAGTAACCATTATAGCGGAGTATAACTCAAGGCGGAGCTAAGGGTGTCGGCATAAAGCGACCCCAATTAATGACTCGTACACTAACGTAAGCTATTAATAGTGCTAGCTATATTAACAGGAACCACATCAATAAAACGTGTATATCATTAAACGTAATATCATCAACTTGGAGAATTAGAGGAGGCAGGAATAACTCTTTATCGTAAAAAACGGAAAACGGGAAATCCACCTCTCTTAATCGAGCTAATAAAGAAAACAAGAGTAGGGGTAACTCGTATCTGTAGAACAGAAAACGAGCACTCTATGCTCTCGCTCTCAAGGTTACATAATAAAAAACCAACATCACACAATAATATGATAAGAAAAATAATAAAATTGATTGCTTTTTCTTAGTAATCGTAATAACCAAGAACGAAGAATAACGACAACGTAATAAATAAACAAAGATAGTCTAAATCGAGCACCTTCCTGAGGCGAGTACAAAACTATATCAAAGACTAAATCGCTATTCTTCGTAGGTCCAAATTGGACTTGCTAGTAAATAAATACCATAGTAAAAACTAATAATAAATAATGATAATAAAATTGGTCATAAAACGTAAGTGATATAACCTAGATGACAAGAGTACCAGAAGGGCAATAATAACTTGAAAATTTACTGAAGCGAACACAACCCAAAATGGCTGCCGATACCGAGGCAGGCCAATCGCTTCCAAAACTAAATTCCACAATACTGGAAACAGAACAAATGCCCGGTACTGCAATAAACTGTCAAAACAAACTATGGTACTTAACATTGGTAAAGGTGAAGTAGCAACGTCTCAGTCATGTTGAATTAACGACAAACACTTCGAGAAAACACTGGGCAAAAAATATCAAGTTTGCGGGCAAGTCCAAAACAGAAGGATGACCTGGAGGGTGTTCGTGTAGGTGGCGGTGGCGTGGTGCAAGTGTGGTTTCTGGGGTCTTTGTTACGGCCCTTCCCTTTGATGAAGGAGTTATCTAAATGGAAGACAGCCTGTGAATAGTGGTTTTCACACGCCCCCGATGTAGACACGACACTTACGAGGTGCTCGCGCGAGGGTAGTAACCTCTGCATTCCATGCTTTTATTTTTCTCTGGTATATTTGGAAGATTTATATCAGAAAAGGTAGATAGAAGGACTTTTCACCGGCCGTCACAGGTCGACCCAGAAATTTGCTTTTGTTTTATTAGTGTTTGGGAGTCGGCTACATTTTACTTTTATACGGAGATACAGTAACTTACTGATATACACAAGTTTAAAACCATAATATAAAAAATTTAGATTTATTGTATGAAAGAAATTATTTGCACCTTTATCATAATATTAGTCCATAGAACACGTGGCCAATCAAGTGTGTTTAAATTATTATTGTCTAACCTTTAGATTGCATAGCACTTTTGATTCCCACTTAGTTTTTATATTGTATTAAGTCTGCAGATTCACCAATCCAGGGTTGACGTATTACTATTTATCAAAATTATGTATTGCAAAGTTGACAAAAAGATATAAACTAGTACAGTACCAGAAACTGTTAACTATATAATCTTTCAGAAGCAAATTAAAATCTGCCAAACACACTCCAACCCTGTGACTTCAGATATTAAAGAATTTTTTTCTTACTGAAATGAAAACATGATAGTTTAACATATCTAGTATTTCATTTTATCTTTAAAGAGCTTTCTTATAGAAATAGACATTTCAACTTGGCAATCTATTAAAACTTATGAAATAATTAAATTCCATTCTTTGATTTTATAACTTGAGAGAGCAAGTTATAGGCTATTTACAATATTATAATGCCTTTTATATTATCAAATTTCACATGAACTACAGTAATGTGTGTTTAAAACTTCCTAACATTTTTTCACTGGTGTTTATATTGATTTATAGTTAACCCCTAGTTTCTTTTGCATACCACAACAATGGAATAAATTTTGTACTCTGGGGATCTGTTTAGTTTTAAATATTTCTGATTATCTGATTTCTATAATACAAAGGACTAAATAAATCAACAGTACTAATATTCCTAAGTCTTGCTGCTGCTAGTCTGTAACATTAGCTTTGCTTTAATTTTAGAGGAGATATATGGGTCCAAGCTGGAGCAGTATCATTTGGTTCTGGTTGTGCACGTCCCAACTCTCCCGGAGTTTATAGCAGAATGACGTATTACAGTGACTGGATTTATGGTACCATTAGTAAGTTTTAATTAAAACATTGTTAGCAGCCACTGTAATATATGGACATGAATTGTTGTTTCTATTCTAGTACAAACCATCGTCCTTTAATCTACCAATCTACTATGGCACTTCCTCCAGTTTTGGGAGGTAGCAGACATAAAAAACCAACGGGGATTTTTTTCATTAGTTCTACCAGCCTGACGAGGGACTCGGCTGAGTTTGGTTGGTACTGCTAGGGTGCCACATTTTGCCCTCCCTTGTTATCCACCACAAATGGAAGCTTCATTTGCTGACTCCCCTACTGCCGCTACGTCCCTCTTGCCATTCATTACTATTTCTAGCATGCTCTTTTCTCGGGCATCCATCCTCCTGTCACCTAAGTTTTTTTTCAGTCTGTCCATCCACCCAAACATTGGCCTTCCTCTTGTACTTCTCCCATCAACTCTTGCATTCATCTCCTCCTTCAGCAGACAGCCATTTTCCATCCTCTCTACTTGGCCAAACCACTACAACACGTTCATATCCACTCTAACTGCGAATTAATTTTGCGTACCCATTCTCACCTTCTCTACTTTGTTTCGACACTCTACACACTACAAAACTTACACTATTTGTTAGCGATTATCCTTCGACAAAGCTGGAAGACTAGCCATGAAGACTTTTAAGCGAGGTGGTAACCACCCAAACTGCTCTGTAGCAGGGGATGCCGTTTACCCCTCTCACTCACACCAGTGAATCGGTCACCTTTTTGTTCTTTTTACTTAAGGAGAATGGATGTCTGCTCTCTGATCTCAAAAAGACTTGGCCATTGTAATCTTTCTTTTCTGGTGTGTTTCGTCTTTTGCGTCCACATGCAGACCTGCCTAGGACCTGAAGGTCGCTCTTGTGGCAGTCATGTCCTCTTTAGAGACCAATCCCCACTCGTGCCCAACATGTAGAGCACGTCTTTACGATTGGGTTTCTCCCATGAGTATAGGCAGTGGTCTACCTCCCAGTGGGAGAGGTTTGGGTGCTGGTAGAAGTAGTCTTAAGAGATTCTTTGCCTTCAGGGTCTTCCTCTTGGGCGAAGAAGCCTTGGACATATCTGAAACCCTAATTTCTTCCCGAAGCACCTTCTTGCTCGGACTCTTCAACGGGCAGTTGAGTAGGAGGATAGACCAGCTTACTCCAGGGCAATCTTGGCAATCCGGGGATGTTGCTGCTTCCCCTAGCGAAGCAGTTTTGCTCTTGCCCTCGGGAAAGTCCTCCTCACTGTTTGTGTTCCAGGTTTGGCAGTCGCTGGGTGTGGCCGGTCCTCCTTCCAAGGAGGTCCTCCTTGAACTTCTGCAGCGTGGGGCCCAGAAGGGTCCTCCTCCTGGTTTTCTTGAAGTAGAAGTCCTGTTTCCTGTTTAAGTACTAGCTGTCTGCGAGGCCCATCTCAAGCCTTCTCTCCATCCTACTAGTAATGTGCACTAACGAGACCTGCATTCCTGCTCGCCTCTCCATCGACTACCTTGCAGATGAGTCCTCACACCAACTTCGTATCTCTTAATCCTCCAGGGACTGTAGTCCTCTGCATGCACCTAAACCTTCTGCCTCGCCCTCCCTCAAGCAGCGCTCCATTTAGGAAGATTGACTATCGTCACTAGCTGGCTTGTGCTAGTCACTCAAATTCTCGTGATAGTCACTCTTCACCTCGTGACTGATGCTCTGTTGATCATCGTTCGCCTTCTGAGGATAGTCACTCTTCCTGCTGGGCCCGGTAAGTGTACACGCTTCTCTTTGTAATTACTGTCTCCACCAGCTCGCTGTTCCCCAGCATGCAGCCTTCCAGCGAGCCGTTCACCATATCACCCTCCTAGACAATTTCCTATCAGATGACGCTTTCCTACCCTGCGCTCTCTGGCGCACTACCCTTCGTGTTGCCTCTCGCCTGGACACTACTCACCATCTTGTCATTTTCCAGCGAGACGTTCTCCTGCTAACTGATGTGTCATTCACCTGCTTGTAGATCTACACCTCACCGCATGCCTGACAATCACTCGCCAACTGCCAAGACGTTTCTTGCCAACTAGTCACTCGCTGACTCATCACTCTCCTGCGCGTCCCTCGCCGACCCAAAACTCTTTCTGTCCATAACTTGCTAGCGCTTCGCTCGCCATCTCCTCGTTCCTGCGTGTTGCACGTCTTTGCCAGCCTGCGCGTCTTTGCCAGCCTGCGCGTCTTTGCCAGCCTGCGCGTCTTTGCCAGCCTGCGCGTCTTTGCCAGCCTGCGCGTCTTTGCCAGCCTGCGCGTCTTTGCCAGCCTGCGCGTCTTTGCCAGCCTGCGCGTCTTTGCCAGCCTGCGCGTCTTTGCCAGCCTGCGCGTCTTTGCCCGCCTGCGCGTCTTTGCCCGCCTGCGCGTCTTTGCCCGCCTGCGCGTCTTTGCCCGCCTGCGCGTCTTTGCCCGCCTGCGCGTCTTTGCCCGCCTGCGCGTCTTTGCCCGCCTGCGCGTGTGCGTCTTTTCCCTTGAGACCTGCCCTACCCTCTCTACCACGTAATCCACCTCTCGCGCATGAATCGCTCATGCCGCGTATGAAATAAGTTTCCATATTCGATCCTCGGTCTTTCACGTGCATTGTGCACTTCACGAGCTCCCACGGGTAAAGAGGGTCCAAAACTCCGCCAATCCAGCAGGGAAGCTACAGCAGCAGGGGAGCAGCCTTCACTTGATGTTAAGTTGCCAATAATAGGTGGAAGTCCCATTAATTTCCCCGAAGGGTTTAGGGAACACCGAACAAGTTCGCCGGTGTTCCTATTTCTCTAGATTGCTCCAGGAAGATCACCCAAGAGGATCTTCAGATGCCGAGGCAGATTGATGAAGGTAGGCAACCTTCTCCCCCTCGGTTTTAGGAACTGAGGCAGCGTTCCCTAAGGTGTACCTGTAGGCTGTTGGGAAACAACCATCTTGGTTTGACAACTTGGTCAAAGTAGTCAGGCAGGCAGGGTTGACTCAACACAGTGAGCACAAGGTCTGTGCCCTTATCACAGCCATCTAAGCAGAAGTCGATGGAGGCCTTTACATCGAGGTATCCCGTGGAGAAGTCGGGTTCCCTCTCCTGTTCTCTCTACGGAGCCTAGATCAGTCTATCATGGACTCTGTCCCCCCCCATGGTTCTCTTGCCCATCGAAAGACCACGTGGAGCTGCATGGGTGCCGTACGGGATGCAGCAGGCTCTCGCCTGGAATTTATACTGGTCCTGATGATACGAAAGAGGATGATGCTAAAACAATCCTCCCTATGCAGACCACCTTCATCTATGCTCGAGAAAGGACATGGATCTCCTAGGGAGATTTTGCTAGTCCCTAACTTAGGCCCTCGCCGATTGTAAGATGTGCCACCAGAACCACGCCCTCTCCCCAGACCACCTTTGAAGGAAGAGCAACCTCTGCAAGAGAGGTTCAGATCGGTGTGGAACGGCAGCCACCTTCCAGACCACCTTTAATACTGGAGGAATACCTGCTGTCTTGCAGAGAGTCTAGGATGCCAAGACTTCCTAAGAACAAAGCCTCGAGCAGATTTCCTGCTAGATCTTTTTCAGTAGCAGTAGTGTCGGGCAACATCCCTCTAGTTGACGACCTTGACCCACCCCAGGCTCTTTCGGGTGAGGGCTAGTAAGGGAATCATGATTTGGACTGATAAGGACCATCTCCCTGGGCTGCTAGCCCTAAGTTTCCTTTCTGAAGCTGAGAGAAAAGAGTACGCTTTCTGACCTACCCTGTATAAGGGCCTTAAATGGGTCGTCTTAACCCTGAGACGGCGTCTCGTGAAGGCCTTGCCCTGGTCTAAGGCTTTAACAGCAGCCAGAAAAGTGGTGGTATCCCATATCACTGGCTCTTCTAGCTCACTTTTGAGCATTCTTGTGCTCTAAACTACTCCTGCCTCCCTTCACCCAGCTGAGAAGATACTATGAGGTTACGGATGAGTTCCTTCAGGTTTGGCTATAGATCTATCTATAGAGGCCCTCTAGAGGCATCCTTATGAAGAGGCTTTCAGGGCTTTGGCCTATTTATCTGGGTCTGAGATCCTGAACCTAGAGAAGGTGGCAAAGTATGCCATGAAGGCTGCTTCAAGGCTGGATCTGTGGTTGGGGTCAGTGGGCCTCCTTGTGACACCTGAGTGTTGGTCCAAGGAGTCCACAAGGTCCATGGAGACCCCTCTCTTATCAGAAACTCAAACCTTGGAGTTCCTTTCGCGTCAGGTTGTCAGCCTGTGGGCAAATGTGATTCTCAAGAGGTGAGATGCTGTGATTGAAAGGTTCCACAGACGGGTTCCCAAGGCTGAGATTGCTAAACTCAGGAACTCGACCCTTGACGGTACAGCCCTCTTCAAGCCGGAAGAGATTGATAATGTGGCTGAGCAGTGAAGGAAGTCCACTAAGGACTCCTTCTCCACAGGGCCTTGACATCCAGGCCCATAGGAAGGCTCTACCACTTAACAGAAAAAAGCTGTAATCCACTAAACCTTCGACCAGTAGGATGGCAACGTTCTCGAAGAAAGTGTCAAGCAGTCCTTTCCTACCAAAGACCCGAAGGGTTCCAAACCCTCCAGAGGAGGGAAAGGTGGTAAGGGGAGTAGCAGAGGCTGCTCCCTCTGAGGGCCCCAATCTTCTCGCCTGCTCACTGGTGAGGGGGATCCCTGCAATGCTGCTGGCAAAGTGGCTGCAGCATAGGGCCGATCTGTGGATAGCCTCCGTGATGTGTTTGACTTCCTGTTCAATCTATCCCTCCACTGACTTGGGATCCAGTTCCATAGAGCTCTTACGTGAAGGGAGCCGCAAAAGAGCTGGCCCTCCGGGCATAACTCCTGACCATACTGGAGAAGGTCACTCTCCGAGTGGTCCTAGACAGTTCCCGAGGCTTCTTCAGTCAACTTTTGTGAAAAAAGCGTCTGGAGGCTGGAGACTAGTCGTCGATCTCTTGGCTCTGAACAAGTTTGTCCTTCTGACTTTGTTCAGGATAGAGACGGCAGACACGGTCATACAAGTAGTAAGGCCACAGGACTTCGTGTGCACACTGGATCTCAGATGCATACTTCAGATCCCAATCCACCAGTCTTCAAGGGAGTATCTCCAGAGACAATACCAAAGGTTCTGCGCTTCAGCCTTTCCACAGCACCCCAGGTATTTATGATAGTGTTTGCCCTAGTATCATCTGGGGCTCACAGAATTGGCATTTGTCCCATAAGGGATATAGATGACTGGCTGATTCTAGAATACTTGTTGGCTACCCATCTTCAGCACCGAGGCAGGCTACTAAAGTTTTGTCAGGATCTGGGGATCTGATAAATGTCATCCCTTCTTCCCTCAAAAACTGGTATACTTGGGCATGATCATAGACACCAGATTACTAAAGGTTTTTCCATCAGAAGTGCACTTCCTCCAATATCTTTCATATTTACTGCTGAATTATATGGCATACTAAACGCTATCGAGAAAATAGCATTAAAAGAGGAGGCAATTATATAGTAGTTCTTTTAACTGTAGAAGTGCACTTCCTCCAATATCTTTCATATTTACTGCTGAATTATATGGCATACTAACCGCTATTGAGAAAATGGCATTAAAAGAGGAGGCAATTTCATCATTTAGTGTTTCAAGAAGTGGACTTCAAGCTTTAGAAGGTTTTAATTCTAGTAACCCTTTAGTTTTAAAGATTTGAGTGGCTTTTAATTAGTGGCCTAAAAGTTATAACAGTTCGATTTTGCTGGGTTCCGGCACATGTAAGTGTCTGGAAATTAAGAGGCAGATTTACTGATAGTGTGCTGCAGCCGAGTTGCTACCAAGAAGGTATCCCATTCTTTGTAATGATTTTCTACCGGCAATTAAGAATTTTATTTATAGCAATTGGCAACAGCATTGGGATAGTTTAACCAAAAATAAGATGAGAGAAATTGCCACTGTTATATCCCCTTGGAGATATAATGGGATGCCCCGAAAATGGGCGACGACTATGTCGTCTCCTCATTGGTCACACTCAGATGACACGAGTTTCTGCTGTCTGGCCGGCCAACACAAACCATATTGCAATAACTGTTTAGTATCCATGACAGTGAGGCATTTATTGACTGAATGCCCCACTTATAGCACAGAAAGAAAGATATGTTTGAGGCTTGGGTTGAGGGTGGCAGGTTTATCCTTGCCAAGATCCTTGGACATGTCGTACAATGCTAGTGGCCTTTTTAGATTTGTATCAGCAGCTCTTCTTCAATGTTATTTAACTTTTATAACATAATTGCTTTTCTGGTTTTAATTTAATATTCATTTAATCTTTATTTATAATGAACGATATCGGCGTCGATGACCTTCAATGTCAGGATGCCAGAGAACTTCAAATCAATCGATCAATCCAAAGGCCAGAAAGGGACCAAGTCCTTCAGAGTTAAGAAGAGAGGAAAGGGAAGTGGCCGAGGTGTTCACTCCCACTAGGACTGGCATTTCTCTTCACCTAACACCTGTGGGAGGATGCCTGCAGTGCCTCGGGCAGAGGTGGCAGTTCCATGGGGCAGATCCCTGGATGGTTGAAGTGATCGTTCTAGTGTGTCGCATCCTGTTCATTCAATCTCCCTCCTGACTCGGGATCCAATGCATCCAAGCTTCTATGCGAAGGGATCCTCAAAGGTGCTGGCCCTCAGGGCCAAAGTTCAGACCATGCTGTAGAAGGGTGTTCTCCAAGAAGTCGCGGAAGGGTCCCCAGGCTTCTACTGTTAAATTTTTCCGGTGAAGACTGCAACTGAAGGCTGGAGACCGGTTATCGATCTCTCCCCTCAGAAAAAGTTTGTGCAACAGACTGTTCAAAATGGAGACAGCAGACACGGTCATTCAAGCGGTTCGACCAAGGGAATGTATATGCTTATTGGATCTAAAGAATGCATACTTCCAGATCCTCCATCAGTCTTCAAGGAAGTATCCAAGTTCAAGGTTCTATGGTTTGGTCTTGTGACAGCTCCTCGGGTATTTACCAGTGTTCACCCTAGTGTCATCTTGGGGTCACGGGAATGGCATTAGTCTCCTCGGATATCTGGATGACTGGCTAATCCTTGCAGACTCTTCGTCACCAGGACATGCTTCTTGGGTTTTGTCAGGATCTGGGGGGTCCTGATAAATGTCATCACTGCAACCTTCTCTAAGGCTGGTATACCTCGGTATGATAATACACCGTCCAACAGGAAGTCTTCCCATCGGACAAGAGTACACAGACTGAGAGAAGTAGCTTCACCCTTCCTCTGAAAAGAGAAAAGAAGTCCTTCCGGCCTCTTGTTGATAGTCTGCTAGGTCATCTAACCTCTTTCATTCGTCTGGATCCAAATGGCCGCCTCAGGATATGTTCCCTGCAATGGCAGCTAATGTCAGTGTGGAACCAACACTTGTATCCACCGGACACAAGTTCCAATAATTCAGGATCAGGTGTCTGACTTGTATTGGTGGATGGCAGACGAAAACCTTCTAAGGGGTCAGGATCTGCTCGTCCCTCCTCCGGATTTGATGCTCTTCTCAGATGCATCCAAAGAAGGGTCGGGGGCTCAATTGCTGCATCACAATTTCAGGCCTTTGGTCAGTTAGAAAGGTACCAGCACACAAATCTAGAGACGAGATCAGCATACCTAGCTCTTCATCAGTTCCAACAGTTGCTGGCAGGTCACTGTGGTGTTGATGAGCGACATCACAGTAGTGGCTTACATAAACAAACAAGGCGGTACCATTTTGCAGACTATGCCATCTTGCAGTAAAGATCCTCACATGGTCAGAACATCATTTGGTGTGTCTAGCAGCTAGTCATTCCCGGCAAGAGGAATGTGCGCTCGGACAATCTAGGAGAGGGGTTTGGATAGTAGGGTCCGAATGGTCTTTTGAATCGTCGAATAGCCAACAGAGTCCTCACTTTGTGGAGTTCCCAACTGTTCTCCAGTCCCGGACCCTCAGGCATATGGCAAGGGGCATTTCAACAATGGTGGGACAACTTCGTGTATGCCTTTCCCCCATTCTGTCTGATGAGAAGACTGCTCAACAAGACCAGAGCATCCGAAGATCTAATGATGACCCTTGTAGCTCCGCTATGGTATCACGTAGAGTGGTTTTTGGACCACCTGCAACATCTAGTAGATCTACCAAGAGAACTCCCTCCACGACCAGATCTACTCGACCACACGCGAACATCATTCATACATCTTTCGCAGAATAGTGCAGTTGCTTCAACTTTATGCGTGGAGACTATCCAGTGTCTCCTCTCCCAGAAGGGCTTTACACGACAAGTTGCGGAAGAATATTTGGCTGCTTGCACAAGTCCTCGGCCCTTGTCTACCAGGCAAAAAGGAGTCTTCTGTGGTTGGTGTCGTGAAAGGAATCTCTCTCCCCTTGATGCCACTATACAAGTAATTGTGGATTTCCTTGTATACCTTCGGGAGGAAAAGCTGCTTTCATTATCAGCAGTGAAAGGCTATCGCTTGGCCTTGAGCCTCGCCTTTATGCTGAAAGGAGTTGAAATTTTCTTTTTGTTGGAGCTTTCTTTACTCGTACAGTGTTATGCAATCTCTCGCCTTCAGAGATTAGGCCTCCTTCTTGGATCGTTTGCGTCTCAAGATCCTTAAAAGAACCTTCCTACGTACCATTATGCCATGCAACTGACCGAAACCTCACTTTGAAGACTACGTTCCTGCCCGCTTTAGCCTCGGCAAAGAGAGTTTGTGAACTTTATGGCCTCTCGTATGACATTGGCCATTTAAGGGGATGGGTGGAAGTGACACTCTGCTTCATCCTCAAGTTCATTGCTAAGACTCAAAATCCGGGGGTACTGGACCATAGATTCGATCCCTTTCAGATCAAGTGTCTGATTTGTAGCCAGTGACCCAGATCAGCTGCTACTTTGCCCAGTGAGGAGTTTGAAATACTATCTTGAATATACTGCAGCAACATGGCCCCAACTAACTCCTCTTTTTGTTAGCTCAGGGAAAATAAAGTGGGGGATCCCTAAAAACAGTCTCCTGGATTTGCCAGGTGATTGAAAGAGCCTTGGCTCCTGATCCTCCTCCGGCTCAACGACCCAAGAGCCCATGATGTCAGGGGAATTAGTGCATCCTTGACATTTAAACGCAACTTATACATGTTGCAAGTACTGTAAGCGGGCGTGTGGAGGAGACAAACAACTATCACAGGCCATTACTTGAGACGTGACCCACAGGAGACTACATACTTTAACTATCAGTCCTGTGGTGGCTGCTCAACAAGTGGTTTAAGAATACTAAAGGCTCCTTAATGGACAAGTAGCAGTTGGTTGAGGGCATTAGTTAACTGGGTTAAGACTATGATGAATAAGTGTCTGGCTTTTTTCTTCATCTTCCCCTCCCTTGGGGTACGGCACTACGGGTTCCTCTGCAAGCTGGCTTCAACCTTTGCTGGTAATTATCATTAACCTTGTGTAGACTAGTATGTCATAAATTTATATACTGCCCACGTCCCCATTGCTTTCTGCAAGGTAAGCAATTCGAAACATTGTTTTTCGTATATATAAACTCAATGTTTATACAAGACTACAAACTCCCGTAACACTGAATTGTTCGGGGTGCTATCATACACACTTTGTATATTTTAGTGAGGTGTTGGTTTTCCCTAGACCATCGTCATTTACTGTACTAGGTAAAACTGGGTTTAATGACCATACCAGATCTAGGACTTCCACCCACCTGAGAGTGAGTCATCCAAATAAATCACTGGAGGTTTGTAAGTTTGGGAACAAATGACAAATTCTAATAAAATTTGTATATTTTCCTAACTAATACAAACCTAGTTACTTATATAAATTGGCCCGCCATCACCTGTACCCAAGAAGTCCTGCCTGCGATCAAAAGTGATGTAGCTCACAGCTATGAGAGTATATATAGAGGTGGCTGGGTCACCCCTAGCCTACCTGCTCAAGCACTTAGGAAGGGTTGCCAGCTTGCACTTTCAAGTCTAATGGCTACCTTCCAGCTTTGCCGAAAGATAATCCAAATAGATAACTCAAGTTTGTATTAGCAAAGAAAAAATACAAATTATTTCTGAACGTCATTCTTCTTACTGTCTTTTTCAAATGAAGTTGTGCCTGTAAGTGGCTTCAAAGTTCCCAAAGATATCCTGAAACTACCATAGGGTCTCTCCTAACAGAAAGACTAGTTGGATTGCCTGTTCTAACACTAATTTTCTTACCATTTTTTTGTTTACTAGAATGACTGTTAGTGTCGATTAAGGGGTAACATTTTTTTTTTTTTGTTAGTCATTCCCACGCAAATTTATATTGTTACATGTTGAATGTAGAAACCAAAGAAAATGAATGTACTTTCCAATCATATACTGTTTGTTTTATTATTATACAGTATTGTTAGTTTTAGATGTTTGAAGACACAAGTCTTCAAAAATGGCGATTTATAGTTGTCTCAGCCTGGCAACATTTTTGCGCACAATTACCAAGTTTAAAGGTTTAAGAGCCGTTAATGAATGGGAGAAGCAAGGGACAGTGACATTGCTCTATCAAGCAGGACAATGCCCTAGAGACTGACCATATATACAAATGATTAACACCCAGGCCCCCTATCCACCCAAGCTAGGACCAAGGAGAGCCAGGCAGTGGCTTACGATGACTCAGCAGACAGACCTATAGGCTCCCCCAAACCTCCCATCCTTAGCTCACAAGGTGGTGAGATTGCAACAACGAAAGGAACTAACTAGTTCGAACACCAGTCTGGCCCTTGCCATGCAAGGACACTTTCATGAGGCCGTCATCTCACTAGTAAAGTGTGTTCCTGGCCATTTCATAGGGTATAGTTATGGTCTGATTGGTAAAGTCTGTCTGGTGATGGCCAGACAGTGGTTAGTCCTGCTCACTCATTAGTTCCTTTAGTGTTTGCAACCTTACCATCCATGTGAGCTAAGGATGGGAGGGTTTGGCCTTCTCTGGTCCTAGCTTGGGTGGAGAGGGGGCTTGGGCACAGATCATATGATGTATGGTCAGTCTCAAGGGCATGGTCCTGCTTGGTAAATGGAATGCAATGTCATTGTTCCTTGCTTCTACCATTTATGAGTGGCCTTCAAACCTTCAAACATTCCCTATAATGAAAAATTGCCCCAAGAAAAGTAAATCTAATACTGCAAGATCCAACCCTATTTTCAAGAGATACAGCCTGTTGGCTTCTTGAAGTTTTTTATAAGGATTATTTAATTTTGGATTCCTTGAAAGAATTTCTGGGCATTTTGGTTCTGTGGTAGCTAGAGATGTAAGTTTTAATGTGCAGGTAGGTTAATGTATACAGTATTATCATCCATAGAATATTTCAAGGTCATGGGTAATACGTTATTTTTCTGAAAGGAATTATCAGCTTTTTAAATTACTTTGTATAATTGTTTTAGCTTTTTCAAGTTATATGCAACTACTGTATTAAAGTTTTTAGGGAAAGGATTCTGTAGTAATTTTAGGTAATGTACTCAGGATGGGCTATGCATATCCTGAATATTATCTTTAACTATCCCACCACTCTCATTGAGAAGAGCAATATAAATGCCAGGTGAAGCTTGTGGGGATGAACAGAATATTGATGATAGATTTACTAATATACTGTACAACTCGTGTGCATAGGCTATACATGCACACTTATTCCTCCTGGACTAGCAAGTCAATGACAATGTTGAATTAGTTTAGACATTGAAACCGAAAAATAAAGGGATTTAATCTACCCCCATGGCAGAGTTCCCATACTCCATCATAGGATCTCAATACTAAAAAGTGGTAGGTCAATTACAAGGTATGGAAAAAGGAAAATTTTTAGTTTTAGGTGGTCGCTGACATTTAACCAGCTAAAAGAACAAAGCCAGGCGAGTACAGAAATAGTACCAGTAATTTCATTGAATTTTTTTTTTTCCTGCAGATCGTATGAAGAACCCAGCAAATCTTCCACCAGAAAGCAAAGGACCTCGCAGATCGTGTAAAGGGTCAGAATGCCGGCATTCATTAGGAACATGTTTAGCATTGAATAGGGTGTGTGATGGGAAGGTAAGTTTAGTGACAGTTTTCACTGCCTTAGCATTACTTTTTGTACATGTAACATAAATATTGTGGATACTGAAGGTGTATGCAAGACCAAATTGTGCATTTAGAGATTAAATTTTGATTTGTCATTCTTATGAAATACATAATGTAGCTGTTAAATCAAAAGCTCAGAAACTTCATATATACTAAAAGAATTAAATTATCTTTTCTATTATTAAAAAAAAACTCAGTTTATTCTGATCTCTGCAATGGCTCCCATTGCAGATCATCTGCCATCTGATTTAGTAGTTTGCAAGGGTTGCAAAGTGGGAGTAGTGGACCAAGGTTTAGTGATGTGCAAATGAAGAATAATCTTGGAATGAATGCTAATTGGATGTGCAGATGTATTGTAGACAACTATTTTTTTCTCTTATATTTTTTTTCTATATTGAATATTGCATATTCATTATACAGTCATACAGTTATGCCCCCTGTGGCCGCGGGGGCATAAAACAATTAGAATAGCGCCAACGTTATCCCTGCGTGTCGTAAGAGGCGACTAAAAGGGACGGGACGAGGGGGCTGGGAACCCCCTCTCCTGAATTGAAATTCCTGTGAGACATCATCAAAGAGATGGAGCTGGGGGGAGAGTGACTGCTCCCTGCACTCTAGTTTTGGGGTGTTTGAATGTGCGTGGATGTAGTATGATAGAGAGTAAAAGATGTGATATTGGAAGTATGTTTAGAAGTAGAAGGATGGATGTATTGGCCTTGTGTGAGACAAAGATGAAAGGAAAGGGTGAAGTGATGTTTGGTGAAATGTCTGGTAGAGTGTCTGGGATTGAAAGGGGAAGAGCAAGAGAGGGTGTGGCTTTATTGCTGAGTGAATGGATGACAGGTAAAGTAGTGGAATGGAAGGAGATATCATCTAGGTTAATGTGGGTAAGGGTTAGGTTGGGTAGGGAATGTTGGGCGTTTGTCAGTGCGTATGGGCCAGGTAGTGAGAAAAGTGAAGAAGAGCGGAATGAGTTCTGGAGTGAATTAACTAGGTGTGTAGAAGGACTGGGTAGAAGGAATTATGTAGTTGTTATGGGTGACTTAAATGCTAGAGTGGGCGCTGGAGAGGTAGAAGGTGTCATTGGGAAGTATGGCGTACCAGGTGAAAATGAGAGTGGTGAGAGACTGGTAGATATGTGTTTTGAACAAGAGGTGGTAATAAGTGCTAGCTTTTTTAAAAAGAAAGATAAAAATAAGTATACATGGGTAAGAGTGGCAAATGGAATAGTAGTAGAAAGGGCATTAATGGATTATGTGTTGATAACTAAAAGAATGTTTGGAAGATTGAAAGACGTGCACGTGTTTAGGGGTATGGCTAACGGTATGTCTGATCATTTTTTGGTGGAAGGAAAATTAGTTGTAGCAAAAGAGTGGGGGAATAGAGTGGGTGGATGTTAAAGGGAGCTAGTGAGGGTTGAAGAGCTAATAAAACCGGGGGTAAAAAGTAAATATCAGGAAAGGTTGAAAATGGCATATGACGAGGTGAGAGTAAGAGAAACTGGTAATTTAGAGGAGGAGTGGAAGTTAGCAAAAGAAAATTTTGTTGGGATTCCAAGTGATGTATGTGGCAAGAAGGTTGTTGGAGGCAGCATGAGGAAGGGCAGTGAATGGTGGAATGAAGGAGTGAAGGTAAAAGTGGAAGAGAAAAAGAGGGCTTTTGAAGAATGGCTGCAGAGTAATAGTATAGAGAAGTATGAAAAATATAGAGAGAAAAAGGTGGAAGTAAAGCGCAAGGTACGTGAGGCAAAGAGGGCAGCTGACCTGAGGTGGGGTCAGGGACTGGGTCAGTCATATGAAGAGAATAAGTAGTAGTTTTGGAAAGAAGTGAAGAGAGTAAGGAAGGCCGGCGCAAGAATTGAAGAGACAGTGAAAGATGGAAATGGAAGGTTGTTAAAAGGAGAGGAGGCAAGGAAAGGGTGGGCGGAATATTTTGAAAGTTTGCTGAATGTTGAGGATGATAGGGAGGCAGATATAATTGCTGTTCCAGGTGTTGAGGTGCCAGTGATGGGAGATGAAAATGAGAGAGAGATTACAATAGAGGAAGTGATGAGAGCACTAGATGAAACGAGAGTAGGAAAAGCATCTGGTATGGATGGTGTGAAAGCTGAGATGTTGAAGGAAGGGGGTGTGACTGTACTTGAATGGTTAGTGAGATTGTTTAATGTGTGTTTTGTGTTGTCAATGGTACCAGTAGATTGGGTCTGTGCATGTATTGTACCACTATATAAGGGTAAGGGAGATCTGCATGAGTGTTGTAATTCAAGAGGTATTAGTTTGTTGAGTGTAGTTGGAAAAGTGTATGGTAGAGTACTGATTAATAGGATTAAGGATAAAACAGAGAATGCAATCTTGGAAGTACAGGGTGGTTTTAGAAGAGGTAGGGGTTGTATGAATCAGATTTTTACAGTTAGGCAGATATGTGAGAAATATTTAGCAAAAGGTAAGGAGGTGTATGTTGCGTTTATGGATCTGGAGGAAGCATATGATAGTTAATAGGGAAGCAATGTGGAATGTGATGAGGTTATATGGAGTTGGTGGAAGGTTGTTGCAAGCAGTGAAAAGTTTCTACAAAGGTAGTAAAGCATGTGTTAGAATAGGAAATGAAGTGAGCGATTGGTTTCCGGTGAGAGTGGGGCTGAGACAGGGATGTATGATGTCGCCGTGGTTGTTTAACTTGTATGTTGGAGTGGTGAGAGAGGTGAATGCTCGAGTGCTTGGACGAGGATTAAAACTGGTAGGCGAGAATGATCATGAATGGGAGGTAAATCAGTTGTTGTTTGCGGATGATACTGTACTGGTAGCAGACACAGAAGAGAAGCTTGACCGACTAGTGACAGAATTTGGAAGGGTGTGTGAGAGAAGGAAGTTGAGAGTTAATGTGGGTAAGAGTAAGGTTATGAGATGTACGAGAAGGAAAGGTGGTGCAAGGTTGAATGTCATGTTGAATGGAGAGTTACTTGAGGAGGTGGATCAGTTTAAGTACTTGGGGTCTGTTGTTGCAGCAAATGGTGGAGTGGAAGCAGATGTACGTCAGAGAGTGAATGAAGGTTGCAAAGTGTTGGGGGCAGTTAAGGGAGTAGTAAAAAATAGAGGGTTGGGCATGAATGTAAAGAGAGTTCTATATGAGAAAGTGATTGTACCAACTGTGATGTATGGATCGGAGTTGTGGGGAATGAAAGTGATGGAGAGACAGAAATTGAATGTGTTTGAGATGAAGTGTCTAAGAAGTATGGCTGGTGTATCTCGAGTAGATATGGTTAGGAACGAAGTGGTGAGGGTGAGAACGGGTGTAAGAAATGAGTTAGCGGCTAGAGTGGATATGAATGTGTTAAGGTGATTTGGCCATGTTGAGAGAATGGAAAATGGCTGTCTGCTAAAGAAGGTGATGAATGCAAGAGTTGATGGGAGAAGTACAAGAGGAAGGCCAAGGTTTGGGTGGATGGATGGTGTGAAGAAAGCTCTGGGTGATAGGAGGATAGATGTGAGAGAGGCAAGAGAGCGTGCTAGAAATAGGAATGAATGGCGAGCGATTGTGACGCAGTTCCGGTAGGCCCTGCTGCTTCCTCCGGTGCCTTAGATGACCGCGGAGGTAGCAGCAGTAGGGGACTCAGCAGTATGAAGCTTCATCTGTGGTGGAAATGTGGGAGGTTGGGCTGTGGCACCCTAGCAGTACCAGCTGAACTCGGCTGAGTCCCTGGTTAGGCTGGAGGAACGTAGAGAGTAGAGGTCCCCTTTTTTTGTTTTGTTTCATGTTGATGTCGGCTACCCCCCAAAATTGGGGGAAGTGCCTTTGATATATGTATGTATGTACCTCTTGACACGAAAGAATTTGCTTACAAAATTTTCACTGCGAAACGAGATGCGAAGAATTTTAAGACTTGCGGCACGAAAAATGTTTCGGACAACGAACGGAAGTATTTTACGGGAGCCCGACCATGTCAGAGACTGATTTTAAAATTCTCTCGCCGCCAGCCTGTAAACTCTCCATCATTCTGCGCTCCTATTGAATATCTCCCTACGCAGATGCTAGTTACCACCATATGATCCGGCTATATTAGTTAGCATCTACTGTACTGTATCCCATCATGCATCTACGCATTGGCGTTCCCATTTCTTTTAATTTCGGCAGCGGTATCGTACGCATTGACTTATTGTTTGTGATTTCGCTTTCATAACTACTGTTCTGCATTGTACTGTATCGTGTGTTCGTGACTACCATACTGCATTGTACTGAATCGTGCGTTCGTGACTACTGTACCTGCATTGTACTGTATCGTGTGTTCGTGACTACTGTACTGTATTGTACTGTATCGTGTGTGTTATTACGTTACGTTATTAGCCATGGATCCCATGAAAGTTTCTCATGTCCAGGGAAAAGAGGATGATGCTTTCTATGGTGACAGAGATAGAATAATCAAGAAATACGAGGCTGGCATGTGGTTTATGAGATGGAGAGACTGCTTCTTGTCTGGATAAAGGACAATGAAATGGCTGAAGACACTATCATCGAAGTGGTAATCATCCAGAACGCTAGCGCCATTTTTGGTGATCTCGTGCGTGCTCAGGCCGAAGCTGACGAAGGAGGAGCAGCATCAAAGCAGGCCCCCCAGCGTTTAAGGCTTCTCGTGGGTGGTTTGAAAAAGACGCTTTTACGTTCATTCAGGGGTGTCATGAGGAGGCTGCAAGCTTGGACACGAAAGAGGCCTAAGTGTTTAAGAAGTTGGTAGAGTTGATTCTCCAGGAAGGCTAGTCTCCAGCCAGTCTTCAACTGCGACGAAACTGAACTCTTTTGGAATAAAATGCCTTGTCGAGAGTACAGCACGGCATAAGAAAAGAGGCTATCCGGGCATAAGCCTATGAAGGACAGGCTTACCCTTGCACTCTGTGCAAACGCCAATGGGGATTGTAAGGTGAAACCCTGCTGGTGTATCACTCTGATACTTCTCGAGCCTTCAGGGCCCACAAAGTCATTAAGGTGAATCTTAGGTGTTGTGGAGGGTTAATGCAAAAGCCTGGGTAACAAGACACTTGTTCACCGAGTGGTAAATATTTGTTTCGGCCCGACTGTGAAAAAGTATTTGGAAGAGAAGTGCCTCCCTCTGAAGTGCCTGCTGGTGTTGGACAATGCCCCTGCTCACCCTGCCCTCGAGGAAGATATCCTAGCACAGTATGCCTTCATCAAAGTTCTCTTTTCTTCCTTCTAATACCATCCCTCTCCTCCAGCCCATGGACCAACAAGTGATTTTATACTAAGAAGTTTTATATGAAATATCTCTTCAAGAGATGTTTCGAAATCAGTGAGCACTAACCTCACCCTTCCTCAATTTTGGAAGGAGCATTTTGATATTGTGATGCGCCTCAAAATCATGGATCAAGCTTGGCAGGAGGTTTTGAGGTGAACCTTGAACTCTGCGTGGAAAAAACTGTGGCCTGATGCCGTCTCCGCACAAGATTCCGAGGGCTTCCACGAAGGCCAAGCTGAAGACTAAGTTGAAAACGTTGACGATCCTGAACCTGTTGCTCAATCTGAGGTTGCCGAGATTGTTATACTCGGGACAAACATGGGTCTGGAAGTTGATGAGGCAGACAAAGGTAAGCTTATCGAGGAGCACCAAGCCGATCTTATGACGGAAAACCTGAAGGAGTTGAAGGCCATACAACTGGACATCATTCAGGAAGAGAGTTGTAATGGCGAGGGGTAGGAGGATGACCCACAAACAATGGCAGAAAATAAGGAAAGTCTAGATGGCTACTATAAAAAGATGGCTCTTGTAGCAAAGACACACGGAAAAAATTATTAAGTCGTACCCTAGAATACTATAATGCCGTCATTTCAGGAAGATTTGAAGAAGGCAGAAATAAGCTTCTTTGTACAATTTTTTTTTTTTAAAAGAGGCCTTTGGTAGAAGCAAGACAAGCGCAAGATATAAAAAGAAAGAAAAGTGGCAGTGATGAAGAAAATACATAGTGTAATTAAATTTAGAAAATAAAAAACATGAAGAAAAAAAAAATGCTCAGAAAAGACCAAAAAAAAAAAAAAAATCATGAAGTTAATATTTCCTGCCATTTGTTAATGTGTTTCCTAAAATTAAGTGTCAATGTTTTCTGTCATTTATTAACCTGTTTTGTAAAAGTTTTTTTTTTTCTGCCACTTGTTGACGTTTTCTGCCGTTTGTCATTCTCCTTTACTGCCCCACCACTTCGGTCTAGGATACTGCCTCACTCCAAAGGTAAGGTTCCACATTTTTCTTACTGTATTTTTACTGTATGCTCTAAACATAAATTTCTTTTACAGGTTCTCTTCTCTTTTTTCTCCTTCTCTTCTTTTTTTCTCCTTTTTTCTCCTTCCTTTTTTTTCCTTTCTTTCCTTCTCTTCCTTTTTTTCCTTTTCTCTTCTTTTTTTTCCTTTTCTCTTCTTTTTTTCTCCTTTTTTTCTCCTTTTTTTTCTCTTTGTCTTCTGGAAGATGCAAAATACACCGGAAGATGCATTAGCAACTCTCTGGTGGATATACGAGGTGCCTCACACTGAGGGACCTGGGGGAACCCAAACATAAAATAAGGCACTAAGTTAAGGTTTTCTCTTTTTCCCATCTTTTTTTTCCTCCTCTCCTCTTCTCTTCTCTTTTTTTCCTCCTCCTCTTCTATTTTTTTTCCTCCTCCCCTTCTATTCTTTTTTTTTCCTCTTTTATTCTTTTTTTTTCCTCCTTCTATTCTTTTTTTTTTCCTCCTTCTATTCTTTTTTTCCTCCTTCTATTCTTTTTTTCCTCCTTCTATTCTTTTTTTCCTCCTTCTTCTTTTTTTTCCTCCTATTTTTTTTCCTCCTTCTATTCTTTTTTTTCCCTCCTCTTCTATTCTTTTCTTTCCTCCTCTTCTATTCTTTTCTTTCCTCCTCTTCTATTCTTTTTTTTTCCTCCTCTTCTATTCTTTTTTTTCCTCCTCCTCTTCTATTCTTTTCTTTCCTCCTCTTCTATTCTTTTTTTTTCCTCCTCCTCTTCTATTCTTTTTTTTTCCTCCTCCTCTTCTATTCTTTTTTTTTCCTCCTCCTCTTCTATTCTTTTTTTTTCCTCCTCCTCTTCTATTCTTTTTTTTTCCTCCTCCTCTTCTATTCTTTTTTTTTCCTCCTCCTCTTCTATTCTTTTTTTTCCTCCTCCTCTTCTATTCTTTTTTTTTCCTCCTCCTCTTCTATTCTTTTTTTTCCTCCTCCTCTTCTATTCTTTTTTTTTCCTCCTCCTCTTCTATTCTTTTTTTTCCTCCTCCTCTTCTATTCTTTTTTTTCCTCCTCCTCTTCTATTCTTTTTTTTCCTCCTCCTCTTCTATTCTTTTTTTTCCTCCTCCTCTTCTATTCTTTTTTTTTCCTCCTCCTCTTCTATTCTTTTTTTTTCCTCTTCTATTCTTTTTTTTTTCCTCCTCCTCTTCTATTCTTTTTTTTTTTTCCTCCTCCTCTTCTATTCTTTTTTTTTTCCTCCTCCTCTTCTATTCTTTTTTTTTTTTCCTCCTCCTCTTCTATTCTTTTTTTTTCCTCCTCCTCTTCTATTCTTTTTTTTTCCTCCTCCTCTTCTATTCTTTTTTTTTCCTCCTCCTCTTCTATTCTTTTTTTTTCCTCCTCCTCTTCTATTCTTTTTTTCCTCCTCCTCTTCTATTCTTTTTTTCCTCCTCTCTTCTTCTCTTCTCTTCTTTTTTTCTCCTCTCTTCTTCTCTCTTTTTTTTTTCTCTCCTCTCCTCTCTTCTCTTTTTTTTTCTCTCCTCTCCTCTCCTTTTCTCTATTTTTCTCTCCTCTCCTCTTCCCCCCCTCTCGTCTCTTCCCCCCCTCTCCTCTTCCCCCCCTTCTCTTCCCCCCCTTCTCTTCCCTCCCCTTCTCTCGTCTTCTCTTCCCCCCCCTCTCCTCTGGGAGTATAACCACTTTTGACACTAAGCACATGGAGATACCCGAGTTACCTCGGCATGAAGCGAAAGTCCACATGCTGCGTACTCTGGAAAATGCAAATACTCCTGAAAAGAAAGTTAGTTAGGCCAGTTATGGGGACCTTCTGCCATGTCTGCCTTTTCTTTTTTAATGATCCAAAATGCTCTATTTCTATGTTTCAGACATATAATACCTTCATCATATAAAAATATTAAGTCATTTGATCAAATACTTTGAATTATTAGCATAAATCATGATTTAAAATAAAAAATTATCTACATTTTCCTCCACTAATTTGTCACCAATTGTATTGAAACTTATACCACAAAAACTACTTCACAAACCGATCAATTGTGTGAGATGGAATTTTGATTTTCCTTTTTTTTTATGAATTTTGATTTTATTTCCTCGTCTGGACGCAAAATAATCGGGAAAGAGAAAGTTAAAAGAAAATCAAAATTCTGTCCCACAAAATTTTGGGATTTTTATTCCTCTTTTCAATATCTCTCTCTGAAATCAAACATTAAATGAGAAAAATGTATTTAAGTGTGAATAAGTATGTATTTGAGTTATGAGCTCCCACAGATTTGCAACAAATTTTTGCGTTTCTTAAGGAAATAAAGATAACGTTATAACTTTTGTTTATTCATACATTAACACACCCTAAACGAGGTATTTAAACCCTAAATATACTATTAAGTTTGGCGTAAGGATGTCATGAGTTGCCAGTGATCTCATTGTTGCTAGTGATCTCTCATTGTTGCTAGTGTTTTAGTTAGCATGTTTCAGCTTTGTACTCACATTCATGTTTCCCTCTCTTTTTGGTTCATTTTCTTGTTCTCTGTATACTTTTTGCTCTTTCTATGACCTTGGGTAACATTGGCCTTGCCATAAAGTTCTTGAGGACGTTATGAAAACACAATGTACATACGAACTGCAAGTGAACAAATACATGCATTATAACTTCTATACGTTTTTGGAACCTCCGGCTGCTGTTCTCTTAGCTCGTAGTTTTCATTCACCTACCCTCTACCAATGCCTTCCATTTCTGCCAGACGTACAAGATTTTGAAATGTAAGTGAAAAAATCTCTATATATTTGCAAAAATACACATAGACGATTCTCTCAAACTCTGTTATGCAGATGATGCAGTAAGGATGACGTCATCATTTAAAGATCGCTATATCTTCATTATTTGTAAAAATAATTGGCTGAAACTTCTGGAGAGCATGTACGATATGTTTTGTGCATACATAAAAGCAATAAAACTATTTTCAATTTCTGAAAGTTTGTATGTCAAAACACCATGGCGGACGGTCCCCTTAAACATAAAACAGAGGAGTGACACACCACCACACAGTGACAACAATCAAAAGTGGTTGAATATGAGATTGTGGGCTGAGCTGGAGCCTCTCCCACTATCCCCTCGCTATCTGGGGCATTGACTGCCACTTCGCTTGGGTGTGAACACCCAGCTATGCTGAGTTTTTCTTTGTAAAGCAGGGTTGCCAGGTTGGCCTTTTTCGGGCCAAAAAACTCCAAAATTTTGTCTTCGTGCTAGATACCTAAATTTGGCATTTTTGAAATTGGTTAGCCCTAAATGCTATATTTTCGGCTTTTTTCTACTACTAGGTTGGCCTTTTAAAGCTGCAGTTGATTAGACGTTGGCCTTTTCTCATTTGGAAAACCTGGCAACTCTGTTGTAAAGAATTCAAAGTTCTGTATTAGTGTCGGAGCAAGACGTTGGCCTTTTCTCATTTGGAAAACCTGGCAACTCTGTTGTAAAGAATTCAAAGTTCTGTATTAGTGTCGGAGCAAGACGTTGGCCTTTTCTCATTTGGAAAACCTGGCAACTCTGTTGTAAAGAATTCAAAGTTCTGTATTAGTGTCGGAGCAAGTCTATATAGGGTATGTTTACGATGGGTTTGAATGGGGCGAGTTGACCTACAGAAAACACTGATCACTTAGTTACTTTAGCTAATAATGCTGTACTGTACAGTAGTGATAATACTGTATGTATATTACTGTAAACTATACTGCAGTATCAGCAAGTGTTGTGAGATGGGAACAACAGTGTTTTGTTTGTTTTTACATGCAGTTGTAGCGATGACTTTAGCTGTGTAGACTGTGTACAGTACTGTACATACATAGTACATTTCAATTACAGAAGTGTATTCTTACAGTAATACATTACTTATACTATACTGTGATAAATGCATGTAAGAAAAATATATTGTAGTGCACGATGGTACCTAAAGTGTTAGGCGACCGCATGTAGACAATTGCCAGCAAGATGGTAGGATGAGAATTAACCCACCCTAGGCCAGCAAGCATTTGAAAATTTTCGATTTTTGCATCTGTTACCTAACCTAGTTGAATCAGGATGACTGATTGTACAGTATTGCTTTTAATTAAATTTATTATATCATCTTCCATCACTGGCATCCACCTCCAGTGTGTGAGAGTCAGCAATATAAACATCAGGGGAGGTTCATAGGAATCAAATATTTTAAAGTAAACTTCATATTCATGCCCCCGCACTTCCCCACTGCCTTGTGGTATCCAGAGGATACGGAAAATTTAAACTTTGAAGCTAAAGTACAAGACATAGGATTACCACTTACTGCTAGAAAGTTCTTTCCTTATCTGAGGGCATGAGTTTACTGAAAATGGAAAATTTGAAAAAAAGAAATTGCCGGTAAATGTTGATTAGAGAGTTTCTGGAGAAGCAGCAGAATGAACATTGGGTAAGTGTAGTAGTAAGAAATAAGATTATTTAAAATTGTGGAATTGGAAATGATCAAATGTTTTTGTAAAATCTGGGGATATTGATGTTCACAGCATACCTTTGGTCTTGTAGATTAGTTGAGATTGATTAGGAGACTTGGATGAATCTTTTCTTTCTCCTTGGTTTAGGGGTAAAATAGTTTTCTGTATTACATATTTGATGAAAATTAAAGGTTCTTCCTTATTCTCAGGTGGATTGTTTACAAATACAAGATGAACTTGGTTGTCATGAGAGTACAATTTTGTCAGATAAGAGTTCAACACAAGGTACAACAAGTACTACTACTACCTCTAGCACCACTAAATCAACTACTGCTAGCGCTATTTCCAGTAGCTCAGCTATTTTTGAGATCTCTTTGAAGCCTTCGGTGTCAACTGCTATTGCTATAACCACGATATCAGGTGCTGCAGATGGTAAGTGAATAGTATTTTTCTTGAGTCAGACTTCTTAGAATGGTTTTTTTAAATGGAAGAGGGTTATTGTGTGAATGCATGGTGGTATTGGGGTTATTTTTCTGTGCTTGGTAAGGATTTAATAGTATGTAGAGGTTTTTGTGTGTACAAATTGACATTAATCTTCCCCAAATAATTATTTCTTCTTTGCATAGTTTTTGGCTGTTCCATTCTGTGCAAATGTACCTTCCCAGGATTTTTTTTCTTAGTAGATTTGTATGGTCAACAATTTTCTGTCAAAAAGTATTATTCTCCAGCAGATTTTTTAAAAAATGTGTCTTTTTCATGATCATTTCATTTGATTCTTATTTTCATGGGTATGTAAAGTACTAGGTGAACTGAGTAGTGTACACTAATTGCTCCATATTCACTGCAACCAAATCATCTTTTAGCTTCAAACTTAATTATTTGATGTAAAGTCAGCACTTTAATGTAGGAATTGGTCTTATTTTTCTGCAGCGTCTCTTACAAAAGTTTTTTAATTAGCCTAAGTAGCTTTCCAGATATCTCCGAAAGACTAACATCAATTTACCAGGCAAAGTGGAGAATCTTCTGTGATAGGTGCCATAGGGGAAGCCACTATTCCCCTTATCAAGGCCTTTTCAGTCCCTTTAGTAAAAGGCCATCACTTGGCCTTGAGCTAAGTATTCAAACTGAAAGGACTGGATCTCTGACTCTTCGGAACTCTCCGGTCTGATTAGGAGTTTAAAGTAGTCTTGCTCACGTTGAGAAGTAAAAACCCCTTTCTGGGAAGTGACCAAGATCTTATGGCCATTGAAGGAAGCACCATACAAATCTCTGCATAAAGCTTTGAACACCTCACCTTAAAGACTTTTCCTCCTCCTAGCTTTGGCTTCAGCCATGAGTGAGTGCATTGCATGGTCTCTCATATTTTGTCACAAGCCAGAACTTGGAGAGAACTATCTTTGTCCTTTTTTGGGCTCAAGCCATGACGTCCTGATGGAAGGTTCCTTTAGTAGCTTCCCAAGGGTATATATGACTACAGTGATATTCCCAGAGAATCAAACCAAAGTTTTCACAGAATTCTAACTTCTGGCGCGAGTACCCTTAAGATTACTCTCAAGGGTATCGTATATAATCAGGGGACGTATTCCTTGACACGCCACATGGCAATCTGCACCCTGAATAGCCTTTACGCTCCGAGGGGGATACATGGCAGAATTAGAAGGGTAGCCGCAATAGAGGTTACCCTGGTTCCTCTACTACAATCGTATCACAACCGCGCCAACTCCCTCTGGCGGTCATTCCTTTAACTGTAGCGACTCGCTATGGTGGTGTTCCCTGTTGATCTTACATTTTCAATCGATTTCAAGGGAATCTTTATGCTTTCTACGGCTTCTTTCTCCATCCAGAAAGTTTAGTATTTATCCTTTACAATATGTATTTTAGTTCCAGCCTCACAATGAAATTAGTTGATTTATTGTGTTTGGATCTACGCCGGTCACCGGTGTCGCCATAGGCGCAGTCGTTCATTGGGCATGTGTTATTTAGTTAGCAGAACGACATTACCGGTTTTAATAGCTTTAATTGTTATTATGAAAGCTATTTAGGCATTTTATATTGTAAAGATATTTATATGCATAATTTTCCCTTTTCCTGTGTCGATCGTATATGTCAGAGTTTTGGTGATTTTAGGTAACCGAGATCTCGCCTCGTCTAGGTATCCCAACTTAGACATATACTTTCGACATTTCCCCGGTTACCCTTGTGTATCGGTTATCATTTTTTGGAGATTGATATCTCCTGGAATTATTTTAGCCGTTACTTGTCTCGAATAGAGATTTATGGGATATATCTCTTCCCTCTGAGAGTAGCCTTAGGCTACAACTCAATGCGCCGGCCTTGAATTTCGAATCCAGGCATGACTAGCCTAGAGTTTTTGTGTCTCATCCCTTAACAGCAGATGGCAAGTTTTGGGATTCGATCAGAACCTCAGAGTATTTAGTCTTTAGTCGGCGGTCGGTCAGTGGGGTGATTGCATTCCCCTGCCGGCTGAACTGCCGGGATAGGAGGCCAGCCCTCCCTAGATTACACCTGAAGTGGTTGCATGATGCTGCCACCTTCTCCCTGTGGTCTAGTAGACTAGTCCTATTCTCGCAGACCCTAGGCTGTAGATTAGTATACTCTTATGGCCTAGGATGGCGCCGGCATTGGAACTCTGTTTCTCCCTTGTTGAGAGGAACGGCATGGACTGCCGTCCCCTTAACTGTATTAGCACCTCCTAAGCTGGAGAATAGAAGATTCTCCTGCCGCTTGGGGTTGTGCCGGTACTGAAACAGTTTCTTCAAGGTGTGTAGGTCCGGCAGCATTGCCGGCCCCTCCCATAACTCCCCTTCTCCCCCCTCTCTGTTCTTTTACGATGGCCGAGCCATTGTCTTTCCTGAGCCGGCGTCCTGCAACCTTGCCATTGCCGGTGGGTTGCTGGAGCCGGCCAGACCCCCTTCTCCTCAGCTGACGGCTGTCGGCGACTGACGGCTTCCGGCGGCCATGCCGGCTGGGGGTGGGAGGTCCCTTTTGTCACAAAGGTTCTCCAGTTCTCCCTTGAACTGCTGGCCACAACTTCTGTTGTCGGTGTGTTGCACTGGCCGGCAGTAGACCGGCACAGATAGGTACCGACACACGGTAGCATGCCGACTGTACTAGTGCTGCCGGAGGCTGGCCTACAGTGGTGAGCCGGCAATAGTACTGTGGCTAGATGGATGGAAGCCTGAATGTTACATTCTCCCCTTCCATTTGAACCTTTGTGTAGAAAGGCAGTAAAATTAGACTTTAACATCCTTTATTACTGTATACATACACAGTACTGTAATAGATAGCCTTCACTCCATGCTTTCTCTCTCTCTCTCATAACTAGCATGCTAGATGCTCCGGCAAGAGCTAGCTAATCCGGCAACTTGCCGGCTGAACTACAGTATATGTCTATACAGGTAGTCAGTATATTTGCAGTATAGTATATACGGCAGATGGAAAACTAACGTATATATTATACTAGTAGAAAGGTAGTAAAATTAGTTTTTTACATCCTTTATTACTGTATACATACACAGTAATAGATAGCCTTCACTCCATGCTTCTCTCAACTAGCATGCTAGATACTCCGGCAAGAGCATCTAGCATGCTAGATACTCCGGCAAGAGCATCTAGCATGCTAGATACTCCGGCAAGAGCATCCAGCATGCTAGATACTCCGGCAAGAGCATCCAGCATGCTAGATACTCCGGCAAGAGCTAGCTAATCCAGCAACATGCCGGCTGAACTACAGTATTATACAGGTAGTCAGTATATTTGCAGTATTGTATATACGGCAGATGGAAAACTAACGTATATATTATACTAGTAGTTATTTCCAATATATCTTGGGTATCCCTGCCCAGGTATTTGCTGAACCCAATTCTATATTGATAGAATAATATTTCGTCAATATTCTGATTTGATATCAGTTTCCATTTACCCTACAATATTAAATTTCGTAAAGGGCTGGTGGTGTGACACCTCTAACCCTTAAAGGGGAGAGCCCTTATCCCCGAGTTTCCCTGATCAGGAAACTCCCTGATTTAATATTGTAAGGGAGGTCACAGCAAATAGATTGGTTGGGATACACAAATATGTCTTTTATCTTTTCTAATCAACATATTTTAGGTACCCTTGTGCGAGCTTCTGCTGGTACCAATCCTATATTGAAAGAATGGCATTCCCTCGATACTCTGATTGTGAAATCAGTCCTCCTTACCTCACAGTGTTAAGTATAAGGGGGGGGGGGGGCGGTGACAGTGCTTTGTACACTTCCTTACACCTAGGTGTTTGACCCCCCCCCCTTTTTTTCACCAGGAATTCCCCAGTTGGAGGAATTTCCTTATCTTAATACTGAGGGGAGGTAACAGCATTGGCTCGCAGGGGATACACGGGTCTGTCTCTCCCGCTATCTCTTTATAGCTTTCTGTCCTAAGCTATTTTTGTCAAAAGATGATTTTTGCAAATTGTTTATCAGTGTGATAATCAATTGAATACTCATTTCTGTTCTCCTTCCCTTACAGGAGGGACACCAGATGATGCATCGCAGTCTTTTGCAGTTAAAAGAGTGAGTATTTTCACGGACATAATACATGCAGGTTCATGCCCCCAGCAATATTTTTTCCAAATTCCCAACCCCATCTGAGACCCTCTGACCTGTAAGTAGGCTTAACATTTACACATTTGGGTGTGAGATTTCTAAAATCTCTCAAACCTACTTATTTTACAGCTTCCTAAAGGAAGCTGGTCACCACCCAGTCAATAGCTGAGTTGGTATGCCTTCAATCGGCAGCCCGCCGATAACCGGCGGACTGCCGACAGCCCGAGGGGTCACCAATGATTCAGAGGGCTGGTGACTATGCATATAGTTTTCACCATTACCCAGTCACATTGAATACTGGCTAGGAAGGTGTGACTTCTGTCAGCGACCCGCTGACAAGTTGCTGACATGCCGGAGAACTGCTAGCCATATCAGTACTGAAGTACTGTGCCAGTTAACTTGCCCCCAAGTACTAGCCTTGACGGTAATATGCCAGTTGTATAGGTGTATGATCGCCAAAACCCCAAATCAGAGTACTTCACCAAAAAAGCAGACTGGTACACCGAGCAGGGAAAGCGAAGAAAAACTCTTAATGACGGACCAACGTGTTATCGATCCGGCCGGCAGAGATGAACTGAAGAACAGAAAACGGGAATGATTCCTCCTACCACCCTTTAACGGGTGTTACCACCCAACCACCACAAGGCGGTTGCCTAGTTTTAGAAAAATTCTGCCGAAATAGAGATAATTAGCTATGTATATATAACTGCCAGGTAAGTATTCACAAAACTTTGCTTTATCATAAAAACTCCATATCACACAGAAATCTTTGGTACATAACCATACAATAGACTGGTTTTCCAGTACGCTGTGCTTCTGAGCACAATCTCTTGCTGAGACCTACCTAATTTGTGGGATACACTCCCCCCCCCTTTTTTTCCTTACGCTGACTCATCAGCCTCTTTGATTCTAATTATTAATTCCCTGGATGTAGGCGCTGCTTACGCTACTCTATCCTTATGGGCTAGAATCTTCCATTGGGCTCCTTTTAAAAGGGGATGCCCTAGAATCAATAATTAGGAGGGCCGCAGCAGTTGGCTGGAAGGATTCACACGTATGTGTCTCCTATTCTTTTCCAGCGTACTTATCCTAAGCTTTATACTATAGAAAGGAATCTTCTATTACAGTGAAACACTTGAAGCTGATATAGACAAACTGTCAGGTATGACCTAAAAGGAGGACGGGAAGGTTTCTTAGTTCTACTTGGGATGTTCAGTATCCCACAGTTACAATGACCGTTGTTCCACAGACGGCCAGATATGTACACCTTCTGATCATGCGAAGCAAACAGAAGCTTCTGGTAGGAAGGAAGTTCCTCCTGGATCGCTGGACCTTCGATCCTTGGGTCCAAGGCCTAACCAAGATGAGACTAGAATGGAAGTGGACATACCTCCACCATCCTTTTCTCAACTCTTCCTACATTCCAAATCCCCTGGAAGGGTATACCTTAGAGCTCTAGAGCATACTAGTGGTAAGGAAAGTAGAGTCCATCGATTTCCAAGGAAGGCTGTTTAGTGTTGACTTGAAGGACTTGAGAAAACTCGAGTCATTCTGGACTTGGCGCCACTCAACAAGTTCCAATATAACAGCAAGTTCAGAACGTTAATCCTTTTGAACACAAGGACCTTATTCAGTAAGGGGTGTTGAAAGTCTGGCCAGACCTGAAAGATGTCTATCGGCAACTTTCAGTCAGTCACCCTCTCACTCCTACCTAGGATCCAAGTTACAGAAGCTAACATATATCCTAGACAAGATTCTCGTCGGACTAGATTCAGTCCTAGGATCTTCACGGAATTAGCACACACAGTCAAGCAGGGTGGGCAGCACCCGAAACGACTGTCTATGAGCATCCATGGAGATGATCTGGCCCCGGAACATCGGGGATGTAAAATAACTTCAAGAAGTCTCGATTCTCTCCAGCTCAGGGGCTTCAATGTTTTTATAAAATCATTGAAACCTGCGGTCACCCTAACGCTCCTTTCCCTTGGGGATGTAAAAGGAGATCATAAGGTCTGTCAAGAGACTATTGTAATCAGTCAGGATTCCATGATTCTAACAGGGAGGAGTTTTGAACTCTCTCCAGTTCACAATAATGACAGACCCAGTGCTATGTGCACAGCTGTAAGATGCGTTAAGAGGCTGGAGAAGATACGCATCAAACGCTCGAAGAGATCTAATAGGACCAATGATGGTCATTCCCTCTTCGCTTACCCTACAGTGACCAGAGGCCACGGGCCCGTAGTCCATTTTAGCCCTGTAATGGTTGGAGAAACACTCTCCACATAGATCCAGACCACCTCAGGCTGATCTGGGGCATCGAAGCGATAATGAGTCGTCGAAACTGTCAAGGATAAGGGACATCTCATTTCATTAGGGAATGTTAGCCATTCCTTCCTTAAGGGAATGGCGCCTATCAGCAGCTCGTTTATAAATGATCCGCAAGGTGACAGCAGATGCTCTTCTCGGATTCAACCCAATAGAGTTGGAATGGTACACGGACGCAGACCCATTCCTTCCCAGATGGGAACAAGTCCCCAAGCGGCAGATCGTTCTCTTCATCACGAGCGTCATCAAGATACTATCTCGATATATAGCCCCATACGAGGATCCTCTAGTGGAGGTAACAGACATCATGTCTCTAGAATAGAAGTGATGGACTTAAAAATTCCTGTTCAGCCCATCAAATTTCTTCCGGAAGGCCCTCTACATGTTGAGACCCTTCCAGGGAAGAGGGGCTCTGTTGGCTCCCAGGTAGCCCAAGAACACCCCGTTCCCTGTAATGAAGGAACTGAGGCTGAGGCTGGTCCTAGTTATGCACCTAGGATTATCCATGAGGTTCAGAAGTTTTCTGACTTTGATTTATCACAGTACACCTGATCCCTTCATCTTATGAATTCCTTGCCCTTAACGGTTAGGAAAAAGTCTGGGATCTCAAAAGGCAAAATAGAATTCCTTGAATACAAGTCTAGTCAACTAGAAGACAATAAGAGTCTTCTTGGGAAAAGTAAGCTGCTTTGTAAGGCAACAGGGACCGAAAGCTATCTCATGATCTTCTGCCTGTCCTTCTCTGGCCACCCCTATATTCAAGGTCTGGCAGCCAACAGCACGATGGCCTTTGAGAAAGGAGGCAGTGTATCCTTGGATACTATGAGAAGCCTAGTTCCTCAGCCTTGTCCCCATATAAACCCTTGAGTAAGCACCAAGGGTAGGGCCAACTTTGCGAGAGAGGTCACTTGATTGGATCTTTGGATCCATGGACCAATATCCATGTGCAAGTCAACCCCGACTAGACCTCTTCTATATGCCGTTTAAATGGATCTGACGAATGAAATCTTTAATAAGATTCCGAAAACATGTGCAGGCTTAGGCCTGTAGCGCCACTAAAGCCCATCTCATGGTCTTTGGACAAGATCCTACTTTATGCCTCACCTGTGAACAATGAGGGTCGTTCCCTCAAGGATCTTACCCAAAAGGTTATTTTTCGGTTCACTATAGCCTCTGGGGCTTGAGTTGGTGAAAGGATGAGGGCCACATTAAGTGGGAGAACTGCATCTCTTTCTGATCCAACCTTTCTCACTAAGGACGACCTACCCACTAAGAGGTGGGGTTCCTGGAGAATCTGCCCTCTAAAGGAAGATATCTCTCTATGGCTGCTAGTGTCTAAGGTCTATCTTCATAGAACTTCGGACTTCAGGAGAAACCGCTCTTTACAGGAGAAAACTTTGGATCAAACTATCCCTATAACTGAGGGCGAAGCTCGCCTACCTTATTCGCGGAGCGGATCCTGACAGCACTCCTGCAGATTAAGATCCGAGAAAAGTTGCTTCATCACTGAACCTTTCAGTGTGTGGACTTCAGCCTCTTCGCTCATTTACTGATCGGAGGTTGTCCGGTGTGTCTTACAGACAGGTGCTATTTTGGACCCTGTCGTCTACCTCTGCGATGAACAGTAAATTGATTGGGACTATCAATTAAAAGGAGAAGGGGTCAGCAATTTTAGTTTGACCTCCCTTTGAATAAGTGTTGCCATGGTAACACCAAATCTGTTCAGAATCTCAGGTGTGAAATTATACGGATACCACTAGTGCCGTGTGTACATAGTACACAGTGTTGTTAGACTATTTCATGTACAGAAATTATAAAGAAAAGTCTTGTTAAAGGAGCTTTTCTTCAGTCTGAGAGTGGCACTCATCAATTTTCCCCTTTCAAAAAAGGGAACATTAATTTCTGTGTATGTCTCTTGTATAATTTCCTTATGCTACATTCATTTAGCATGTAGTCATTTATTAGGAATAAATGTCTCTTAAAATGCAGTTGCATCCTAATTCGCCCAACAATTGCATGTTTAAGATGCCAGAGTTCCTTGACTTACTCATGTAAGTATTTCTCATATCATTGTATGCTTACAAACAACGGATGAGGACATTGATGTTGGTTCCGCAATATATGCAAGCCTTGAGACCATTTGTATTCTCAGTGTATACTTATGTTTGTTCATACAATACAGTATATGCTACCTTGAGGCCCCTTTTCTAACGTCTAAAAATGACTCTTCCCTGCAGGGGGCAGGAAGCACTAACATTGTTATGCTTAGTGATAATGACGGATAACGGTAACGTCGTTTGTCTCAATTGGCCCTTTTGGCCGTAGAAATATTGTTCCAAGGTTAAGGCACTGATGAAAATCCAGATACATTAATTCTCTGGTATGCTTCCATCAGGCTTGAGCCCAAAAAAACGGATTTTGAGCGAAGTGAAAAATCTATTTTTGGGTGAGATGGCCATGACGTCCTGATGGTGCCACTCTTCTTTTCTATGAAAAGATCTTCACGGTTTCCCTCCCTGAACTACTGCATCTGTAGCACCATGCTCAACGCCACAAGGAATGATCGCCAGAGGGAGTTGGCGCGGTTGTGATACGATTGTAGTAGGGGAATCAGGGTAACCTCTATTGCGGCTACCCTTCTAATTCTGCTACGTATCCCCCTCGAAGCGTAAAGCCTATTCGGGGTGCAGATTGCCATGTGGCGTGTCAAGAATACGTCCCCTGATTATATACGATACCCTTGAGAGTAATCTTAAGGGTACTCGCGCCAGAAGTTAGGATCCTGGGAAACCTTTGGTTTGATTCTCTGGGAATATCAATGTAATCATATATACCCTTGGGAAGCTACTAAAGGAACCTTCCATCCGGACGTCATGGCCATCTCACCCAAAAATAGATTTTTCGCTAAGCTCAAAATCAGTTTATTCTAGAATTTGTGGCCGAAACCCAAATTCTGGCTGATAATTATTTCAGATTTCTTTCATGATCTTCTCTGAGGTAGCTGATGACCTGGATAACATGTTACCTTGTCCTTTAAGAGCAGTATGTAAATGTTTAAAGAGAGCACGATATCTCAGGCCTAAAATCTCCAATTTGTTTGTGAGCACTGGCTGTTCCAAAAAAGAAATTTTCTAGAAACTTACTTTCTGGTTGAGAGAAAAGAGAGCCTATAAATCCTCTGGGGAACAGTCTTAAAGGGCCCTCCCTTGAGCTCATGATAACCTCGGCATGCCGCAATGTTAGCGTTCCGCAATAACTATTCTGCAGCACACGTTCTAAAGTTGGAGTTTGGAAGAGAGAAACCAGTATTATGAACCATTACAGGTTTTTAGACATTTTCTATAGGCCTATTGTTGCTGCGCAACATGGTTTAACTTTCAAGTACTTATGGTACAAGCAACTGCTCTAATCCCAGGCATTTGTTATTCTCTGCATTCTAAGGGTATATAAGTACTAAGGTGGATAGCTATCTTTATCAGACTTGAAGCCTATAATGCAAGTAAAAATACCTTATTGTGTACTGAGTAATATGAGATATACAGATAGTCGCCGACTTACGACTGAGAAAGGGACCGAGAGGCTCGTCGTAAGTCTATTTCAACGTATGTCAAACTAAAAAAGTGAAGGTTCCGTAGATTTATCAAGCTGCATTATAATTCATCCAAGTCATATTATTATCGATATTTCTTACTGTATATCATTATTTAATTTTCTTGTTCTGTAGTATATCTTATGCTCTAATAAATCCTTATTGTATTTTATTTTTCAATTTCAATCTTTTTTTGCAGTCAACAATTAAACTTTTTTTTTGTTTAACTTTGCTTGTGATCAGCTGTGCTGTTGATATGACGGTCCCGCCTTGCACATACAAATGGCGTATTGTTTATATAATTACTTAGTTTATTTGAAATATATTAATGATGAATATTATATAGAGCACCAGTATATTACATGATATCATAGTTTTCGTTTACAGTAATACCTTGAGATATGAGTGTCCCAACATACAAGAAATTTGAGAGTCGAGGAAAGTTACGAGCAAATTTTTATCCCGAGATACAAGAAAAAATTTGAAATACGAGATAGTTCCCTATGCGGCCGCCAGGTGGCAGTGTGTGAGAGGCTTCTCACCTGGACAGTATCACTCGGTCTTTCCCGTTGGATCTCAGTCGCGTTAAGTTATCTCCGTGCATCGGCTGTAGCGTTTGCTTTTTTGTACTTTTTTTTGCATTAATCAGTGCAAAATTAATTGAATAAGAAATGGGTCTAAAGCAAGCGAATGCAAACAAGGCAGTGAAAAGAAAAAGCGTATGATGACAATGGAGATGAAGCATGAAATAATCGAAAAACATGAGTGGCGTGGAGGGACTAAGCTGGTGCACCAATTTGAGAGGTGTACATGACAACATGTACCATCCTCAAGCAGAAGGATGCTATAAAGAGCACCAAGCCTTCCAGAGGAGTAACTATCCTTTCCAAGCTGCGCAGTGATTTTCACGATGAAGAGGTTTCTTTTATAATGTATAAAGGAGAAACGGTTGGCGGGAGATAGCGTGACAGACAATCATATGTGAAAAGGCCAGCAGAATCTATGATGACTTGAAAGGGAAGTAAGCAGCCAAGAGAGGGGAGACTTCGACGCCAGCGGAAACCTTCGAAGCCAGTCGTGGCTAATCGGATAATTTCAAAAAACGGACTGGGATACACTCGGTTGTAAGGTATGGGGAAGCAGCAAGCTCCGACTTGGAAGCCGTAATGGACTTCGTCACAACCTTTGCCTTGGTTATCGCCCGACATGGCTTTATCCCCCAACAAGTCTTCAACTGTGATGAAACTGGCCTTTTCTGGAAGTAGATGCCCAGGAGGACTTTAATCACGGCAGAGGAGAAGAGACTACTGGGCCATAAACCCATAAACGACCGGTTAACTCTAGCCTTGTGTGCCAATGCCAGCGGTGACTGTAAGGTCAAGCCACTGCTATTGTACCACTTGGAAAACCCACGTTCTTTCAAGAGCCAATAGATCTTGAAAGAAAAACTGCAAGTGATGGGGCGCGCTAATGCTTGGGTAACGCGGCATCTCTTCACAGAATGGGTCAATCTGTGCTTTGGTCTGGCAGTCAAAAAATATTTGGCTGTGAAAAACCTGCCATTGAAATGCCTCCTGGTCCTCGACAATGCCCTTGGTCACCCTCCTCTTCAGGAGGACATTCTTAAAAGGGACTCTGTAATTCTAGGCAGTTTCTCATTGAAGTGCATAACTCCGATGTCTTTCTCTAGTTTTCCAACAGTGAAAGTATGTTGGACATCCTTACAACTGTCTGAATCATAAGGAAGGGCTAGGGAGACAGGTGTGCATGCCTCTAGCACTGGCAATAGTCTACTCTTCAATACTGCTTTTTTTTACAGCATCTAAGCTTTTAGAGGAGAAGGGAAACTGTATCTTTGGGGGGGGGGGGCTACAAAGGTGGCATGCTTCCTGCTGAAAGCAGAAAGTTAGGTATTGGTGAATTCAGCCGTCTTTAGCTCCTCAACCAAAAGAGACTGAGCTGTACTGTTGTCCAGGTGATAGTTTCCATAGGGATTGTATCATCCCTAATGGGTGCTTCTGAATTAAGCCTAAAGTAGCAGTAAGGATGACTATCAATTGATGAGAAGAATTAAAGTTGAAGACTGGCTTCGAACCCAAACACACACCGATGTGGAGGTACCCTACACTTAAGGCCATATGCTCAGCATAACGCTAAAGGTTCTTAACTGTGCATTCAGGTAGGCTCGGAGCTGGGGGGAGTGTTAAAAGTAGGTTTCATTTGTAGAGCTTCTATTCTCCCCATTAGGTCCGCTTGAGTACGTTCTGTGTTTGCATTTAGGTTTTCCATGAAAGCTTTTATGGACGCCATAAATTCCATTTGCCCTAGAAACAAAGGTTTATCTGGCGTAGGAACAGGTGTAGAGGTGGAAGCTGGGGTCTGAGCAGCAGGGATGGGGAACAAGCTAAGCGAGTATTGGGAACTGTACTCGCCCGAGGTATATCCAATGACTCCTCAGAGGCTTCCGTGGTCAGCAGAATCCTTTCCCTCTTTGATGACACAGAAGCAGCTGTTGATTTCTTGTTGGTGTCCAGGCTCATGACTTGCAGAGCATCCCGAACTTCATCATCCGCATGATCTACTGGTACTGGCGGGAGTTGAACCGTCGGTAATTGGTGACCAAAAACTGCGGTCACCTCGGTCTTGGGAAAGAGTAGGACCTTCAGTTCCATAGAAGGAAGATAAGGGTCACCTTGTCGAGAGCTCTTCTGGAAGCCGCTAACCCAGTGATGGATCGTCTTTCGACTCCGTGGAAGCTGGTGTTAGGTAGGTCCCTGCAAACCTGAGTTATTAGGTTCCCAGATTGCAAGAGACCCATTGAAAACAAGACAGTCCACATGTTTCTGGCAAGTCTTCTGGCCACAGGGCAACTTGACTCGCCTAGTACAGGTGACCGTAGAACACTCCATATCATGGGCAACCTGTAAAGAAAAAAAAATTTCAATGAACTCAAATCATTAAAAAATATTTAAGATTAATCATATATATAAACTTTTTATACATAAAATAATGCTTTAGATTAATTCTAGCATAAATAATCCTACCAGCTAAAATATGGCTTAAGACTACAAGATAATGGAGACTCATGCCAAACAGCTCGGAAATCATTTTGCGGTTTTTGGAAGAAAAAACCGCAATGACAGTTTGGTACGAATATGAAGGATAGGTCCACATCAAAGGAACACCAATACCTCCAAAGTTGGTCCAATTACACAACCTAAGAAGGCAAATTCACTTATCAAACTTATTAAGCCAGCAACAACTGCCCCCGAAGCGGCAGTAGCTGGGTTAAGGTGGCAACTATTTCTAGCAGCCAAGATAAAACAAAACAAAAAGGGGACTACTCTCAACGTTCCTCCAGCCTAACCAGGGACTCAGCCGAGTTCAGCTGGTACTGCGGCAGTACCAGCTGAACTCGGCTGAGTCCCTGGTTAGGCTGGAGGAACGTAGAGAGTAGTCCCCTTTTTTTTTTTTTTGTTGATGTCGGCTACCCCCCAAAATTGGGGGAAGTGCCTTGGTATATGGAAGATAAAATTGGATTTTCAAGACCCTAGGCATGTCGACACATGGCAGAGGTATTGTTAATTTGACAGGGAGAGAGTGGACAATCCCATAAGGAAGGGTCCACAATCAGGGGGAGAGATAAAAGTAGGAAAAACAGGGAATCTACCAATATTTGGTAATTATCATTAACTTATGAAAAGAGGCGGTTTAGCCCGAGGGATAACAAGTCTTATAAGACTGCCAGGACGCTGAAAATTGGAAATGCAAAGGATATCCTGACAACCAGGCTGGATCCAATTGACCAACTTGAGACAATTTTCCTCATATGAGAGAGGATAGGAATGAGCAGATGACCAGTCTAAGGCTGCAGCTAAGGCAGCAGAGGGAATGATCCATAGCCAACACACTTCCAGTGCTAGAACTACTGAAGCTGACAAGACCGGAAGCAGACAGAGAAGGCGACAATTCTGCCAAGATAGGCAAACCAGGCAAAGGAGTTAAGACACCACAGCAAGAGGCACATAGCACAGGATGGGAAGTGGCAGTTACAGAACAGGCAACTGCTAAGGCGTCAGAGAATCCCCAAGGGGTACCAACTATTTGCCTAGATAGGGTTAGGCTATAGGGAGAACTGTGCAGGCAAGCCTAGCCCACCTAGCAGGTAAGGGAAAAACTAAATTGCTAGGGTAAGCTGACTAGACAAGAACTGTAGTTCCCAGAACAGTCAGGTTTTGGCCTAATGAGGAAGGGAAGGGGCAGAGAAATCACTCAAGGGTTTCTTAAGATGGCAGAGATTCAGTCTTAAGGAAGGAAAAAATTTCACCCACCTAGGGCCAGGATAGATACCCTACAAGCTATCCTGTCCAAAGATGGCGACAAAGAGTAATTCAGTCTCCATGGGACTAGACAGGGATGGGAACAAAGTTCCACAGCAGATAGGTAGACACTAACAGGCACAAGGGGAAGGGAAAAGGGTGGTGATGGGAAACTCAGAAATTGGTAAGGCGGCACGAGTAAAAGGTCTAACTCCCACACAGAACAGGAATAGTGATAGGTCTGCAGTGATAGGGTGCAGAGGACAAGTCCTCACAATCACTCGTAGCCTACCAAAAACTTAGAAGTAAGCCTAAGAAGGGGTAAGGCAGCACAAGGGTGTGTATGTCATCATTAGAATGGGTAATGTGTTCCAATGGGTAAACATGTACACATGAAACAAGTTCCTAAGACCTACGCTGCCTCGCCAAACATAAGCTAAGTGGAAAGTGAAAAGTCACCCTAGGACAACTGTAAAACACTATCCAACTTTCAGAGGGAACTTCAGGACTGCAGCTCCTTGCTTTGACAAGTGGACAGCACGGAAGGATGGTCAGCCTCACGAAATAGGTAAGGTCAGGTCAGCTGAAAGAAGTGGATGGTGGACAAATGTAGAAACTCCAGTCATGGCCACCGTCTAAGGTGGAGCTAGCCTAAGTCGATGCTGATAAACATGCAAGTAACACCATAAAAAAGGGGTTGGGATACCCATAATCCTACCACACTGTAAACGAATAATGTAAAACATATTCCTACAATAAAATGACTATATAACTAAGCATTTCTGAGGGATTTGGAAACCTGATGCAACGGTGCTGTCCGTATGCCGGCCACAGATAATAAAAGGTATGCAAAACGGGGTGGAGGCGGGAAGTTCTCCAACACACAAGAAAAGAGTACTCAACTTTGTTGATGAGGAAGAAGCTGAGGTATGCATGAATGCTAAATCACTCAAAAAGCTAAGAAAACAAGCAGAAAAACTCCAAGCAACCGTCATGCTGAGGTCTGCAAAAAGGAATGTTTAACAGAAAACGTGGTAGTTGTAGCACATTAGGATCGGGAGTTGTTACGGCTCTCTTGCCCACATATCCTACCCTATCCCCTATCCTTCGAGACAGTCAACTATTCCGGGAAGGATAACTGTGGCTTGTTATTAGCTCTTCCCTGATTTATACAAGATATCTTTTTGGGATATTGCTCCGGAGGTTAGAACTCTGTGATACCTCTTAAGGTAAAGTTATCTGGTATATCACTCGCAGAAATATCCCAAGTAGAAAGCTGCCATTGAGGAACCTCCATCAGGACGACAGGGCTCGAGCCCAAAAAATAATTGGAGTATTTATTGTATAGTCCAAATTTATAAATTTAACTTTTTATTAGAAGTGTATTTGCTGGAATTTATACTTAATGTACATCCAAATTAGGTTTAGCAAGACAGTTTCTCTCATAGGTTTTTTTTACCTCTTTACAGAAGTTGAACCAGTAACACCGCTGTATGCAACAAAAGATACTGGCGGGTATGATAATAGCTATAGCATCCTTTATAATTATACTGGAACCAAAGGAATTGACTGCCCCAGAGATAACTTCTCTTGCTCTGTGTAAGTAAAAATATTTAAAGCTTTTGTACATGCTTGTTCATAAATTTTATTTTAAATTGTAGGTTGGATATATATTTTTACAGAAACCATCTACAGTAATAAAGTGAAGTTTAAACTGTGGAAACTTGTTTGAAGACAAGACTCTTAACTTCTCAGCCTTTAGGATAAATTCTCTACTCTGCCATGTGCTTAAAGTATTAATGCTGGAAAATAAAATTTGTAAAAACACCTAGCCCATGTGAAGAAATTTGGATAATAGTTTTTATTTTGAATTTTAGTAAAATATTGTGCTCTGAACTGGTCAATAAGAAAACTTATACTGTATCTGAAGATGCTTAAAAGCTTATTCTTGCAGTATGCTCTGAATTTTGCATTTTATAATTCTCTATGTACTACTTTGGGAGGAAACTGATAATTTTTTCTTTCTTTCATTTACTTTAAATAATTTTTCTTTGTTTCTTCTTAATGCTTTCTTCCTTCTTATTGTTTTTTTCTTTTTCTTTCTTTCTTTTCTTTTTCTTCCTCTTTTTTTCTCTTCTCTTCCTTTTTTTTTTTCTCTCTCTCTCTCTCTCTCTCTCTCTCTCTCTCTCTCTCTCTCTCTCTCTCTCTCTCTCTCTCTCTCTCTCTCTCTCTCTCTCTCTCTCTCTTTCTTCTTTCTTTCTTTCATTTTTGGGCTAGAGCCATGTGGTCCTGAAGGAAGTTCCTTCAGGCAACTTCTTCAGTATAATATTTCTGCGATTGATATTACAAGAGAATTACCGTCGGGTATCACGGGGTTCCAACCCCCGGAAACGACCATCTGAAGATATCGTGTATAATCAGGGACGTATCCTAAGATAACCATAGATATCTGCACCCTAAACAGACCTTACCCAGTCTAACCCACTAAGGGGAAGGATAAGTAAGGAGCCGTTACACATCCTATCACCTTCGAGCACCCCTATATGTTCCTGCTTCTCATTACACGTCGCATTTGAGCTACTGTGAAATAGAAGTCTCCAACGAGCAAACTGGCGGGGAAAAGTAGGACGTAACGGGTCAGCCAACAGGACGACATGGCTATCTCGCCCAAAATTCGATTTTTCCTACGCCAAAATCCCTTTTTTTTGGGCTAGAGCCATGCCGTCCTGATGGAAGTGTACCAGAGAATTATTTATACTCTGTGAGGCTTCTCCATGGATAAAAACCTGCCATAAATGGGGGCTTACCACTTATATGATGAAGTATAATCATAAATTTCTACCTTAAAACGAATCCAAAATTAATTTGATTTGGCAAATATGGTAGTGTTTAAAGGGGAAGGATCTATGACCCTCTATCCATCATACCTGTGGTGAAGAACACTCCTTGTATCAGTTGTGAAGAACACATTACCAATATCATGAGAGTAGTGAGTAATCATTGAAGAACTAATACTCATCGTTAAATATTCTTAATGTGCAGTGTTGGTAGAAATTGACTATAGTATGCCAAGTTTAATTCTACTTGGAATTAAGTCTAGCAATAAAATCATCCAACATTTTATCAGTTTCATTAGACAATCTATTAGAGCAAATTTTGATATAGTATATATGAACAGCATTGTGATCTACCAGTGTACCCCAAATATATTCCTGATAAAATTCTTTACCCAAGTAATCATGAGGTGGGACAAGATGATAGATCCCCGAACTCCTTAAGGAGGAGATTTTAGGATAAAGAATATTGCTGTATATGGCTAAATGCAAAATAGTGTCAAATACAGCCAAAGAAACTGATTTATATTAAACTTAGTTCTAAAATAGGAATAGTATGCTCACACAGGTACACTTATAAAATTCAGAGAAACCAAATTGAATCCTGAATTTTAAAATATTTGAAATTGTTTAATGTAGATCATGAAGCAAAAACAGACAGGTAACTTATTAAAGAAAATAAGCTGGAAGAATGCTTAAGGACGCACTTGAGGGCTACGTTGTTGCAGCAGGTTTTATAACATTACCTGCTGCCACCACAAAATGACGAACTTAATCAGATTGCTTCATATAATACTTGAAGAACACCCTGGTGGACTTACAACCGGGAGAAGCTTGTAAAGCTTCGAATGACATATACTGAAAGGGGTTCAGAGATGATTCCACTTTCCAAGGATCATGACCCAACGGCATGCTAGCGGGGTCTGCTCTAAAAAGGAAATAAGCCAATATTGCTCTGTTGTTTTGAAGACAACTCTGATCCGACAGTCTCACGTCTAAAGAATTGGCCCGTTTTAACCTTTTTTTTCCTGTCCAGATATGTCTTTAAACACTACTGGAGACAGGGTGAGATCACTTTAGAGGGGAACTATTTTTCATGGTCCCCAATGTTTAGATGGTAGCTTATCCTAGCCAAAAAGATAGGTTCAGGGTATAAATTAACTTCACCATTGTCTGTAAATTCTATGTGGCTATCATAGAGATGAGCCATAAATTCATTAATCAGAGCACCAGAAGCCATAGCGATTAGAAAAAGTGCTCAGAGATGAAACTCGGAAAGACACTGTTTGATCGTCAATTTCCGAAGCTAGATATTAAACTTTATCCAATAACTAGGAGATCGGCCTCGACAGAACTGCTGGTCTCAACCTGGCGCAAACTTTTGGAATCGTGGCGAAGAGGACAGAGTTAAAATCTATGTCAAAAGCATATAAAATGGGTCTAGCTAGGGCTGACTTGCATGATGCAATCGTGGAGGATGCTAAATCCTTCGCATGTGAGTATATCAGAAAGCCTAAACAAAAATCCATAGATTTAGAAGATGGATTTTTGGATTTTTATCTTCCACATATCGAACCCAATTCTTCCACGAAGTTTCATACTGATTCAAAGTAGTGGAAGTTTTATAATTTTCTGCAAATGCCAGTTTATTTATGTTGAATTTGAAATCTTTTTTCCGAGGGCCAATGCGAAAAAATCGGCAGATGAAGGGCATTTGGTTATTAGGATGAAGCGAAGACAGTTGTCCTCTGTACTTCTTGAGACAGGCTCGGGCTGGGTAGAGGTACCAGCCTGGAGTTCATCATGTCACCAAAGGATACCAGTTGCTCTTCGGCCAAAGAGAAGCAACCAGGGCTGCTGTCCACCTGAACGATCAGAACTCGTCTAACACCTTCAAGAGAGGATTGAAGGGTAGGAATACATTTAATCTTCTCCCAATAATTCCAATTCATGAATAACACATCCATGCCTATCACCTCTAGATCTACATATGGTGCCACATAATCGGGAAGTGTCTTGTTGAGGCTCGTTGCAAACGGGTCCACTTGAAGACCTGGGACAACCTCCTGCACGAAAGGAAATGATTCATCTAGAGACCATACTGTCTCTAGAGGATGTGTTCAAAATAGTCTGCCATCCCATTCCAGATTCCGTGAAGGTGAGAGGCTGACAGAAATCACCTCTTCCTCTGGGCCAGTGAAAAAATGGCAATCATTAAATGGTTTATTTTGGGAGATCTTGACCCTTGCCTGTTGATGTAATGAACTATTTCTATGCTGTCTAATACAAGACAGAAATGAATGTTTTGTAAAAAGTAGACTTTGCAGGGATAAGAAGACTGCCATGGTTTCCAGAATATTGAAGTGGAATTGCTTGAAACTCTGGAACCAACGACCTCGCACTTTGAGTGGAGCATCACCCCCCCCACCCCCAACTGTCCAGTGAGGCATCCATAGGTAGAATCAATGTAGGAGGAGAAAAGTGCAACAGAATAGTCTTGGAAAGACTCCTGGCATGTGACCACTGACGGAGTTGCCGTCGAAGCAACTTCAGGGTCGTCATCTGATGATCGCGGAGAGCTGTGGAAGCTCCTTTCCTCTAAACCCTGCTTGCATCTTTGAGTCTGACCTTGAGGAGAGGGTTCGTTATAGAAACATACTGAAATGAGCCCAGAACCCTTTCCTGACAAAGTCTGGTGGTCTTTCTCAAGTAAAGACCGAACTGACCAGGCTATTTCCTTCCTCTTGGCAGAAGGAATAGAGGAGACACGAGTCTTTACTTTCCAACGAATCCCTAATCGCGGGAACCCTTGAGCCCGGTTCAGCCTCAACTTCTGGAAGTTTATTTGGAATCATAGATATTGGAGGAATCTTGCCACACATGTTGTTTCCATGCATTCCCTTGCTGAGGGAGCTCGAATGGCATAGCTCTGGATATGTAAGACTTTCTCTCTACTGTAGTCTAAAATCAAGGTAGGGGGAGAAGCGTCGACCTATCGGAAGATGCCAATAAGTGTCTGTAAGATCTATAGTGTGTGTAAACCCCCCCGAGGTAGTAAGATCCGTATCTGCGAAAGTCAGCCTCTAGAACTTGTCACAAAGAACGAATAGAATTAGATGGGACAAGTCGAGAATAGTTCGAGGAATTATCAAAAATTTCTTTGCCACGCAGAATACACTACCTTGAAACTAAATAGATTTCGTGCAACGGATAACTCTATTCCCAAAAGGTCCTGCACATAATGTTCCAGATGTTTGTTGAATTCTGGAAAAATCTCTTGATCCTCGGGGTTTCTCTTTTCCATTTCCAGCCTAAACTGCTGGAAATCAAGTTTTGTGGCAAAGGACTGAACAGCCATCTGTCCTTGAACCATGTCAGTCTTCCCCCTACTGGAGTATCCTCATTGCTTGGTTGAGGATGCGTGTACTTAGTTCCCCTGTTACTTAGACCCTGGCTCCTTGGCCTACGACCTCTGTCCGGCCGACCTCTACCCCCTCTTTCAGTCTTGTTCAAATCCAGGATTGAACGCTGGGGACCGTGAAGTCACTGGATGAGGAACAGTGAAAAGATTCCGCAAAGCACTACCTGAAACAGAGATGAAGGGCCTCCTAAGGTATGTTGGTGTACAGTCCGTACACCAACATACCTCTTAGGTTGCGGGCCAACCTCAGGAATAAATTCCCTTTTATAAGATCCTCCCCCATCTACGGAAAACTCATGTTCTGCTGCCACTTTATCCAAGATCTTATTTGCTAATTTTGTGGAAAAAGATCTTTACCCCAAATACAGGCGTCAATAAGACTTTGGTTCAAGACGACTGAAAATAGTTAACAAGAATCTTCATAAAAGTAGCCATGTGTATCTTGGGCAAAAGCAAAAAGGCAGGGGCATCAGTTGATCACCAATCATAATTTCTACAAGGCATTGAAGAGACATCGAAGCTGATAGTCTCTCCCTAGCCTCCAATTCTGCCTTAAGTAGGTGTGCCGGAATTTTCGGCAGTCTTTCATTAACTGCCGGCTTGCTATATCCTTTGCTTTCCCTTCAGCAAAAGTAAACTGAATATCCAACCAGTGTTCAGTGTCAAGGGGAAGAAAGAGTGACACAGGTTTCCCTTCTTCCAAGCCTGGAAGAGACTTACCCTCCTTGAAGGCCTTTTCCAGTCAAAAAAGCTTTCAAAGCAAAGGGAAAAACCATTGTGTCGGGTGCTATAAAATTGGCCGGCCTTTCAGTAAAAGCTCCTAATTGTGTGGTAATACACGCTTCTGTGTTTATTTCCTTCACTGCCAGATGCCGCACTCTGGTGTGAACTAGAAGAATCTTTTCTAAGGGATAGTGTCGTCCCCACGGACCACCTTCAGCTAACCTAACATTGCAAAAGGGGTAGGCTTCTATATCTGGATAGAATTCCAGATCAGCGACCGGACTAGAGCCTAGCCCCTCCCCAATATGAAAAATAGCCTCAAAGCAATGCCTGACCCACATACCTCCACAGGCTCTGTCGCGTGTGAAAGGGAAGCTGAGAAGGTAAAACCTTAAACTAGAAGGATCCTCTGGAGATTTCAAAGCCTTTATCTCCTCTTGTAAGGCTTTAACCATCCTTCTTTAGTATTCTTGGGTCCCTTCCATACAGGCCTTCATGGTTTTCAATAAGGACCTATTTTCCAAGTTGAGAATTTAGGAAGTGTTGGTTCGCCCGGCTTGACCGGGGAAGGAGTAGGGACAGAAATCGGAGGCGTACCTGAAAAGGAAGATAGTCGTAAAAGTTGATAGGGCAGCCACCGCAGTGACGGCAGTTGAAACAACGTAACGCAGTGTCTCATGGAAGTCGCACTAACCTTGTCCAATTCGGACCAGGAAGAATCATCCACATGGGGGAGGGGTTCATCCGAATCTACTACCGGCAGGAGAGCCGATTCTCTATCCGGAGATAAAGAAGAAACCAGGGATAAATTGTTCAAGTCAAGGCTCATATATCTTTAAAGTTTCATCTACATGGAACTGAACGGTACAAATGGTGGAGCGTACCCCAAAACCAAGTCCGGGACTGCAATCGAAAAAAGAATATCCTTCCAAGCTACAGAAGGAAGAACACCCAGTTGTCATCAGAAACATTCTCCAATATCCATTCAGAATAATGTAAGTCCTTACACACACTGCAGTCCTGAGAGCCCCAATAGGAGATTTGATCCTTCATTCTCCTGCATTGATCATTTATCCTGCAGGTATCATGACCACGGATACCTCACGGTCTTGGCACAGAACGGAACTCGACAATGTATCTTCTGCGAAGATTCCGCCTGTAAAAAGGAAAAATGACCATGAGTACCTTAGTCTTTTTAGGTCACCATACTGAAAGGAATGGGTTATCTCGCCCAAAAAAGGGATTTTGACGAAGGACTGTATTCTCTAGGGCCTGTCACGGCCCTCCCCTTTGATGAAGGGATTATCTAAATGGAAGACAGCCTGTGAATAGTGGTTTTCACACGCCCTTGTTAAATACACGACACCCACAAGGTGATCGCGCGAGGGTTGTAACCTCAGCATTCCATGCTTTTATCTTTCTCTAGTATATTTGGAAGATTTATATTAGAAAAGTGTAAAGAAGGACCCTTTTCACCGGCCGTCACAGATCGACCCAGAAAGATTTTTCCCTCATCAAAATCCCTTTTTCTTTCTTTCATTGTCTTACTTTCATTCTTTCTTGAATTTTCTTTTTCTTTCTTTCTTTTTCTTTGTTTTTCTTTTTTTCTTTTTTCTTTTTCTTTCTTTCTTTTTCTTTCTGTTTCTTTCTCTTTCTCTGTTTCTTTCAATTTCTTTCATTCTTTGTTTCTTTCATTTTCTTTGTTTCTTTTTCTTTCTTTCTTTCTCTTTCTTTGTTTGTTTTCCTTTTTCTTTCTTTCCTCTTTTTTTTTCTATATATAGTTTTACCATTACTGACTGAAAGATAATGGTAAAATGCCCTATATCACAAGGCAGAATGGTGTAGGCTAGCAAGTAATAAAGTATTGTACTTGAAGATACAGCCATGGAACTCTTTCCCTCTTCCCCTTTCTTGGATCGTTGTTTTCATTTGGATTTGTGTAAAATGAAACTTTCAACTCAAAAAGGTGATATTGAAATGAGAGATTTGCAAATAGTTTTGTAGTCAGTGTAATGCTTTCTTGTGGCTGAATAATTTGCTTGACCAATATTTACTTATTTAAATACTATTAATTATTTGTTTTTGTACGATTGAAAATTTACTTGACAATCTAGCTCTTATGTAACTGATGATAATTGGGTACAGCATTATTGAGACAATAAATGTTAGCAGATATTTGTTATATGGATATATCTTTCCTTCTTTTTACAGAATACCACAATGTTTATCTTGGGAAGTTGTTTGTGATGGAGTGAAAAACTGCATTGATGGTTCAGATGAAATAGGATGCACATGTCTAGATAGGCTCCTAAAATTCAGAGAAGATTTTGATTGTGACGGATATTATGATTGCTTTGATCTTAGTGATGAATTCTGCAGTAAGTGAATTGATCAAGTGGCAGTAGTAGTAGGACAAAGTTTGTAAAAGATTTATAAACCTAATGATAGTAATATCCCCATCTACTACTAAATTGATAGATAATGCCATATGAGATTTTTTGGTTGTTTGCATGTCATTTTTTTTCAGAAATGTTTATCATAGACTATAGAAGGGCATCACCTACTCTACTGTAGTGTAGAAATTAGGTTATGCAAATAGTATAAACCTTGATATTTGTAACAATTTCTTTTCATTACTTGTCTGTAATTCATAGTGCTATTATCATGTCAAGCAAAAACTCAGATGGAAACCAACACCATTCTGCCCCATTTGCTGTGACATGGATCCTCTACAGCACCAAGAGGGCTCTTGTGGCTGAGCTACAGCATATACCACATTCTCAATATCTTTCAGTTGATGACCTTGTAGATACTGTACATGCCTTTTATTGCTTTGAAGTTTGTTTGTATCAGGCCTTGTTATTGTGGTGTTTGGCATTTTTGTGCTGCTTCAGATACAGAAGGGTCCTGAAACATGCGCGTTCGAATTGTGCTATTACCCTCTAATAAGGTCGCTAGTTCTCAAAAATGAATTTTCTGTATGTATACCCCTTCAAAGTCTGACTCGTGCACCACAAAACTTGCCAAATCTAGTGTCTTTAAAAGTATTAGTAATCATAGGTATGATGATTAATAATAAATGTAACCAAACCGTATTTAACTTGCATTTTAGTTGCATAATTTCAGAATAAATGGCCTGTTTGAGAAATATTCCTTATCAACAATGAATTCAATTTCGGTATGAGAGTCCAGCTAACAAAATTTAAACATGGAGTTGTGGTTACGTTCTTGGCAACTCTCATTTTTCTTTCTTTGACCTTTTGATAACTTTAATAATAGTGTTATTAATGGTAGTAATAACATTAAGATTAGCATATTCTTTTTTTCATTTAAAATCTATCATGATTGAAATTATCCTCGCTTTCTCCAATCTCGCACCATCTTTTCTCACATTGAACGTTATAGCAACACAATTGATCGTTAACTTTAATTTAAAGCTAGTCTAGTACTTTCTTTATTTTATTTGCTGGTGGTTCCATAGTTGAGGGTACAGGTTGATACAAAATCAAACAGACCTACAACTGAAGTTAGTAAAGGTATTTTGGATATGGAATGTACAGTTATTCTTAAGTTAGAATTATCGTAAATTATCACACTGCTGTTACCGGCAGTTTATTACTGACTAGATGCAAACAAAATGGGTTTAACTGTTTTGCGACGTGTAGGAATCTTTGGGGATACGCTAATTAAAATATTTACTAAAAGCTCATAGTAGTATTAGTTATCTTTTGGGTTAGTAAATATGTTCATTTATTCGTTATGATCAGCGATGAAATGGAAACAAACTAAAGGTTTGTGTTTTAGTCAGCCCTAATTAGGAAAAACATTGTATAAAATCTTATTCATATAATTCATGGTCAAGTTCTAAGGGAAAAGTAAAACATTAGCAATAACAAAATAATTATATAATAAATACTAAGTAAAATATATTTCTGTAAAGTCTAACCTAAATACGGATGTAATGTGTTTTGTCAGTAGTGATTGAAGATGAAGATAAACTGAACTGTGGTTCCCATTTTAGGCGGTGTGCTTAGGAAAAGCATGACATTAAATTGCCATTTATTCAAGGTTGGATTTTAAATGTTAACAGTACAAGCTAGACCATACACTGTTTTGTAATTCACTAGTTGTCCTGAAAAACAGATATGACCTAAATTCCCTTAAATTTATCCTAATTTTGGGTTGTATACGCGGAAATATATGGTGTTTACACCCATCCAGGGTGTAATTTTAAAGTGGTAGAATTTTTAAACTTTTTTCATTTTTTACTTATAAGAACAATTTCATTTTAGAAGAGTATATAGTACTTTGAAAGTATTGAAAATGGGTGGTTAGTATTAGACTAGGTAAGTTGGTGTTCCCCATAGCCCTATGCATTTAATAATGTGTGATTTTCCAGTTCTGCAAGGCTGTGGATAAAGGAAATATTTGCATAATTGGGAACCCTACTGTATCACCAACATACCCAAGTTTACTAGACCTTACTATTGTCTGAAATGCAATTCTAATTGTAGGTTTTTTTAACTTTTGATCCATATAACGGATTTTGAGCGAAGCGAAAAATCTATTTTTGGGTGAGATAGCCATGGCGTCCTGATGGAAGGATCCTTTTTGGTAGCTTCCTTGGGTAATCACTACTAGGATTTTCCCAGAGAATTAAACCACAGGTTATCACAGAATTCTAACTTCTGGAGCGAGTATCCTAAGGGTTTCCCCTTAAGACATCGTGTATCAACAGGGGACACGCATGTATAAACGTGCCACATAGCTATCTGCACCCCATATAGAGTTAACGCTTCAATATGGCGGACAGGGAGTGGCTGGGAGCTGAGCCGCAGCCGATCTAGATGTGGCGATATCGGTACACGCGATGTAAACAGACGGACGCCATTGCTTTTGATGACGTCACGTCCGTCCTCATTCCGAAAGTCTGGAGCTCGCTCATCACCATGATACAGCGGCGCAGGGCGGGACCTGATCACAGACAGGGTGGGTCCATCAGGACGCCATGGCTATTTCACCCAAAAATAGATTTTTCGCTTCGCTCAAAATCCGTTTTTTGGGCTCAAGCCATGGCGTCCTGATGGAAGAGTACCAGAGAATTAGTGTATCGTGGTAGACTTTTTCCCCTTTATAAGTGAGTGCTAAAACATTGAGCCGAAAGCATAGTGGTCTATACTAGAGCTACCGTGAGGCAGTTGCCTTCCTGCCCCCCTGGCATGGAAGTCCCCACGGGCTATGCTGAGATCAAAGTGGTCATGGGAAGGCTATTCATATAGGCTGAAGGAACAATGAGATCCATAAGATAAGTCAGAGCGATTTGGTATTCGCGTCGAAACAAACTTGAAGAAGTGGTGGTTGTACACTTCGTGCATGGAGTTGACTCATCTTCATAATTGAGTAAGTATTCGCTAAGGAAACTTACTTGCTCTATATAAATAAATGCCCGGAGTAAATCCTGGCATTTTCCTTAACCAAGAATAAAGGGTAATAAACTATGACAATTAGTATATTTCATAGTAAGAAAGGAGCAAGGGAGACGCACAAGTAATAAAATAGACATTTTATTATATAATTGCAGGTAAATCAATACATGTCATGCAATAAATAGTAAAAAACATTTACATTGATAAAAATGTACATAGTCATAAAGGCGTGCTCTTGAGTCTGAAAGGGAAGAATCAAGTATTAGTAGGCACTCGTTCTATGGAACGTTAGTCTTTATGTAACACACGTCATGCACGTGGCATGTAGCACTCATGTGGTAATCTACTATGACATTTCACCTGAGGTAAGAACAGTTAAAGAAAACACAAGGTGGTTTCTGCTTCACTACGTATCACTTGAGGGTCAACATAGGCACCCGACGAGTTAGAGTCCCTAATAACTCACTGTTCTAAGCAGTTCAGAGCAGGTTTCATAACACTACCTGCGGCTACCACAAAATGTTTCACTTCGTGCACTTGTTTCGCATAATGTTTAAAGAAAACACGCGAGGATTTCCAGCCTGTATAGTTCTTGAGGCTTTCGAAATCCATACTCTGAAAGAAATTCAGAGACGAAGCGACTTTCCTAGGATCATGACCAGCGGGTGTACTGTCTGGATCCGCTCTGCGAATGAAGTAGGTGATTTTTGCTCTCAATTGTTTCAGTGACAGGTCGCTGCCCGATGTTTCTCCTTTGAAGAGTTGGCCTCCACCAAAGTTTGAAGTTCTATGAAGATAGACCTTAAGGCTCTCTACTGGACATAGAGAGGCATCTTCCTTCAAGGGGCATATCCTCCACGGGCCCCATCGTTTGGTAGGTAATTCGTTCTTTGCGAGAAACGTCGGATCAGGGAAGAGGGAGAGGTCTCCTGAATCGTTGAAAACGATATGTCCCTCTTCTCTAGATAGTGCCACTATTTCGCTGACTCGGGCTCCCGAAGCTAGAGCGAAAAGAAATATAACTTTCTGAGTCAGGTCCTTAAGAGGGCATGAATCATTGTCCAAGTTGGAGGCGAAGTGTAGAACTTTGTCTAGAGACCAAGTGATTGGTCTCGGAGGGGGTGCCGGTCGTAAACGGGCACAGGCCTTCGGTAGTTTGTTGAAGATGTCGCTAGACAGATCTATTTGGAAGGCGTATGACAAAGGTCTGGTCAAGGCCGATTTGCAAGTAGAAATCGTGTTGGCTGCCAAGCCTTGTCCATGAAGGTGAATGAAGAAGGACATGCAAAAATCTATAGTGATTTTCGAGGGGTTCTTTGCCTTGACGAAGGAGACCCATTTCCTCCAAGACGATTCGTATTGCCTTCTCGTGGATTCGGTCTTGTATTCCTCGAGGAAGTCTAGACTCTTCTTCGAAATCCCAAACCTTTTCTTAGCGGCTAGGGTGAGAAAATCATGAGATGAAGGTCCTTGATTTTCGATGATGAAGCGAAGACAGTCGACTTCTGTATTTGCTGGGAGAGAACTGGGTCCGGGAGGGGGATCAGCGTTGGCTGCATCTCCAGGATCAAGGGGTACCAGTTGCTGCGGGGCCACTTGGGAGCCACTAGAGCTGCTGTCCCTTTGAAGGTTCTCAATTTGGAGAGGACTTTCAGCAGAATATTGGTGGGAGGGAACAGGTAAATCTTGGCCCATCTGTTCCAATCCAAGGTCATGGCGTCCACCGCTTCCGCTTTGGGGTCCTCGTACGGGGCTACATATCGAGGAAGTTGATGGTTGTCGCTCGTTGCGAAGAGGTCGATCTGGAGTTCTGGGACTCGGTGAGAGATGAAGGCGAATGATCTTGCGTCTAGAGACCATTCCGACTCTATCGGGTTTGTCCGAGATAGAGCGTCCGCTGTCACATTGCGGAATCCTTGTAGGTGAACTGCAGACAGGTGCCATTTCTTCCTTTCTGCCAGACGGAAGATTGTCAGGAGCACCTGATTTATCTTGGGCAATCTTGAGCCCTGGCGATTGAGACAACGCACTACCACAGAGCTGTCCAGGGTCAGGCGAATGTGTATCAACGGGGGCGGGGAGAGTTTCTTCAGCGTCAGAAGAACCGCCATGGCCTCCAAGATGTTGATGTGAAACGTCTTGAATAGGGGAGACCAAGTGCCTTGAGCCTGTTTTTGGTGGGAGTGACCTCCCCAACCCTCCAACGAAGCGTCCGTATGGATGTTGAGAGATGGAGGTGGGTGTTGGAGAGGACCTTTTTAGGGCCCTCGCTTCTGACCACGGCTTTAGAAGAAGTCGAAGTCTGCTTGGGAGCCGTCTCTTGAGGTCTCTTCGAGCGATGGATGCGGAACGTCTCCAGACTCCCGCTGCATCCTTTAGCTGTGCACGAAGCACTGGGTTTGTGATCGAGGCGAACTGTAGAGAGCCTAGAACTTGTTCCTGCTGGCGTCTTGAGATCCGTTTGGATTTTAACAGTCGCTTGACAGACCCTGCTATTTCCTTACTTTTCTTTGCTGGAATGGAAAGGCGGTGTGACTGAAGATTCCAGTGGATGCCTAACCATTGGAACTTCTGAGCTGGAGATAGGCGAGACTTTTTCGCGTTTATCTGGAATCCCAGGTGTTCGAGAAACTGGGTAACTTTTCTGCAGGATTCTATACAATCCTCGGGCGAGGGCGCCCACACTAGCCAGTCGTCGAGGTAGGCCATCACCTGGACGTTTCGGATGCGGAGCTGTTGTACTACTGCGTCCGCTAGCTTTGTGAATATCCGAGGGGCCACGTTGAGTCCGAAGGGCATGGCCCGGAAGGCATAGCTTTTCCGTTGGAGTCGGAATCCAAGGTAGGAGGAAGCGTGATGGTTCATTGGTATGTGCCAGTATGCGTCCGCCAGGTCTATCGAGACCGTGAAAGACCCTCGAGGCAGGAGGGTTCTGATCTGTTGAAGAGTCAGCATCTTGAACTTGTTGTTCGATATGAATACGTTGGGGGGGGGATAAGTCCAGAATGACTCTGAGTCTGTCTGAGTCTTTCTTGGGGACACAAAACAGTCTCCCTTGGAACCTTGTGGACTTCACCCTTCTTATCACCTTCTTGTTCAAGAGGTCTAGCACATATTCTTCCAGGAGGGGGGTTGAACGTTGGAAGAATTGCTGGAAGGTTGGGGGTGGTTGCGCCCAGCTCCAGCCCAGACCTTTCTTGATGATGCTGTGTGCCCAGGAGTCGAAGGTCCAACGATCCTGGAAGTGGCGGAGTCTTCCTCCCACCGGAAGCACTTCATTGCTTCTGGGGTCCCGAGGACTTGCTGCCTCGGCCGCTAGCTCCCTGTCCTCCTCTGCCTCTGGAGGGCCGGCGAGAGGAATCTCTGCCGGAACCCCTGCCTGAGCTTCTACCTTTGGGACGAAAGGTAGTGGAGTGCTGCTCGAAGGCGGGGTTGAAGGCCGGTGATGAGGACAAAACCGGCTGTGGGACCAACTGAAAGGTCTGTGGCGGCTGAGCGGCCACTTGGGGAGTAGCGGGTGCCGGAAACTGACGTCTGTGCTGACGTTGCTGGGGTCTATGCTTCGACTGCTTCCTCTTAGGCTGAGGACCGTCATCCTGAGAGGGCTTTCTCTTCCTAGACATGCCCCATTTGTTGAGAAGGTTCCTGTTCTCAGATGCGGCCTTGTCTGTGATCTCTTTCACTAGATCAGACGGGAAGAGGTACTTGCCCCAGATGTTGGAGGAAATCAGTTTCCGGGGTTCGTGTCTGACAGTGGCACTGGAGAACACGAATTCTCTGCAGCCTCTACGAGCTCGCATGAAGTGGTACAGATCCTTGACTAAGGTTGCCATATGAGATTTGGCAAGGACCATGTAATGGTCAGGGACTCTGGTGTCGCCAGCCATTACGTCCATCTGGACCTGGAGAGTGAGAGATGCTGCCAGCCTCTCCTTCGTTTCCTGTTCCCTACGAAGGAGGTGATCGTTTAGCTTGGGGAGGTCCTCATTAAACTGACGTCCAGCAACGTCAGGATCTAGTTTGCCCACCACGAAGGTGTGTTGCACATCCTTCCAGTGTTTGGTGTCGGGCGGGGTGACTGCGGAGAAAGGTCTGCATTCCTCCAATGCAGGGCAGGATTTCCCTTCTTCTACAGCCTTAAAGCAGGCAGCGAAGGCCTTTTCCGTGAAGGGTATCACCACTTCATCGGGCGCAACGTAGGTGGGGTACTTCTTGCTCAGAGCCGGAAGTCCAGAGCAGGTAAAGCCTCTGCTCTTAAGCGCTTTGGCAAGCATAGCCTGGGCCTTCGAGAGATCGAACACTATTTTCTCCTTCGGTTCGGTCTCTTCCTTTGAGGATGGTTCTGAACGTAGACGGACGTAACAGTCCGGATACGCCTCAAAGCGGGGCAAGAACTCCACTTCTTCCAGGGGTATGGAACCGATCTTATCGCTGACGAAGATCTTGTCGTCAGCGATGACCATATGCTCGGCGAATCGCCACGGATTGTCGCTCGAGCATGCGGGGAGGTCCTTGATGGAGATTTTGCGAGATTCCTTGGAACCTCCCATCGACCGAATGATCTGGTGAGTTTCTTGGAGCTTCTGCTCCATCACGGATTCAATGAGCCGAATCATATCCTGTGCCGTAGGTAGAGGAGTCGTGGTGGAGGACGTAGACGGGAGAGACACTTCCGTCGGTGTAGGAGTAGGAGGGGGTATGGAGGGAGGGGCATCCTCCTTATCGGACTCGGTATACACAACCCGGTCCTCTTCTTCATCATCCTCCCCTTCACCCTGGGCCATAAGGGTTTTCTCGGTGTCCTCCGAGATCTCTGACATGCGTTCATCATGTTCTGAATCCAGGTGATAATCATTCATGGACTGAGCCATGACAACATCAGGTTCCACTGTAATCTGGACTACGGGGATCTGTTCGACTGGGACCACTGAGTCTGGAGAGGCCTTTGGGAACAGCAAAGACCTCATTTCTTCTGTGGCTAGGTATGGTCCAGTGGCGTTCTTCTGAAAGCCACGTACCCACTTGCGTAGGTTGTCCCGAGCAGTGTCCCGAATCTCCGCTGAGGGAGAATCATAGAATGCTTTCTGTAAGCATTCTTGGCAGACCGAACAGGTGGTGGGGCCCCAGTATTTGAGATCCCCTCTCTTGTGAGCACAAGGGGCGTGTGTCCTACACGCCGTGTGTCCATAGAAGTGTGGCCGACGGACCGCGCAGAAGTCGTGGTCACACCTGACGTACTCCTCCTTTAAAGGAAAGAGACGATGAGTATTGCAGAGTCATAATATGGCTCGTATATAAAGTTAATTATTAACAAGTTAATATTAACTTAAATTAATTGTGATGCACAGAAGGGTGGGTGAAAGGAGACAGACGCATGCCTCGTGTAACCCGCCCGGCTGGTTGCCGTAGCATCGGACAGTCCCAGGTGGCCGTAGGCCTCCATGGAAGGTGTCTTGATAATGGGAATTCCATCTAGAATAACCATATTATAGACTAGGCTTGAAATCTTATCAAGAGAGTCTGGGGATCATGAGATCCTAGTAAGGTTCCGGCAACCAGACGTGCCAATTACACGTAGCGTGCTGGAAAGATGAAACACGCAAGAAGACAGAGTGAAAACTGAACAAAATGTACGATTCCGTACCAGTTTGTCTGCGTTAACAAGCCGTCTAGGTGCGGTTTTTAGGAGCTATCGCTAGTAAAGATAGCTGAGAGAAGGGGTGCAAGGCATCTTGCCGCCTCCGGACGGGTCCGGCATACCCCCGGCACGCCGGAAGCCGCTCGAGCAGAGTTTCTGGCATTCAAGAATGATCATTCTATGGTCAAAAGAAGCCAGGGTGGCGGCAGCCGGTAGCGGCGGCCGCCGGCAAGGAGCGGCGGTTCCGGCAGCCGGAGGCAGTCGGAGGGTGACAGGGGTAAGGATAAAGGAGCATAGCCGGGGCCGGGGGCCGGCTGCTAGTGCCGGCACTCCGGGAGGGGTCGGCAGTGTGCCGAGGCTATGAGGGAATGGAGAGGCCACGGCGGTAAGCCGGCGGCCGGCGGCGATCCCCCGGCACTCGGGGGAAGGCGGCAAGGATAAGGAAGTCACCCGTAGCGGCGGTAATGCCGGGGTAGAGGCGGCAAGGGACAAGCACCAAAGATGGAGGTGGGATGGCAAGGCTGTACTAGCCTAGTCAAGACACCTCTGGAAAAGGTACCACCATGATAGAGGTGAATCTATCATCCTAAGCAGGGGCCGCAATGGCCGGGGGCTAAGGCAGTCCAAGAGAGGACAGGGTGTACCCAAAGAAGGGGTGGAGACTCTTCATGTCGACCAAATGATAACTGACTCCATAGCACTATGGAGGGTCTATGTATCAGAGCGGACAACACTGGGAGCACCACGGGGTCCAGCACTCCAGCCTAGGGTGGAGTGTAGGACAGGGGACATATGAAGCCTAACCTACTGGTAGGTTAGGCTAGGCAAGAGATAGGTTGGGGGGGGGAAAGGGTCTTCTTATAAGAAAGGATGGGTTATGCACCAGAGCGGCCACCTAGGAAGGGAGATGCTCACCCTAACCTATAGTAGGTGGACCAACTGAAAAACGGTGCACGCGTATATTTCAGCAAGGTACATAAACCAGCCCTCCCAACCTAACCTGGATTAGGGTTGTTAGACCCTAATCAAGGAAGGGAGAAGACGTATCGCAAGGAAAAGGTCAAGGACCGATTCAGCTTAAAGGAGGTGATCCTACCTTTAAGGTCCGCAACACTAAGGGAGGGGTCATTCCCTTAGGTGGGGAGGCGATACAGTACTCTGAGGAGTCTTGTCCTATCACATGTAATAGGGTACAAGATTACCAGAGGGAAGCCCTTGGGCTAGGGATGAAGAGAGCATATAGGGGTCCTATCATAAGGTTAGGTTAGCAAGGCACTCAAGATAACCTACCCCCTATATGGTCCCTGAAGGCGAAAAACACTTGCATCACTGTCAATGGTATTGTAAAATAATGCCAAAATCTTCATAACTAACACTAGGATCACTGAAATATCATGCATTAACACTGGTATAGGCTCACTGGCCTAGGGGCTAATCAAAGCCTACTGGTATGGGGTCAGCGAAGACCCTAACTAATGCGTCAAAAACACGATATAAAGTTCCTAGCTATGAAGACTAAATAACTAATAGCGCTGATTAGTAATTTATATACCGGTAAGGCTGTTGCGGCTAACTAAATAAGGCATGCAACCAACAGCAGCGTCATAAAATGGCGCTGACCGGTCTGGCAAAGCTCTGCCACAATATTGCAAATATCTCGAAAAGTAAGATTTACTTTAAGGTCAGAGCTTATTTAAACAATACTTAAACCTTTGTACTCAACTTCCAGAAGGAGGTGAAGCTGAAGGTTGAGACATGGCGAGGATGCAAGCAGATAAAGTCGCACAAAGGGAAAAATACGTCCAATCGAGCGAGCTACTAGCAAAGGAATGAGGACGGACGTGACGTCATCAAAAGCAATGGCGTCCGTCTGTTTACATCGCGAGTACCGATATCGCCACATCTAGATCGGCTGCGGCTCAGCTCCCAGCCACTCCCTGTCCGCCATATTGAAGCGTTAACTCTATATGGGGTGCAGATAGCTATGTGGCACGTTTATACATGCGTGTCCCCTGTTGATACACGATGTCTTAAGGGGAAACCCTTAGGATACTCGCTCCAGAAGTTAGAATTCTGTGATAACCTGTGGTTTAATTCTCTGGGAAAATCCTAGTAGTGATTACCCAAGGAAGCTACCAAAAAGGATCCTTCCATCAGGACGCCATGGCTTGAGCCCAAAAAAGATATCTCGTCTGTAGAGGATAACGAAACTCTTAATTGGATAAGAATGGTGAATGTACTAATCTGTTTGAAGGTAGGATCAAGGGAGATTTTTAAAATGATTTATAACTAATACAAGGAAGTCAGGGCTAGTAAATCAAAATGGGGTTCTGTTGCAGCTTTATTCCTTATGGTCTTGGTTTTGCTAATGTAAGGTAAGTAGTGGAGATTGAGAGTGAAGATGAGGAAAAGTTTTATCCTTAAGAAATTTAGATCATAAGTTATTGGAAAATAATACCAAGTTGTTGATATAAAGTCTTTTATAAGATGAATTATGAATGGGTAAAGATTCTGAAAATTGTAAGATGCTTTTTAACTGGAAGGTTCAAAGTTTAGTTTATTTTTTTGAAGCTAGTCTGTCTATATATACAAGCAACTAAATTTGATTGAACATTTAGCCAAATGATAAAGAAATTTTAATTGCATTTGCAGGTCACTGTGGGGACCAATTCTTATCTCCCCAAAGTCGAATGTGTGTACCAAAAAGTGCGGTTTGTGATGCTCAAAAAGACAGTACTTTTGGAGAAGATGAAATACATTGCTGTAAGTGCCCAAAGTTTTTTTATATCATTCTTAAGTTATTACTGCAGATAAATGGTTTTGCATAGTATGTATAGGAGACTATATTAAAGGTTAAATATATCTGGGAGTACAGTAAGTTTTATCAGAATACAGTAGTAATGAATTTTCTGCAGTTTTGATTAAAATCTTGAAGGCGTTTGTGATATCATCAGTGTTCCAGCTCAAAAGCTGCTGCTGTTGCAGATTGTGCCTAAGACACTTGACTACTTGATAGTGTTTTGTGGGATAAAGCTATTACTGTACATTAGGACATCGCAACAACACACACTGTTACTATGGTCATCGGATATACTGTAATATATTCAGATAACTAGAGTACCATTCAGTAGCTAAGTTCACCATAAGAAATAATTACAGTATATTACTGTATAAAGGGCAAAATTTTAAGACTAGAATTTTGAATTATGAAAATATTTATTTTCTCGTCCTGTGTTGTTAGGATATTTTAATTGAATATAGTGCATTAATAGGTTAGTAGCTTGGACAGTGGAATCATCAAGGGGGGAGGTATTGTGGCTGAGCCTCCCCAAGATAGTCTCAGCCCCCCAAAAATATTGACCCAACTTGTCTCGTAAACCTCGGATATAAGCAATTAGCATCTGTATCAAATGTCCAAGGAAAGACCTAGACCATAGTAAGGGGATAATTCAGTAAGAAGTATTTCTTTAGTAAATACCTAGGCAGCTAAGTTAACTCAATAATTTACAAATTTCATTAAAACCAGTGCAGAGCATTTTGACACTTCAAATTTCTATGCGTTAACAGATGCTTGCTTCATGTAATTGTTTACATGTACCGAAATCTCACTCGGCCATGAGACTTGAAGTTGGACCCCCAAAACTAAAAATGTATTCAGAACTACAGTTTGGTTCTCAGACAGGCTACTCAATGTGATTGTTATGGTAGATATGAGTGGCTTGAATGCTCCATGACTGGTGGCAAAGTTTACTGCTTAGCATGCAGACAATTTGGTGCTACAGTCAACCCAGAAAAATAAGGCCGCTGAAATCTTGAATGTTGAAGAAAAATCAACCTTGTTGACCACAAGACAATCGGAGTATGCTTCAAGTTAATCCTCTGTCATTTGTAAACATCGGGTGTTTGAGAGGACTCCCTATTGGTAAAGGATAGTAAGCCAGAAATGCTAATCTAGGTGCTTGTGGCTTATCTCATATCTTTCAAGGACATAGATTCCTTATGAGGAACTATCATAGACATTTCAGGTCATTTGAAGGAACCAACCTTACAACCTTAACCTAGGGGCCGACCAAGGGAAAGACTCGTGCCAAAAAGAAGTGTTGGCTTTAATACAATACGAACGAACATTTGAAAGGTCAGTAGTCCAATAGCCTCTACCCAATAAACATGTCAGGAAATAACTCCCAAAGTCATCATCATCTTCACAGTGAAACAAAGGAGATTGTTTACAACGTCGTAAAATATTTCACGCAGGAGAAACTTCTGTACTGCTTGAAAAAGCCTTTATGAAAACATGGCCATCATTTAGCATTACTCATTAATATCAAACTAATGTATATCTTTCTATAATAAGTTAAGTACTGTATATTACCTGGCATTATCTTCAAAATGAATGGTTGTAATACCAACGAAAGATTTTGCTTCTTGAAAAGCACAGAAATCATGACCATCATTCAGCTTTGCACAGAAAACTCAAGCGATTGAATGTATGGTATATCTATTTCTATAATAGATAAGGCAATACATTACCTGGTCTTATTTTTCAAATAAATACACAAGAAATTGTGATCATTTACATTTATACAAAATTTAAAATGGTAAAGTACCCACAAAAACATTGAAATCATAACCCTCATAATGATCGATGGTTAGCATTACGTTGAAAAAAAAAAAATTATTAAGTTAAAGAAAAAAATATACAAGTAGGATAAAGTATAGGGAAATTGACTGGTTTGCTTAAAATAGGAGGGGCACCGAGAGGAATAAGATTAACTCACAATTAAAGGATTAGTGACCCTTCAAATCACCTCCCACTGTGACCTAGAGTTCATCTGGCCGATGTCAATACGGCGAAGCTTCAGTTTCTATAGCGGCCTTATTTCTCTGGGACGACTATAATGTGGGGCACAGATAAATTGGATTTATCAAAGGTTTCAGTAACTAGAAGGTAATGCAGGAAAAGGCATTAAAGCATGAAAAAAGCACATACCAGTACCATGTTATTGCTATGGAAAAATGGCTCGACCACAAAATTTCACTGTTGCTTGGTGATTTTCATAAACAACTTGATAACTAACGTAAACAGCGTTTTCTTCATAGTAGAGACTTAAGTTACTATTGAACATTATTAGAATTGCTAAAAGAAAGATAGCATTCAGGGGGCATGATGAAAGCAAAAGTTCATTAAATAAGGGTGCCTTTCTGAAAACATTTACTTGATAAGCAAAGTCTCAGAGATTTTGTGACCTGAAAGAAAGATTCAGTTAAATGCAAAGTATATATCTGGGTTTAGTCAGAATTATATTCTCAAAGCTGTAGCCAATTTTGTGCTTGATGTCATAGCCCAAGCAGCCAAGTTATCACCTTTCTTTGCAGTGATATCTCATGAGACTAGCTATGTTAATATTACTGAGGAGCTCTGTGTCTGCATTAGGAATGTCATTGATGAAGTAGTAAATGAGAGGTTCAAAGAATTTATTTCTTTGAAGAAACTTGATGCTACTTCTGTAGCTAATGTTTTGTTAGAGGAGTTTCGTAATATTGGCCTAAATATTAATAAACTAATAGCACAGTGCTACGATACAGCACCTGCAGAATTTTTCAATTGGATTTCAACTCTTGATTAACTTCAATTGTGGTTCAACTTTGTGCCATGATATATTCAGACCTGCAGAAAGGCAAAAAAATTTTATTTCTGGCACTTCCTAAAGTGTTAACACAAATGGGAAGACAACCATAAGGCCCATAAGTCAACATCACATAGTTATGAGATTTTGATGGATACTCTAGAAGATTTGTTTAAACCATAAGAGATCTGAAGAAAATGGCTTAGCTAATGGATTCATACAAACTGTTTGATAGACACTGTTGATTGCCCTTTCTGAAATATTCGATATTACTGTCCCCCTGTCAAAGACATGGCAGAATGAGAACAAGTTAGTTGCTGCAGCACTTAGCATGGCACAAGAAACACTTGAAATTATTCATGACAAAAGAACAGACTACCACAATGCGGCAAAAATTGATTTTGCTACTAAGAGAAACATAACTTCAATGTTTAGTCAGCCTTCAAGGAAAAGGAAATCATCTTCACGTCTGTTGGAATCTTTTGTAATCGAAAACACAGGCCAACGTAACACCTTTAAAAGGGTTGAGGACCCTAAGGTCTCTGTATATCCGTTTTTTTTTATAAAGTGCTCAGTGAATTTATACAAAGATTTGATGAACCAAAAAGTATCCTCCTTGGTGTTGCTGCTTGCTGCCATCATCTCCAAATTTCTGAAATTAAAATGACTCGCAATAGCTTGCTGACCAGTACTCAATTCAAACAAAGCCTCTATGCAGTACTACTTAATTGCTCAGAAAACACCATGGAATGATGTGATCAATTTCTGATGCTTTGGATGAACTGAAACCAATGAAGGAAGGCTTCCCCACATTTTGGAATTTAATGCATTTCGCATTAGCCTTCCCTGTCAGTAATGCCAAATGTGAGCAATGTTTTTCTGTCTTTAAATAAGTCAAAACTCGCCTTAGGGCACCAATGGGTCGGGAACGACTAACTAGTCTAGCCACAATTTCTATTGAGAAAACTGTAGAAGATTCCCTTCATCTTGATAGGGTAGTGGATAGATTTGCAGCTATCCCAATATCTTTACAGTCAAATTTAGGTGAAACCACCACAAGGCGTTTCTCTAAATTTGAATTAATTACATGCAGTAGACGATGTAATCAATGTGACTTATTCTATTTTTATTTCTGTTATGTGAGATAGCTCCATATTTATCTTTTTAAACAGTTATGTTACTTGTGTATCTTTTTGGGCTCGGGCCATGTCGTCCTGATGGAAGGGCTCCTTTAGGCAGCCTTCTAAGGGATATTTGCTACAGTGATCCTCCCCGAGTATTAAACCGAAGATCTCCAGGATTCTAACTCCTGGCGCGAGTATCCAATTAAGGATATCGCATAAATCAGGGGACGTATTTTTAGATACGACAGCAATCTTCACCCTGAATAGATTTAACCCTTTGATGTAAGGGGGAAGAGTTGCGAAAGAAGTGGGTGCCGTTCTAGGTACCCGGTGGACCTCCTATCCATACTACTACCGGCCGCCATTCCTTTACTTGTAGCGCTATAAGCTATGTGTTCTCCTACGTTATCCTGGTGTTTTGTTGCAAGTTTTTGGAATAATCATCATGCAATCTCCAGCATCTTCATGTTTTGGAAAGTTGGGTATTAATTCTTTCCTGTGTATAATTTTGGCTCCCTTCTCACAGTTGAATTCCAATAATTTTAGTTTGGTTGAGCGTTGCCAAGAACCGGAGGCAGCCATTTTACGACTGTAGTCGCCCGTTACTATTGCATTTTATTTAGTCAGTAGGGGCAACAATTCCCGGTATTAAGCTATAATATTAGCTAGTTAGGCAAATTATACAAGTGAAGATTTTGCGTTCATATACAGTATATTATTCGTCTTCCTATTTTGTAACTACTTTTCGTATGCGGTGGGAACCCCGGCGCTAGCAACCTTGGCCGGGGATCCTACCATAGCTAGGCTCATATATACGTTAGTATAGTATTTCCCCACGTTTAGCCTCACCCTATCGTTCCTTGTTGATTCGGATGAGAACTTAAATTCTCTAGAATCTATGGATAAGGTTCGATATACATTCTCTTTAAGAGAATAGAGGCTAAACCCTTCCTTCCTCCCTGAGTGCCGCCGCCGCTACAGGCGGCAACCTCTGTCTTTCTTCATTGCCGTCGTGTAGAACAGAGTTCTTGCCATCTCCGGCTTTGAGTTAGATAGTAAATAACTCGGGATGCCCTTGTCTTGCCGCCGACGATGTCACCAGCAAAGGAACCATGTTTCCTCTGCCGCCGACGATGTCGTCAGCACAGGAAGCCATGCTTCCTCAATTCACTGTTGAAGGTAGGCGGCATACCTGCCGCCACCTCTCATTCCAATTGAACTATAAGACCCTTACCCCTCCCCCTTCTGTCCTTTAGTCATACACTTTCATCGGTATTCTGACAGTCATCCCGGCTTGCTAGGTTGACTGCGTTACCAGCTGGTGCCCTGCCGGCGGCAGTTAGTTCAGTCGCCTCAGCCACCTTCCCCTTTCCTTCCATCACAGGAAGTGAATATCATTGGGGGGAAGATTTAGCCGGCCCTGACGGCTGTTGCTGGGAAACCTAACATACTTTGGGAAGCCCTCAGCCCTCCCTTGGACTGCCATCCACAAATTTTGGAAGGGTGGAAGCCAGAATCAGATAATTATTACCCCTTTCATTGGAATTCGCATTCTGGCAAGGAGCTGGTGGTAGGCCTGATAGTCCTTCTGCACTTCCAATTGTTGTGCTAAACCATAATAGGAAATTCTCCTTCCCTAATGCTTTTTCTCTATCAGTTAGTGCCGCCAGGTGCTAACCTAACCCAGCAGTGCTGCCGGCTGAACTACGGTATACAATTATACAGTAGTACACATGTTTTCTAACATACTCTGTGGTTCCTATCGCAGTCTATTGTTGTGACCATGATATGTTGAGGTTTGAGTACTCCCTCAACACCCAGATGCTTTTTTTTAATCATCAGGTCTCTGAAAATCACCGATCAGTATTAATATATACTACAGGTGGATAATGTTAGTATAGACACTTATCAATTCTAACTCTAGTTCCTAGAGTTTCTTCTACCTTGTATTCTCCCTACCAGGTAAACCAATTATTATTACTGACGGAGGTCTCAGCAGTGGCCTGGGAGAGGAAACACAGCTATGTGTTTTCTACTTCCTTTCAAGCTTACTATCCTAAGCTATTATATACAATAGTGATTACTATTGTTAATAAAAATGTATGCTTTTATATCAATGATATAAAAACCATGATACTCTTTGAGCCCTTTTCCTTTACAGGAGGAGCTGATGCAGAAGTGTGCAGCCTTGATCTGCAACCACAAGGGCAAAGACTTTAGTGGACACTCGATGTGCAGGACTCTTGCCCCCTGCTGTATCGTGTCGGGAGTCATTAAGTATTGGGACCCGAAGGGTTGCCCCACCTGCTCAACCCTGCTGGCCAACGGCTTCGGGGAAGCCCTCCCAGTCAACATACAGACTAGGGACACAGCAAGGGAGACCCTTTGCAAATGGGGAAGAGGGTTCCAAAAGAACTCTCCAGGACCATACTTTCCCAACGACTCCCTAAGGTGCTTTCTGTTCCCCAAGGCTCTACCAAACGTGGTAGTACCCCAGGAACAGGTCCAGCCTCCTCTCGTACAACTGAAGATAGACACGGACATAAACAAGGCACTGGAAGGCATGGACATCCACCAAGAAAGCATGTCAGAAGTGTCCACTGACACGGAATAGGACCTACTGCAAGGAGGCCCTGAAGAAGACGTGGAACAACCACAAGCGGAGGGAGGAGGAGCCATTTCAATGGTAACTGAAGACCCTCGGTTCGCCGTGACGGCATACCAACCTATGCCATCAACCTCTTCAGCCCTAACTCCTCAACCAGTTTCACAGGTTGACAAGAGCGAAGCTATCCTCACGTCGATCCAGCGGATGTTGGAATCGTTCCAGAAGGAACAAGAGACGATGAAGCATTCTATCAAGCAACAGCAGATACTGCTACAGGAAAGGGCAGACTGCCCTGGACCTTCCAGGGGCTCCACTAAGAAGCCCCTTAGTGTTGGATCTCCCTCACTGCTCCGAAACCAATCCCTGGAGGTATGCAAAGCATATGCCCGTGATGAATGGGAAATTATTCGTCTCAGAAGTTGGGAGTCAAACTAATCGAAGATCTCGAGTTCTGGCCTAGCTTTTCAGCTTACCCAGACTGTTACGTGAGACTGCGGGATGAACATGCATCCCGTGAGGAAACAATACCTAAAGAAGTCATTGTCTTCGAGCATGACAAGGCGCAAGCCATCCTCCTAAAAGGCTTGAAAGGAGCCGGGTACACCAACTCCAAAGTCTTGGCACTGAGCTAGAGATACCCCACCTTTCTTGCTCCTTCCTCCATCTCTCCCCCCTTTTCGGAGCAAGCACTAGACTTTGCCACCAAGGCAGTCGAAGAGGGCAAACCCTGCCCAACTTTTGAGGAATGCAAACCATTCTCTCTAGCAATGCCTGCCTGCGAGGAGAAGTGGAAAGATGTCCACCTAACCTTCTCCGTCTCTTAGTTGGATCCAGAGATAGCAGGCCAGCAGTTCAATGAGAACCTTCCGAAGTTGCCAGATCATCTTCTGTGGAGGGAACAAGAGACGAAGGAGAGACTTGCGGCCTCCCTTTCTCATCAGAACTGCCTGGAAATGAGCGCAGGCCTACATAACGCCCTAGTAATGTACATTTTCCTGGCTAAGTCTCGCATGGGGACCCTTGTAAAAGACTTGTATGCTTTCCTCAGAGCAAAGAGAACCTGCAGAGAGTTCGTGTTTGCCTCAGTGACCATAAAAGACAAACCTAAGGAGGTTATTTCATCGTGCATATGGGTTAAGGACCTTTTCCCACTGGAACTGGTCCGAGAGGTCATAGCCAGAGCAGCCACGGAGAATAGGAACCTTCTCCAAAAGTGGGGCATGACCTCAGAGAAAATATTCCTCAGACGGAGGTCCCCAGCCTAAGAACAAAAGGCAAGGAGACCACGCAGACGTGTGTAACTTCCTTCCGTGACCATGACTACGATGCCTCAACTGGTAGCCCAGCCTCAGACCACCTTCCACATGGTCCCTTAACAACTGGTAGCCCAGGCGCCAGCATTTAACCGTGTCTTTGAGAGGCAGTCTATTTTCTTTCGCACTCACAAAGGAAAAGGCTCAAGGAGAAGTTCCTCCAGAAACCCCTCTTGGGGCCGAGGAGGACGTGGTCACGGAAACAAGTCCTCAGAACCCCCCAAGCAATGAGGGGCTCCAGGTAGGGGGCAGACTGTACCACTTTCAGGATCCCTTGGCCCACAGCCTAATCACGAATGGACTCTGGTGGAAATGAAACAGAACTCCACCCCGTTTTCCAGAATTCTTCCAATGCTCCACCCCCTTGTTAGAAGAATATACCTCAGAACTCTTGAACAAGAAGGTAATAAGGAAAGCGAAGTCCATCAAATTTCAGGGAAGGCTGTTTTGTGTTCCCAAGAAAGACACTGTCAGTCATTCTAAACTTGTCTCCACTTAAGTTCATCGAGAACAAGATTTCCGAATGCTTGCTTTGCTACACATAAGAACCCTTCTACCGAAAGGGGCGTACAGTCTCAATAGACTTGGCAGACGCTTACTGGCATCTGCCAGTCAGCCGCCCCTTCTCCTCCTACCTAGGATTCAAGCTACAGAGGAAGAAGTTAGTCTTCAGAGCAATGCCCTTCAGACTGAACACAGCCCCAAGGGTATTCACGAAGCTAGCAGGCACAATCGTCCAGCAGCTACGTTCCGAAGGAGTTCTAGTGGTAGCATATCTAGACGATTGGCTGGTGTGAGCAGCATCCAAGACTACGTGTCTGCAGGCAGCTAAAAAGGTCATCCAGTTCATGGAACACCTAGGCTTCAAGATCAATCGCAAGAAGTCTCGCCTTTCTCCAGCTCCGAAGTTCCAATGGTTAGGAATCAATTGGGACTTAGCCACACCACCTCTTCATTCCATTCAAGAAGAGGAGAGAGATAGCGGGAGCTGTCAAGAGACTAATCCGTCACAAGAGGATTTCAAGACGCCAACAGGAGAGAGTATTGTGCTCTCTCCAGTTTGCAGCAATGACAGACCCGGTGCTAAAAGTATGTCTAAAAGATGCGTTGGGAGTCTGGAGAAGATACACATCAAACGCTCAGAGATGAACTAAGGTTGACCCCGACCCTATTGCGCATGCAATTAAGGCCGTGGTAAACAGCCAAGAGCCTAGCAGGGACAATTCCCCTGCAACCACCACAACCATCAGTAGTGATACACACAGACGCCTCCTGGGAAGGATGGGGAGGCCATTCTCACGAGAGAAAGGTGCAAGGGAATTGGTCACATCAGCTCAAAACCTTTCATATCAACACCTTGGAAGCTATGGCAGTTTTCCTGAGGATGAAGAAACTATCCCCTCGCAGAACAATCCACGTCAGATTGGTCCTGGACAACTAAGTGATAGTAAAATGTCTAAATTGACAAGGCTCGAGATCGCCTCACATCAACTATGTGATATTAGCGATCTTCTACCTGGCAAGGAAGAGGGGATGGCACCTATCAGCAGTTCACCTACAAGGGTTCCACAATATGACGGCGGACGCTCTTTCCAGGCGAAAGCCGATAGAGACAGAATGGTCCCTATACGCAGACTCATTCTCCTTCATCTTGGGAAAAAGTCCCGGAACTGCAGATAGACCTCTTCGCAACGAGCGACAACAAGAAACTGCCTCGTTACGTAGCTCCTTATATGGACCCTCAAGCAGAAGCGATGGACGCCATATCCCTCGACTGGAACAGGTGGAATCGCATTTACCTGTTTCCACCAACCAATCTCCAGCTAAGAGTCCTCGACAAGCTAAGATCCTTGAGAGGGACAGCAGCAGTAGTGGCCCCCAAGTGGCCCAAAAGCAATTGGTTCCCTCTAGTTCTAGAGCTGAAACTGAAGCTGTTTCCTCTGCCGGACCCAGTTTTATCCCAACTGGTCCAGAAGTTGACTGTCTACGCTTCATCCTCGAGAACCAACAACCTACATCTCATGATTTACTCGCCCTAGCGGCGAACAAAAAGTATGGAATCTCGAAGGATAAAGTAGACTTCATCGAAGAGTATAAGTCAAGTTCGACTAGGAGACAAAATGAATAGTCATGGAAGAAATGGGTGTCCTTTGTGAAAACAAGGAAACTGACAGAAATATCGATAGATTTGTCTCGCATTCTTCATACACCTACACGAACAAGGCCTGGCTTCTACCACGATTACCTTGTGTAAGTCGGCCCTGACTAGACCACTTCTGTATACTTTTGAGGTGGACCCCTCAAGTGAAATCTTCAATAAGATTCCAAAAGCATGCGCTAGACTCAAGCCAGCAACCCCACCAAAGCCCATCACGTGGTCTTTGGACAAAATCTTGCACTATGCTTCGAACCTGAAAAATGAGGATTGTATTCTGAAGGATCTAACACAGAAAGTCATCTTTCTGTTTGCAGTAGCCTCAGGGGCTAGTTATTGAAATAGTGGCCTTGTCCCGAAATGAAGGCCATACAGTATTCAGTTTCTAGACACGGGAGAACTGAACCTCTTTCCTCATCCTGCCTTTCTTGCCAAGAATGAGCTACCCACTAAGAGATGGGGTCCTTGGAGAATCTGCCCAGTAGTGTGTCTTAAGGTCTATCTTCGAAGAACTTCAGACTTCAAGGGAGGACAGCTCTTCAGAGGCGAAACCTCAGGATCAAACCTATCCCTAAGACAACTGAGAGCGAAGCTCACCTACTTTATTCGCAGAGCGGATCCTGACAGTACACCCGCAGGTCATGATCCAAGGAAAGGTGCTTCTTTGTTGAACTTTTCAACACATGGACTTTGAAAGACTCCGCTCATACACTGGGTGGAGATCATCCAAGGTCTTTTACAAACACTATGCGAAGCAAGTACATGAAATAAAACTTTTTGTGGTGGCGGCGGGTAGTGTCATAAAACCCATTGTCTAGTGCTGCGATGAACAGTGGACTGTTTTGGGACTTGCAAGTGTATCGGGTGCATGGGTATACGTACCTTCTAGTGCAAATCATAACGATGATTAACAGACTGTTCCATATAGGTGCATATCTGACCAATAACACCAGTGCCGAGTGAACTTTTGCATCAGTGTTTATGCATGTCCAAAATCTGAGCAAGACAGACAGATTTGGTTTCACATCAGATTCATGCTTTGCTATAACTACATTTGATAATTTAGTTGCAAAATATATAAAAACAGATCTGCGTCTTATTACTGCTACCTCAGTTGCATACAAATAAAACATGTCAGTTTTATTTAATACCTATAAACATAGAGAACTTGAAATCAGTACAGATTTCCATGGAAATTAAAGGAAAGCTCTAAAGTTTTCCCTTTTGTTCCCACGGAAATACAAACCTTGAATCCTTATTGTCGAAGTCAACACTTTCCCTGCAGGGGGCAGGAAGCACTAAGCCAGTTCCAGGCTTAGTGGAAATGACAGTTAACTGGAATTTCATATACAGGTCTAGATCAGATAAGGAAATCCATTCAAGGTAGAGGGCACATACACAAACCCACAGATATAGTACTTTAAAGTTAATTCTCTGGTATGCTTCCATCAGGACGACATGGCCCGAGCCCAAAGAACGGATTTTGAGCAAAGTGAAAGATCTATTTTTGGGCGAGTGCCATGTCGTCCTGATGGACCCACCCTTATGCGGACCCCACCCGAAATTACTCTCTGCAGCTATTTCTGCTCAACGACAAGTAAAGGAATGGCGGCCGGTAGCAGTACGGATAGGTCCACCGGATATCTAAAACGGCACCCCCTTCTTTCGCCACTCTTCCCTTTTACATCAGAGTAAAATCTATTCGGGGTGAAGATTACGATGTGACTTATCTAAAAATACGTCCCCTGGTATTATGCTATATCCTTAATTGGATACTCGCGCTAGGAGTTAGAATCCTGGAGACCTTCGGTTTATTTCTCTGGGAGCAAATGTCCTTTAGAAGGCTACCTAAAGGAACCCTTCCATCAGGACGACATGGCACTCTCACCCAAAATTAGATTTTTTCACTTGGCTCAAAATCCATTTAAAAACTGTTGTTATTCTGTAAGAATGTGTGAAAGCATACATGCAGGAAATAGTTTAATCATAGTATCTCATGTTATATGCTAAATATTTAAATATATATAATATACATTAAATACTCTTTTTCAATATTAAACTTACCCGATGATCATATAGCTGCATCCCTGCTGCCCGACAGAAAAAACCTACGGGCGGAATACGCCAGCGATCGCTATACAGGTGGGGGTGTACATCAACAGCGCCATCTGTCAAGTAGGTACTCAAGTACTCGATGTCAACAAAGAACCAATTTTCCCTCTGTCGTGCCACTGGCAAGACCTACTAAATACGCCGTCCCTAACTGGATTTGTTTTCACAACGATTTGGTGAAGTACACTATTCCAGTTTTGAGCTTTCGCTATGCAGGGGTTTTATCTTCATTTCAAAACTTGAACTCGTTTTGGATAGATTTAATTATGGTGACGAAGAGAGTATGGACTCTCTCACTTTTAAATGGCCGACCCTTCCCTTAGACGGAAGTGTTGGTGACGAAGAGAGTATGGACTCTCTTTCACTTTTAAATGGCCGACCCTTCCCTTAGACGGAAGTGTGTTTAGGTTTTTGGTAATTTTGCTTAACAAATTATAGATCTATTTATTTTATATCTCTCCGCCTTTATAGGCCTCTTCGATTAACTTTCCATTTATTATAAACTTATAAAAATTAATTTTTATGTTTGTTTATATGCGACCTTTCCTAATAGTAGGCGGTCCTTACTTGGAACCGAAGTTAATTAACATTGAGCCCGTCATATCGTATTTACCTTTTAAGAATTTAATACTTTTTTTTATTTTAATGTTTTATGAAAGAATTTCTTTGATAGTCTCGTACTGTTTTCAAAGATGAACTAACGTTTAGTTTTTTAGTCTCCGCAGTTGTTGACGTTCAGAACGTTCAACATGCGCTCTATCGTTACGATAGAGAGAGAGTGTTTCACGGTTTCACGTTTCAGTAAGAGTAAACCGATTCTAGCGTTTCGTTCATTCTTTCTTAGCTTAAATGGTTTAAATTCTAAATAAAGGAACTTTTTATTTGGGAAACCTTTCAGTTTTTTCCTTTAGCAATAACATGTTTTAACGATATATAATTGGGCTCTTCTCTCAGGTGCTAAGTTAGGAGAGAAGAGAGAGAGAGATAGAGACGGAGGGAGAGAGAGGAGAATAAACGTTTCGTTCAAGCGGGTAACGTTGTTCTCGTTTTTTACTCTTCTCCCTAGTCGCTGTAGGGGAAGAAGGTAAAACGTTTCTAGAGTTTTATTTTTGTTCCCAGGCTTTATGCGGTGAGAGATTTTAAACGTAGTTTATTTGATCTAGTGTTTAGTCTCTTTTCCAGCCACTGAATTCTTTATCTTTATTTATGTTTCTCTGTTGCATTGTAAAACTGTTTTCGCAATTACTACCTTTTAATGAAGGATAGGATTGCGTGTTTCAGGTAGAAATCAGTTAAAGTTTCGATTTCAGTGAAATAAGTGCAAACAGAAAATCAAAAGTGATAAAGTGATATGCGCAAAGTGTTAGTGTTGCGTTCGAGGGTTCGTCTGTTCGTGCCAGTTGTTCACCTAGTCCGGGACCTCTTACAAGCTCCCAAGCCCAGGGGAGAAGTAATGTCGAACGACTTATGGGTTCCACAGGCCTTGATCGACGAACAGACGTTTCCCTCCGTGGTTTCGGGTGTATCTACACACGTTGCCGACGTGAGATCGCCCCACCCACACAAAGACGAGAGAGCCCATTTATTCCTCGTCTGCGGAAGAGGTTTCTCGTAGAAACCATGGACCAAATCTTGCAGCTTTTTAAGTGCAAGTCGGTCCCTTCCGCGCAAGTCCAACGGCCTAGGTGTAGCCACTGGGTCAGTTCGGACTCGCTGCAGTCATCCGACGACTGCACACCTCCCAAGAGAGGCAAGGTGGTACCGCAACAGGCAGTAACTCCGTCTGTTGCCGCACCAGCTGTTTTAGACCCTCAGTCACAACGGACAGTAGCTCCGTTTGTTGCCGTTTTTTGTAGACCCTAGTGGTCTTTACTGCAGTCTATGCAGACTCAGTTAGCTGCGGTTATGCAGGAGTTTCGTGCGGAGAAGGTTTACACTGCTCTCGTTAGCCTACAACCTGCCACGGTTGTGCGCCCAGCTCACGCTGAGGCTGCCTGCTCCCACACTCCGGCTGCGGAGAGCTCCACCTCCGATGCGCAATCGACCCTGCCAGACGCATGTTAACGTTAGCCGACGTGCGGCTCCCTCCGTTAACATGCGTGAGCTACCGCATCAGCAGTGGGAAGGCGGAGTCAAGCTGCCGTGTTTTGACGCGATGCGTTAGTTTCCGCAACCCACGGCAGTCCCCACCACGCACCACCACTCCGCTTTGGTTGTTGCCTGCTCCCACACTCCGACTGCGGAGAAGGTTGACGATGCACCCGTTGGCCTACAGCCTGCCACGGTTGTGCGCCCAGCATGGCTGCCTGCTCCCACACTCTTGTTGTGAGAGCTCCTCCACCCATGCGCAGTCGACCCTGCCAGACGCATGCTGACTCCCACAGACACACGGAGCACTCCGTTGCCGTGCGTGAGCTACCACAAGCTGCCGTGTTTTGACACGGTGTGTCAGCCTCCGCAACCCACTGTGGTTACCGCCACTCGCCCGCAGCAGACTAGTCAGTCAGGAGTTGAGGCTTCCCCACACAGCTTTGGTTGTTGCCAGCTCACAGACTGTCAAGCAGTTACATGACGTTGCCTTCTGGTCTGCTACTAATGCACCAGTGCTGTATGTCCTCACGCACCTGTTGTGGTTGACAGTTCAGTTTTTGACAGTTCACAGACTGTCAAGCAGTTACATAACGTTGCCTTCTGGTCTGCTGCTTATGCACCAGTGAAACCCTCACTGAGATAACCTAGCTTTTTTCGGACATGGTTCCTGTAGATGAGAAAGTGCTGTTCTCCCTCCTTCTGATATTCCTTTGAGGACTCTGCCATTTGGAGAGGAGCCTTAAGCTGCTTAGCCTCCTATGGACTTTAATTTAAGCATAACAATGCTTCCAGGGATGGTAATGGTTCCGCTTCAGTCGCTAACCCCGTCTGTTGCCACACCTGCTCCCATAGACCCTAATGGGCTTTGTTGCAAGACATGCAGTCCAAGCTTGTGTCCTTGATAGAGGATTTTTTACGGAGAAGAACCTTCTAGCCAACAACCTTCCTACCGGTTGGTTGTACGCCCTGTTGACGCTGAGGTATCCTACTCACGTCCGCCAGTTGAGATGGTTCCTCCACCGGTGCGACCCAGTGTGGGTTGCCAGTCGCACGTTGACGTTAAGCGACTCTCGGAGGTGGTTGTGGACGTTCAGTGTGTCACTAGGAAGACGTTCAACAACCAGCAGAGGTGACTTGTTGTGACGCAGTGCGGCAACCTCAGCAACCCGGTAACCTCAGCAACCCGGTAGGGGGTTGACTGCACAACTCAGACAGTCTAAACAGTTTCGGGTTGACGCTGTACTTCTTCGCGTCCCCATGGTTGACAGTTCACAGACTGTGCAGCAGTACCATGATCTTGTGTCCGGCTCCGTCACGCATCCACCAGTGCGACCGGATTCAGCGAGTCAGACGTTGCCCACTCCGTTGCCGTTTCCTCATCAGTTTCGGATGAGGAACCCTCTGATGAGGACATTGCTGAACAAGACGATCAACCCCCAGCCCTGCTATCCATCCAGAAGATGCTGAAGAAGGAACACTGCCCTGTCAGGCTGTGGATGAGTCTGGTTAGGACACTGTCATCCGTGGTTCAATTTGTGTCACTTGGAAGACTACACCTCCGTCCTCTTCTGTATCATCTAGCTTTTCACTGGAAAAGGACAAGACGCTAGAAGCGGTCTCGATCCCGGTTTCCGGAAAGATAAAGTCTGGTCTGACTTGGTGAAAGGACTTTATCAACCTTTGAAAGGGTCTTCCCCTGACTGTTCAGACTCCCAACCACGTTCTCTTCTCGGACGCATCGGACGTAGGCTGGGGTGCGACATTAGGCGGTAGGGAATGCTCGGGATTATGGAACTCGAGTCAAAGGACAATGCATTTCAACTGCAAGAAGCTTCTGGCAGTAAGTCTGACCTGGAAAAGCTTCAGGTCTCTCCTTCAAGGCAAAGTGGTGGAGGTGAACACGGTCAACTCCCTGCTTTGACGTACATCTCCAAGCAAGGAGGGACCTACTCTCTGACATGGTACGAGTTCGCAAGTGACCTCCTCTCCTGTTCAACAGGTCTAGACTTTTCACTTGTAACGAGGTTCATCCAAGGCAACTTGAATGTCATAGCAGATTGTCTCAGTAGGAAGGGACAAATAATTCCAACATATTGGACCCTCCACAAGGATGTATGCAAGAGACTTTGGGCCACCTGGGGCCAGCCAACCATAGATCTCTTCGCAACCTCGATGACCAAGAGGCTCCCAATACTTTGCTCACCTTTCCCGGACTCAGCAGTAGTTCATATAGATGCCTTTCTACTAGATTGGTCACATCTAGATCTATATGCATTCCCTCCGTTCTAGATTGTCAACAAGGTACTGCAGAAGTTCGCCTCTCACGAAGGGACAAAGTTGACGCTAGTTGCTTCCCTCTGGCCCGCGAGAGAATAACTCACCGAGGTACTTCGATGGCTAGTAGACGTTCCCAGAACACTTCCCCTAACGGTGGACCTGCTACGTCTGCCACGCGTAAAGAAGGTACTCCAAGGCCTCCACGCTCTTCGTATTACTGCCTTCAGAATATCGAAAGACTCTCGAGAACTAGAGGTTTTTCGAAGGAGGCAACCAGAGCGATTGCTAGAGCAAGGAGAACATCCACCCTTAGAGTCTACCAATCGAAGTGGGAAATCTTCCGAAACTGGTGCAAGTCAGTATCCGTATCCTCGACCAGTACCTCTGTAACTCAAATAGCTGACTTCCTCTTATATCTGAGGAAAGAACGATCTCTTTCAGCTCCCACTATCAAGGGTTACAAAAGCATGTTGGCATCAGTCTTCCGTCACAGAGGCTTAGATCTTTCCAACAATAAAGATCTACAGGACCTCCTTAAGTCTTTCGAAACCACGAAGGAGCGTCGTTTGGTTACACCTGGTTGGAATTTCGACGTGGTTCTAAGATTCCTTATGTCAGACAGGTTCGAACCACTTCAATCAGCCTCCCTGAAAGATCTCACCTTTAAGACTCTTTTCCTGATATGCTTAACCACAGCTAAAAGAGTCAGTGAGATTCATGCCTTCAGCAAGAACATCGGATTCTCATCCGAAACGGCTACATGTTCTACAACTTGGTTTTCTAGCCAAACACGAGCTGCCTTCTCGGCCTTGACCAATATCGTTCGATATTCCAAACTTATCGTATGGTTGGAAATGAACTAGAAAGAGTATTATGTCCTGTAAGAGCTCTTAAGTTCTATTTTAAAAACCTTTACGAGGCCCGTCTGAAGCTTTATGGTGTTCAGTTAAGAATCCATCTTTGCCTATGTCAGAGAATTCTTTATCCTATTTTATCAGACTGTTAATACGAGAAGCTCATTCCCTTCTGAATGGGGAAGACCAAGCTTGGCTGAAGGTAAGGACACACGAAGTTAGAGCTGTCACAACTTCCGTGGTCTTTAAACAAAATAGATCTCTGCAAAGTATATTCGACGCAACCTATTGGAAAAGCAAATCAGTGTTCGCGTCTTTTATCTTAAGAATGTCCAGTCTCTTTACGAGAACTGCTACACTCTGGGACCATTCGTAGCAACGAGTGCAGTAGTGGTGGGGGCTCCACCACTACAATTCCCTAATTCCAGAACCTTTTTAATCTTTCTCTTGAAATATTTTTGGGTTGTCCGGAAGGCTAAGAAGCCTTTCGCATCCTACTTGATTTGGCGGGTGGTCAAAATCATTTCCTGAGAAGCGCCTAGATTAGAGGTTTTGATGAGGACCTTTAGTATGGGTTGCAACCCTTCATACTTCAGCTCCTAGGAGTCGCTCAGCATCCTATGAGGATCGCGAGGCTCAGTAAGGAAGACGTACTTAAAAAGGCAGAGTAGTTGTTCAAGTCGTCTTCCTTACCAGGTACTTATTTATTTTATGCTTGTTATTTTGAATAACTGCTAAAATGAAATACGGAATACTTAGCTCATAATAATGTCAACATGTAATGCTGGTCTCTACCCACCCCCCTGGGTGTGAATCAGCTATATGATCATCGGGTAAGTTTAATATTGAAAAATGTTATTTTCCTTAGTAAAATAAATTTTTGAATATACTTACCCGATGATCATAAATTAAAGGACCCACCCTTCCTCCCCAATAGAGACCCAGTGGACAGAGGAGAAAATTGGTTCTTTGTTGACATCGAGTACTTGAGTACCTACTTGACAGATGGCGCTGTTGATGTACACCCCCACCTGTATAGCGATCACTGGCGTATTCCGCCCGTAGGTTTTTTCTGTCGGGCAGCAGGGATGCAGCTATATGATCATCGGGTAAGTATATTCAAAAATTTATTTTACTAAGGAAAATAACATATTTTTCCACTCGTGCTCATCTACCAAGTTACCCTCTAATGGTCACATCAAATATATCAAGCTGGTAAGGCTCCAGCTAGTGATGCCACAGAGTTTGGAAAGATAGACTTAAAATCCTGTTTTTGGGCTTGAGCCATGTCGTCCCGTTGGAAGATTCTCAAAGGCAGCTTTCTACTTAGGAATTTTCTCAGAGGGATATACCAGAGAATTTCACCTAATAGTATCACCTGGTGAATATGTACTTGTGCACCCTCACCTTCTATCACTTCCCTGGATACCTTGTGGGCTATCTAGTATTGCCCTAGGTAGGTGAGATTTTTATTCCTTCCCTGGATTAATTCTCTCTGCCCCCTTAGTGACTACTCTTAGGTGGTATAGTTGCCCCTTCCCTTTCCTAGTTAGGCCATAATCCTTCACTGTCCTAGGAACTACTTGCCTTTAAACTGAAAGGAATGGACATTATCGCTGGAACTTTCCTTGCTCGTATGGAGTTACAAACTTACCTGTCATCAGTCGGAAGTGAGACCTCCCCCGTGGAATGTGGTTAGAGTTCTTTGGTCTCTAAAGAGGCCTCCTTACAAACCATTACGCCAGGCAACAGATTGCCACCTTACTTTAAAGACTGTTCCTACTCGCCTTGGCTCCAGCCTAAAGAGTCTGTGAACTTCAGGGTTTTTCTTATGACGTCGCCCATTCAAGGGGATGACGATAGGTAACGTTCAGCCTCGTCCCCAAGTTTGTTGCCAAGGCTTAGAATCCAAGGATATTGGATCCTAGATTAGATTCCTTTCGGATAAAGTCTCTCCACTCTGCAACTGATGATCCAGATTACCTGTTACTATGCCCGGTAAGGAGTTTGAGGCGCTACCTCAAAAGAACAGCGGCAGCTCTTCTCCGGGTACCTTTGCTCTTCATCAGCACTGGGAGAAACAAGAGTAGGATCACTAAAAACACCACCTAGGCATGGATTCGCAGTCATCGATCATGCTTTTGAATCCAGATCCTCCTCCAGCAGAGCTCACAATGTCGGGCATAGCTAAGTCTCTGGCCTTCAAAAGAAATTACTGTGATGCAGGTTTTACAAGCAGGTGTGGGGAAGCATCAAATGATTTAAACAGCCCATTACCTGCAAGACTTGACCCACAGAAATCTGTTCTTTATCGTTCCTGTGTTGGCTGCACAACAGTTGGTTTAGTACCTCAGGCTTCTTATTGGACAAGTAGCTGAAGGTTGAGGTCACTGTTACCCAGTTTTAGTCTGTGTGAATAAAAAGGAATGACTGACTCTTCTTCTATAACCTCCACTCTTGGGAAAGCAGCATCCTGGGTTCTCTGCACAAGCTGGCCTCAACCACTGCAGATAAGCCATAGCTCCCTCATATACCTAGTATTAGGTCAATATTGTTACGTCCCCATACCCTAGTGAGGTGGTATTGGGAAAGTCTTCAACTTTTTCGTATAGACTCGAAATAACTTACACCTTGACAGTCGCATTGCTAGTAACTCGACACAGCTTGCTTAGGCCACAGACCTTGTGTAGCAAGGTTTAGCAAGGTGTTAGGGTGTCCTTATCTTTAGTATTAACCTACATAAGAAAAGGATACCCCCAGGTAAAGCTGAAAAGCCATATTGTCAGGGACATCCACCTTCCTAATGGGTGAGTCACCCTTATAAATAGCATAGGTTTGTATTACAGTTAAGAACAAATGATAAATTGCAAAGTAATTAGTATTTTCCTAATGATACAAACCTTTAGCTATTCATACAAATTTGCCCACCAACCCTGTCCCTCTTGAAGTCCTACCTCCAAGCAAAGGGAAGGACAGTTACAGGTGTGCAAGTAAGAGGGGTAGCTAGCTACCCCCTCCCCACCCCCACCCTCCGCTAACTAGGGGGATGGGTATCTAACTCTCGCTAAATTCTAATGGCTCGCCCTTTCAGCTTCGTCGACAATAATACCCCTAAAAATAGCTAGGTTTTATAGTTAGGAAAAATGCAAATTACTTCCAATTTGTCATATTTTAATACAACGACCACTACCATGTTTGTACGCAACACGCAGCAATCTTGAAATGTGGCACAATTCCTGAAAGTCGTCTCTTGCCCAGTTATAATATTTATCACATCTACTTAAATTTGTTTGACAATTAAGATGATAAAAGTATCGTTAGTTACGTTATAATCATTGCATAAAAGGGATTTTGACGAAGGAAAAATCTATTTCTGGGGAGAGACCTGTGACGGCCGGTGAAAAAGTCCTCCTTTCCACTTTTTCTGATATAAATCTTCCAAATATACCAGAGAAAATTAAAAGCATGGAATGCAGAGGTTACTACCCTCGCGTGAGCACCTCGTGAGTGTCGTGTATACATCAGGGGCGTGTGAAAACCACTATTCACAGGCTGTCTTCCATTTAGATAACTCCTTCATCAAAGGGAAGGGCCGTAACAAAGACCCCAGAAACCACACTTGGACCACGCCACCGTCACCCACACGAACGCCCTCTAGGTCATCCTTCTGTTTTGGACTTGCCCGCAAAGTCGTAATTTTTTTTTTGTACTCAGTGTTTTTGCAAGTGATTGTCGTTAATTCAAAATGACCGACGCTGCTACTTCACCTTTACCAATGTTAAGTACCATTGTTTGTTTTGACAGTTTTTTTTCAGTACCGGGCATTTGTTCTCTTTCCAGTAATGTGGTTTTTAATTTTGGAAGAGGCTTGGCCTTCCTCGGTGACGGCAGCCATTTTTGTTTTGTTCGCTTCGGTAGTTTTTCAAGTTAATATTGCCCATCTGGTACTCTGTCATCTAGGTTATATCACTTACGTTTCATGACCATTTTTATTATCATTATTTTATTGTTTTTACTATGGTATATTTTTTGCTAGCAAGTCCAATTTGGACGGACGAAGAATAATGATCTGGCCTTTGGTATAGTTTTTGTACACGCCTCAGGAAGGTGCTCGTTTTAGACTATATCTTTATATTTGTTACGTTGTCGTTATTGTTCGTTCTTGGTTATTACAATTTTATCATTATTCTTATCATATTATTGTGCGATTTGGTTCTTTATAATGTAACCATGAGAGCGTGAGCATAGTGTGCTCGTTTTCTGTTACTACAGTTACGAGTTACCCTTTCTCTCGTTTTCTTTCTTAAGCTCGAGTAAGGAGAGGTGGATTTCCCGTTTTCCGTTTTATACGATCACGAGTTATAAATGCATATAGGCTCATTAACCAAAAGACGTTTAGCTTGTATTTCTATCATCCTACAATTTTTTTACTTGCACAATAGTTACGAAGGATTGACTTAACATACAATATTCTCAGTACTGTATAAGCAAATAGTTCAAGTCACATTTTTATTTTCATACTTTAACAGAAATACAGCTTATTTTGTAAACTAAAACCAATATCTTTGAAATAAGAGTTTCTTTTAAAGAAACAAATAAAACAGCATTAGAGCACACCAGCTGATATCTCTCTCTCTCTCTCTCTCTCTCTCTCTCTCTCTCTCTCTCTCTCTCTCTCTCTCTCTCTCTGGGCTTGCCTTTCGTTAGAAATACAACCACCAGACATATTTTTCTTAGATTTACAGCAAATAGTACTGTGGGTTACTCAACTGATACAGACCTGAAATACTTGGTATTGTTACTCAATGTTTTTATGTGAATACAAACATTACCTTGTAACAAATCTATAGGAAAACGCCTATATTAGCCACTTACAGTCCGCCTGAAATATTACGTCACCAGTCGTGTGCACTGTGATATGAGCTCTACAAAGAAGGACTTGCAAAATATGTAAAACCTTTGTTTTTCTTGCAAGAAAAAAATACTATCCTACCCAGCAGAAGTGTTTTATTTTTGTAATGTAAAAGTTATATTTGTCCTATTGTACTTTTACTCTTAAATATCGTCCTAGTGATAGTCAAATTTACACTACGTAGTATTCGTAACAGACACGAACCCATGAAATACTGTATCGCTACTTATTTTGATTGTGGGGATACCAAGTATAATAGCCCAGTGAAAAGAAATCTTTCATTTGTCCGATCGTTTTCTTCGGTTTTGCCAGAAATATGACGTTGCCAGACAAAGGATACAGTATGAACTCGACAGATATTAAAACTTTTTTTTTTCCTAAATGGAAACTGTATCATCAATAAGAGGAAATACTAACTTACAAATATAAATCAAATAATTTTTATACAATAAAATAGATATCTAAGAAAATAGTTGTCCTACCAGGTTACTCTTTAACAGACTTGTGACATCACCAAAGTAAAAAAGTGGTCGCGAAGTCGAACAGTGTTAAGTCGCATTGGTATTCAAGTCGATGATTGCCTGTATATTAGCATATTAATATTTAATTAAAGCCCCTTCATGATTGAAATTACCTTTTTCCAATCTTGCACCATCTTCTCAAGTGACATCTAACGTTATAGTGGTAACACAATAATTATCCTATAATTTTGATTTAAAACTACAGTAATCTAGTACTTTCCTTGTTTTGCCTGTGGTATTTGATATGGGTACAAGTTAATATGAAAATAAACTCTTACAAGTGAAGCTTAGTAAAAAAATTTTGAAAAGGGATTATTCGTCTAAATCTGGAATTGTCTTAAATTATCGTAGTCATTATCGGCAGTTTGTTATTGACTAGACTTGAACAAAATGGTATTCCTGGCTTGTGATGTGTAGAAATTTTTATGGCTATGGTAAGAAAAATACAGTATTTGTAACAGCATTACTGAACACTTGGATGTGTAACTGCTTTCATTTGTTAGTTATGATAGGAGACAAAATGTCAACAAACGAATGGCTTCTGGTAAAAACCATGTAAAATAGACTTCATTTTTGTCTTAATTCTAAGGTAAAGGTGAAACAATATTATAAGATCATTACATAATCAATGCTTGGTAAGATATCTGTTGATGCAAAAGATAAGCTATACATATGTCAATGCATTCATTTGTTCACTATGATTGAGGATGAAGAAAAAGCACGATATAAAATTGCTTGTATTTAGTTAAGTTTGGATTCCAAGTGATACAGCAAAAACTAGCTTAAACAGCGATAGTTTTGTAATTTGCCTCTTATTAAATGGACATGACCTAAATTCATTAATTTTTCCTAATTTCAGTTCATCTTGCGTGCAGAAATGTAAGGTATTTTCACCTGTCACGGGTGTACTGTAATTATATCATAAAAGTTAGTGAAATTCTAAAACTATGATATTTTATTTATCCCAAGGCAATTTAATATTAGAAAAAATACAATACAAGACATTGAAATTATTGAAAATGGGGAGTAAACAGATTTGGTTAAGTTGTCGTATGCCTTGGAATCATTCCTGTTATGTTTCGAAATACAGTATGCATTTTCAATTTGTGATATGAACATTAGGTGAGTAAAGGTGTAACAAATTTATCATCATATCTAAATAGTCTGTTCTCCAATTTGGTATTGTCTTATTGAGAGTTTCTTTTTTGACAATTCTTTTATAATACTTAATATTTATTGATAAGAGTCCTTTTTTTTCTTTTTTCAGTGGGCCTGTTGAATAAACCTGGCAAACTAGTGTTTGATAGGTTTGGTGACCTAGAATCTAATCCTGGAGGGTACTTGGTTTTACGCACTGGAGATGATTGGAACGTTGTTTGTGTTGATGATATCAAAGAAAATATTGGTGTTGAAGTTTGTGCTTATTTGGGATACAGGTAAAAAAAATTATAATATATTGACCTATTTGTGAAGAATTTGAGTATTTTTGTTTTTATGCTTTATAAACTAATCATGTAATAACTTGTGTTTTTAGTGTCCATTAATGGAAACTCTTGCCAGTGAATTATCACATAACTAGCTATAGCCTTTATGAACATACCATGTGAACTTATCAGCATTAAACTTTTTAAACCTGTGATTTTCCAATTATGCTGTATGAACTAGTGATTATATATTCTGCATCTTATTTTAATTTAAAATAAAAGGTAATGGTACACATTACTGGGGAGCCAAGGATTTGAGATTTGCATATGCTGTACTAAATAGATTTTGATTTATGAAAAATCTATTTTTGGGTGAGAGCCATGTTGTCGTGATGGAAGTTCCTCAATGGCAGCTTCCTACTCTGGATATTTCTGTAAGTGATATACCAGAGACTTTTACCTGTACAGGTAACATGGAGTTCTCACCTGTGGAGCCAATATCCCAAGAGAAATCTTGTATACACCTGGGACGTATTTCGAACAAGCCAGAGTTATCCTTCCCTGAATAATTAACCTTGTCTTGAAGGATATAGGGTTGGATTGGATAAGTGGGCGAGAGCTATTAAAACTCCCGATCCCAGTGTGCTACAACTAACAAGTTTCCTGTAAAACCATTTCAGGAGCACCCATCGCATGACGCAAGGTCTCTTAATGAGAATTGTGAGGGGATGAAAGTAACGGGTGGGCTATCAAGACGACATGGCTATCTCGCCCAAAAATAGATTCTTCCCATATCAAAATCTATTTTTTGGGCTTGAGCCATGTCGTTCTGATGGAAGTGTACTAAAGAATTATTCTTCCCAGTTGTGGCCAGGAGAGTTTTAACCATTTAGCTCTGAAAAACATAACCATACTTCCCTTAGCATTGGTAACTATGGTACCAAACTATGAGCGCAAGCGATGTGTTTATAAAGTAAGTAGGAGCAAAGGAATTCAATAGCAGTCCCACTTGCTGTGAATATCTTTTCTCCAGTAGACAGACTGAAGTCCATGAAAGGATGGTTGGAAATTTGAGGTACACTGTTTTATTTTGAACAGTAGGACCAATGAAAGGAACCTCAAAAATAACGGTAAACTTTTATTTCCAAATTCATAAATGTAATTGTAATCAGCGTTACATTATATACAGCAAATGTGCATCAAACCAAAATTTTCAGACCCCAAAATTATGTAACGGTAGTGAAATAGCAACACTCCTAACATAAAAGGAAAATATCACCTTTGACTCTTTACAATTATTAAATAGTACATTGAAAAGAGCATCATTAATCCCCTTGTACAATGTAGAATGAGAAGCCCGAACTATACAGTCCATAAGAGTCCATGCATAACTCTTTAAGAAGCTGGTTTAATCACACTACCAGCAGCCACTGCAGTGTTTAATCTCTTCCAACTGACATAAGTAATGTATGAAGAACACACTTGAAGATTTCTGTCCTGTGTAAGCTTGTAAGCCTGCAAAGGCCATAGATAGGAAGGGAAAAATTTAAGGAAGAGGCAACTTTCCTAGGGTCATGACCCGATGGTATACTATCAGGGTCGGCCCTTCTGTTGAGTTTGGACCTTGGCTCTTTAAGAGAAAGTTTAGATCCTGTCATCTCCCCTTTAAAAAGTTGACTGCCTTTGAAGGCACAACTCTTTAACAGGTAGGCCATAAGGCATTCCACAGGGCACAGAGAAGAATTCTCCTGTAGTGGAACAATATTTCCGGGTCCCCAGTGTTTCATGGGAAGTTTGATTTTCGCCAAGATTGCAGGATCTGGGTAAAAATTTACCTCCCCTCTATTCCGAGAATTCAATGTAGCCATCATCCTTTGAAAGGGCCACAATCTCACTGTTTCTAGCACCAGAAGCCTTAGCAAGCACAAAGATAGTCTTTGAGTAAGATCGCTCAGAGAGGTGGTTGCGTTATCTATCAAAGAGGGGAAGTTGAAAACTTTATTAAACGACCATGAAATAGCCTTGGGAGGAGCATTAGGTTTCAAGCCTTTGGGATCTTATTGAACTGCTCTATTTTAAGTTCAATATCAAAAGCATAAGCAAAGGGCCTAGTTAGTGCCGACTTACATGAGGCAATAGTTGTAGAGGCCAGACCTTGACCATGCAATTGAATAAAAAGAGATATTCAGAAGTCCATAGAAATAGAAGAGGGCTAATGACTTTTCACGAATGCAACCCATTTTTTCCAGGAAGACAAGTATTGTCGTTTTGTAGGATTGGACGTGTACTCCACTATGAAGTAAATTCTCTGATTTGCAACACCAAACTTTCTTTGAGCCGCTACGGCGAAAATCATGAGGTGAAGGGTTTTAGTTATCCAAGAGGAAGCGAAGACAGTCTTCTGTTGAACATCCTGGGACAGCTCTGGATATGATATAGGGACATGGAGAGGTTTGAGTTCCAGAACAAAGTATACCAATTGCTCTTGGGCCACTTGGGAGCCACTAGAATTGCTGTTCCCTTGAAAGTCTGAAGTTTATTAAGGATTCTCATTAGCAGGTTAAATGGTGGAAATAGGTGTTTTGCTTCCGAATGCAAGTTTGGTGCTACATACCGGGGAGGCTTTTTGTTGAAGCTCGTCGCTAAGAGATCTACTGTATTTACAATTCTGGGACTTGCTTTGGAATGAAACTATTATTTTTTTGTCCAGAGGCCATTCTGTTTCCAGAGGCTTGGATCTTGACAGGGCGTCTGCTGTCACATTGTGAACAGCTTCTAGGTGAACTGCTGAGAGATACGAATTCCTCCACCTTGTTAAAGAGAGGATGGCTAGAATCACATGGTTGATCTGAGGAAACTTGGAGGCCTGTCTGTTGACACAGTGGACTATCGTCCTGCTGTCAATGACTAATTTGATGTGATTTTGTCTTCGGGTTCAGTCTCTTTAGAATCGTAAACACTGCCACAGCTTCCCGAATGTTGATATGAAATTTCCGAAGTGTGATTGACCACCAACCCTGTTATTGTTGGAAGGGAAATGTCCCCCCCCCCCAACCTTGTTCCGAGGCATCCGTGTTAATTGTCACGGAAGGAGGGAGATACTGCAGAGGGGAGTGTTGATAAATTCTTGGCAGTGGACCACGGCTTGAGCTGCTGTCGCAGTAAGACTGGGGTTTTGTGAGGAAGATCTCCCTAAGCATTTGATGCCTTCTCCAGATTCTGTTGGCATCTTTTAGTCTTGTTTTTAAGATTGGGTCTGTCACAGTAGTGAACTGCAGTGAACCTAAGACTTAACTGTTTCCGCCTGGTGAGTACTCTTGAACGAAGTAGGCATCTAACAGTTTGCTATTTCCTTTCTTTTGCCTTGCAGTAGAGAGAGGGTGTGTTACTTAAGATTCCAGTGAAGTCCTAGTCACTGGATTTTTTGAGCTGGAGACAGCCTGGACTTGTTGAAGTAGATTTGAAAGCACATGGACTAGGAATTTCATGACTAATTGAGCTGCCACATTCCTACTTCGTTGCAGCCCAGACTAGCCAGTCGCCTAGGTACAGTATACCATCACCTGGAGACCTCTGTTCCTTAATTGTTGGACAGTGACCTTGGCTAGCTTCATGAAAATCCTTGGAGCTCTGCTTAGTCAGAAGGGCATAGCTCTGAATACATAGGCCTTTCTTGCCAGTCTGAAACAGAGGTAAGGGGAGAAGTGCCGACCTATTGGAAGATGCCAATAGGCATCTGTAAGAGCTATGAAGATGATGTATACCCCCTGGTGTAGTAGGGTCTGTATTTGCAAGATAGCATCTGGAACTTGTTGTTCAGAATGAATTTGTTTAATGGGAATGAGTCCAGAATAGTTTGAAGTGTGTTCGCTTCTTTCTTGGGCATGCAGAATAGCCACCCTTGAAAGTTCATGGATTTTGTGCAACGGATGACTCCCTTCTGGAGAAGATCCTGTACCAAATCTTCTAAGAATGGGGATGTGGGTTGGAAAAACCTCTTGAACTTGGGTGGTTTCTGTCTCCATTTCCAGCTTAGTCCCTTTGAGACTGTGAGCCAAGGGATCGAACTCCCATTGATGCCTGAAAAGGTAGTCATCCCCCTACCGGTAATTCCTCGTTGTAAAGGACCTGTTTCTTTAACAGTTTTGCCTCAACTTCTCCGGTCTCTAGACTGACTGCCCCTTCCAGACCTTCTCTGCCACTAGTTCTCTTCTTTAGAGCTCTGGTAGGGTGAAAGGTTGTGGTGGCTCTCTCATACTCGGGGTTGAAGGCTGAAGACTGATAAATAGTGCTAGGGATGCTTCAGAGTTAAGCCTGCATAGGAGTAAGGATAACTGTCAATCAAGGGGAAAAATTTTAAAGACAGTCTTGGAAAAACCCATACCTTCTCCGATATGGAGGTACCCTTCACTTAAGCCATTTGCTCAGCATAACACAAAGGGTTCTTAACTGAGCTGTCAGGCAGCTCGAAGCTGGTGGAGCCTTAGATTTCAGTGCCTATTGCAAGGCTTCTATCTTTGCCTCTAGGGATGCTTCAGCACTTTCATGTTTGGCATGCATGGTTTCCATGAAAGCCTTCATGGATGCCATAAATTTAATTTGACCTAGAAACAAAGGTTTATCTGGCGTAGGAACAGGGGTCAAAGTAGATGCTAGGACCTGAGATGCAGGGATTGGGGAACGAGCTGAAGTATTAGGAACTGTACTCGCCTGATGTACATCCAGTGACTCAACAGAGGCTTCCGTGGTCAGCAGGATCTTCTCATTCCCTGACGTTACACTGAAGAAGCCATTGACATGTTGTCGGTGTCTAGGCTCATTACTTGCCGAGCGTCCCGAACTTCATCATCTGCATGATCTAATGGTACCGACGGGAGTTGAACCATTGATAATTGGTGACCAAAAACAGCAGTCATTTCAGCCTCGAAAGAGGAGGTCCTTAAGTTCCGTGGAAGGAAGATAAGGGGCACCTTGTTGAGAGCTCTTCTGGAAGCCTCTAACCCAGTGATGACTAGTCTTCTAACTCCATACTTGCTCCTCCAAGGAGACGTCTGTGGCGTGGAAGCCAGTGTCTATCGTCCTTGCAAACTGGGGCAGTTAGTCGGTTCCCAAATTGCAAGAGACCCTTTGGAAACATGCCAGTCCACATGTTTCTGGCAAGACTTGTGGCCACAGGGCAACTTGACCTGACTGGTACAGGTTACTGCGAACACTCGTCAGCAACCTGTAAAGAAGGAAAAATTTCAGTGAGTACAAATCATTAAGAATTTTAAAGATTAATCTAGGCATATATAAAAATTATACAAATGTTTAAAAAATATTTCTAGAGCAACTCTTTCTACCAATGAATATTATGGCTAAGATTACAGAGCTCGGAAATCATTAGAGATTCATGAAAAACTATCAATGGTAGTATGATAGAAATATGGAGGGAAGGGTCACATCAAAGTAATGCCAGTACCCCCAAAGTTGGTCTATTAGACAACCTAAGAAGGCAAATTCACTTACCATACTGCCTAAGCCAGCAAAAAACTGCCCCCGAAGCGACAGTAGCTGGGTCTAAGGTGGCAGTTATTTCTAGCAACTGTCATAAACTGACCTTTCAACACCCCAGGCATGTCAACACAATGCAGCAGAGGCATAGTTAAGTTGATATGAAGAGAGGGGACAATCCCATAGGGACGAGTCCACAATCAGGGGGAGAGGTACAGGAATGAAAGGCAGCCCATAAGGAAGCCCGGCAAGACCTGGTCATTAACTTGTAAAACGAGGGGGTTTTAGCCTGTGAGATAACGAGTCATATAGGATGGCCGGGATGCCGAGAATTGAAAATTCAAAGGATATCCGGACAACCAGGTGGGATCCAATCGACCAACTTCAGAGGATCATGTTTCTCATATATGGAAGAGGGGAAGGAGGAGCAGATGACCAGTTTAAGGCTGCAGCTAAGGCGGCAGAGGAAATGTCCCCTCCCCATAGCCAACTCTCATCTAATGCTTGAAGAACTAGAGCTGACAAAACTAGAAGCAGGGACAAAAGGCAACACTTCTGCCAAGATAGACTAACCAGGCAGAAGTCAGAACTCCGCAGCAAGAGGTCCGTAGCCCAGGATGAGAAGCTGCAGCCACAGAACAGGCAACTACTAAGGCAGCAGAGGAAAACCCCAAGGGGTACCAACTCTCTGCCTGGATACGGTTAAGCCATGAGAAAAACTTTGCAGGGAAGCCTAGCCCACCTAGCGAGTAAGGGAAAAGCTGAAATGCTAGGGTAAGACGACTAGACAAAAGGAACTGTGGTTCCTAGTACATTAATGTTATGGCCTAACCAGGAATGGGAAGGGGCAGCAAAACCACCTAAGAGTGGTCTCTAAGGCAGCAGAGAGAATTAATCCAGGAAGGAAAAATCTCATCCACCTAGGGCCAGGCTAGATAGCCTATAAGCTATCCGGTCCAAAAAGGGCAACAGAGAATAAATCAGTCGCCATGGAACTAGACAGGGAGGGGAACAAGGTTCCACAGCAGATAGGTGCATCAGCAGGCACAATGAGGGGAAGGGGGTGATGGGAGACTCTGAAATTGGTGAGGCGGCAGGATAGGAAGGCCTAACTGCCGCATTAGGACAAGACTGGTATTCTAAGGGGTCTGCAGTGATAGAGCACAGAGGACAAGTCCTCACAACCAGCTGTTAGCCTACCAAAAACTAAAAAGGAAAGCCTAAATATGGGTAAGGCAGCACAAAGGGAGTCTACCTGTTAGCATTAGAACAGGGGTAATTGGTTCCAAAGGGTAGACACAGGGAACAAGTTTCCAAGACCTGCGCCTGCCTGGCCAAACAGCCAGGTTAAGTGGAAAGTGGAAACAGTTGCCCTAGGACAACTATAAAACGATACCTCTACAGGTAAATTTCTCTGATATATCACTCACAGAAATATCCTAAGTAGAAAGCTGCCATTGAGGAACTTCCATCTGGATGACTTGGCTCGAGCCCAGGAATGAATAACCATCACAGGAAGTTAAAGACTTCAGTGTGTGTAGGACAGATATCCAGACAATAAGTGTTTGCATTACAGTTGTACCTCTTGTATTGTTTAGAGTATTTTTTTTTTTTTTTACTTTACAAGGATTTTGGCTCATAATATAAAAAGTAAAATTAAGGATGAATATATATAAAAACTGTTGTGGTTTAGCAAGATATTAAAATTTGCCTAAAATAAGGGCCAGATCATAAGAAATCGCTTAAAAATATGCAATATCAACTGAAACTAAGTACGTAGTTGAATTATGCAGGTAAAATAGTTTATAACTTGATTTCAGGACTGACCTATAGAAAGTATATTTATATACAGTAACTTTTTGATATACAAGAATTAAAAATTAAAAATGTTGAATTGCCTCTTATAGTAGATTTAAAACAGCGTCAGTGTGTAGAGTGCTGATATTTATTGATTTTATGCTACATGTTTGGTCAACAGTTCGAGAGTGTGATCTTGAGGGTACAGTATTGTAGCTAAACAATAGAAATTTTATCCTTAAAATCATATCTATGATGCAGTACAGTAGTTTTGGCAATGGACAAGTCAAATGTTATGTTTACAGTGAATTGATATATTAGTAGTAAGTTGGACAATTTTTAAATTTAGGTAGCCTAAACAAATTGACCAGACCATTCTATTCCCTCCCCATTTTTCTTTTGCTCTGCAACATAAGCTTTCCTTTCATAAAACCTTGTCTTAGATGGAAGCTATTACTGAGGTGTGTGACTATTGCTGTTATACCTTAAGATTTCTCATACATGTAATTCTTTTTTTTTCAGTCGGTTTGTAAATGTAACCTATAAAACACTGCCTAAAACACTAGAACGAGTATACCCAACTATTGAAAATCAAGTTAAGGATAAAACAAGGCCCCAGTTATCTAGGAGCTACAATTTCAACAAGAGCATAGATGAATTCTTGCCTCGTAGAGTAAACTTGGATTACACCCGCGAAGTTGGAGAGATGGAAAAGGGTAAAGTTAGTAAAAGGAGCCCAGATATTGAAACTCTAGAAGGTGCTCGTGATCCCCTCAGATTTATGAAAGAACTGAGAAGTTTAGTTGAAACGAGGAGGAGAAGGTCTAAGAGACAGACTTGTAAACAGGTGAGAAGTATTTAATTAAATTTTAACTTAATTTTTTTTTTTTTTTTTAAATGGATTTCAACTTCATTAAATGGATGAATTAATTTCCCAGGCATACCTGCAGTGCAACGAGGAGTCTTGTGGTAAGGCACCTTTATATTTTTACGAGACTGTTACTCCTGTATGGATGCCTGGGGGAACCCCTTGGGCTGGAACTGTTTATGTTGATGGGAAGTATCGCTGCGTATGTACGCTAGTTCGTCCTGATTGGGTGATGACTTCTCTTTACTGCATGAATGGTGTAGAGTGAGTAAATCACAACTTTTTAGTTTTTCTTACTTTGAACTTGAAATACTTAAATAAAAATTGGCTCCACAAGTACTAGGTGTAAAATAGTTATTGCCTTAGCTGTTATTTCAATGAACTGCCCCTAATGTTCATATTAGTTCTTCTCCAGAAGCTCAGTTTGTAGACATTTACTCCCAAAATAATAATAAATCCTGTTATCTTTTCCTTTAAGAAAAATCATGCCCCAGTAAATCAATCTGATGATTATTGGTAAGTAGAACTCTTTACATTGTTCAGTTCTAAAGTGTTTGTCAGTGGCTAGTGAAGACGTAACCACCTTCCAGATTATATGGGTTTATGGCGTTTTACCTGCTGGATTTACTATGATTTCTATACAGTAACAGCTTTGTTATAAATAATCTTTGTGATGAGTACAATTTCTCATGGTTCCTCTCATGAAAATTTTTAAAATTTGTGTTTATGGAATGGGTATACAGTATACACTGCAGTGATAGGGCTTATACATTCTCAACAGAATGACTGCCATTTGATTCTCGTGGCTGCTGGATGGAGTAATTTTTATCTTAAGGGGAATTACTGAAGCAGAATAGTACTTTTTTTGCAGAATTAATAAAGATATGATACGCTGATTCTCTCGCCAGCAAAGATGAACCTTTATAGAACTTAACTTATTTAAGTTCTTTGTTATTCTCTAAAGGCCGGCGAGCCTTCTCTTGTAGACGGCAAGTCCTGCCAGGCTGCTTACGCAAACATGAATTCTATAGTCTTCTAGTGGTCATTATTGTATGCGCCTTCAGTAGGGATTCTGAATGTTGCACCTTACCATTGTAAAGTTCCTCTCGTAGAGCCTCTTCATTCTTGAATTCCTTTAGATCCTTCTGCAGCTGTTTCAGACATCCAGATTGTGAGACAGACAAAATATGTAGTCTGGATCCTTATATCCCCCTCACTGAAGTAAGTGCTCATAAACATGGTTTTAATTTGGGAGAAGTGGTTTCATATTGTAGAAGCTTCTTTTTTTCTTCTTTTCCTTTATCTGCTAAAGTTGATAGTTCCCATCACATCCCGGATGATGGTGTGTTTTCGTTTGCTAGCAAGGTCGTCCACTAATTCCTCACAAGTTTACTTTAGTGAGGTATTTTCTAAAACTTGTTTTTATTACTCTTGCGAGTTTGGCTGTGAAGGAGAGACTGATATTTTAGTGGGTTATTTATATACAGTGAAGAACTATAGAAAAGAAGTTTTTTAAATTTTGTAATAATGCATCGCTATTACTGGGGAAATGCCATTACATAGACTTTGCCTTTCATCCCTGAGCCTCAACATGTGTCAGTTGTAAACAGTGTGTGTGTTAAGTGCTCCTGAAATCTTATGGTGAAACTACCATATGTCTTGTGCTTGAGATAAGTTCTGATGTGGCTTTTTTGTCAAAGTATTCAGATAGCTGTTTTTAAGGTTATTCAGGATGTACCTCTCAATCTTCATTTTGTGGATAAGTCATTAAATGGTTCTTACTAATAATGTACTAAGAATGGCTCCTTGGTATAAAGAGACAAATCTGTCTGATTATAAATTCGTGTCTCGTTTAGTCTTGTATTCAATACCTCAAGACGTTTTGACTTTTATGAAATGTGTGAAAGATTTTTTAATGTTTGGGAGATAATCTCCAGGAAAACCTCCCTGCAACAGGCAACAAAGATTTTCCCCAGGGGATGAGCAAAATTACTTGAGCACAGTCGGAAAAACGCATTGGATGTTAGTTTGTATACCTTCACACTATTGTAGTCCAGAGAAAGTTACTACCACACAAAATATTTGACTGTTAGGTTTGTCGATACTAATCCCATCCCAGTGCTTAGTTGCTAATTTGGCTCAGTCATACAGACCCCTACCGAGGTGCTGGACAAGTAATCAATTTACGGATAATATCATTAAAAGCGGAAAGGGAGCAGTATTGTAAAATTAATTTCCTTAATCTTAAATTCTGTCTGCTGACTTCGAGAAATGATCTTCATCTTCGAAGCACTCAAGAAAATGAGTTCACATGCTTTTATGAATCTCTAGTTTTAATTAATAATCTTCAATGACACTTCTGGCATAAGCAACAATTTGAATCCACTTCAAGGGAACTATCCCAAATTGTTAACAACTTCAATTTTCAATTCCTGAGTAATTCATGTAAATGTCAGGAAAGGAATAAAAGGACACAACTTGGGCTTAATCCACCTAATACTTTTATTTTGGAAAACTTGCTACTGGATACCTTAATTTCAAATGCAAAAAAAAGATTATTAATTAAAGTTTACGATAACAAGCAAATCAATAATTGACGGAATTGCTAAGCAAAATTAACGAAGAGAAGATTAAACCACAACACTCCTGAACTTAGACCAGAGGTCTATTGTAAGTGTTCTATCACTAAGTTAGGATATACCACGAGGTCAGACACGTGGTCAGTAACCTGGGACATAAGACAATTGGCTATAATTTGAGCAGAAAAAAAAAGTATAGTCCAACAAATTCCATACTCACAGCTTGAATATCAAAAACAAATTATCTAAAAATGCAAGATCTAATCTTAGGTTGGGGTTGTGTTCACACTTCTCTGAAATTCATAAATTTCTCCTGCATCCTGCAATTCAAGCCTCATGTTCCAGATTATAGCGGTGTCGTTTTTGTAGCATTTTTCCAACTGGCCCACCCATATGCCTCCGTTTCTTGGCTGACTGGCCTCTGGATCTGGTTAAACTCTGTCTCCTCTTCAAGGAGCACCAGTCCAAAAATTATGGGTTTACTGTGACTCCTTCGTTCTCTTCTGGACAATCCACAGACTGAACATGGAGATATTTTTGGGGCAGGCTAGGGATTTTTCCACTGGCATGGCAATTGAGATTCACCTGGATATGAAGTCTCGCAACCAGCGAATGAGGCAATCTTCGGGTCCGCAGACCATGGGCTTGCGTAGGCCTGGTCCTACATTATCTTGGTGCCATATAAAGATTTCTACACAAGGCTCTATAGGCTTGTGGAGTGTGAGTTTTATGCAGGTTTTCTATCTATAATACTAAGAGTAATATTGCAGTTCCAAGGAAATACACAAGAATAACCCTAACTGTGTGGTGCATCTAAAAATAAAATGGTTAGAAATAAATCGGACTGAGTTAGTGACAGTTAATGAATTCGGTGCTCATAAATCATTTAGGTTTGAATTATAGACTGATCCAAAGAAGTTTCTTTTATCTCAAAATAAAAGAAAACATCGATTCATTTGTTTTCTCGGATCTTTACCGCCGCGATGTTACAAAGAGCCACAATGTTTATTCAAATAATATTTTTGGCCACAGATGCCCAACAATAAATTCCTTGAATAAGTCTTACTAGAAGACAGAAGCGTAGATGACATCTAGTCTGCTATAAGAATTGAGAGTATAATTTCCTTAAATAATCACAATGTGGAGTATAGGTTTAGTTATATACTTTACCCTGTCAACGAGAGAATGAAAGACTATGGTTTACCCTTGTGGTAGTATTGCTATGTACCACCCTGTGATATCAATATCATTATCATTACTTGCTAAGCTGCAACCCTAGTTGGAAAACCCTGATGCAATGAATGCAAGGGCTCCAACAGGGATAATAGCCCAGCGAGGAAAGAAAATAAGGAAATAAACTAAGAGATGTATAAGAATAGTAACATTAAAAGATAAATCTTTTAATAAATGAGCTATAAAAGCACTACCCAAGACTAGAGAACAATGGTTGGATTTTGGAGTGTCCTCTTAAAAGAGCTGTTTGCCATAGCTAAAGTCTCTCTTACCCTTTCAAGAAGAACATAGCCACTGAACTATTACATTACAGCAGTTAACCCTTTAAGAGAGAATTGTTTGGTAATCTTATTGTTGTTAGGTGTATGAGGACAGAGGAGAATGTGTATAGAATAGGCCAGACTATTTGGTGTATATATAGGCAAGGGGAAAAATGAGTCATTACCAGAGAGAGGGATCCAATGCAGTACTGTCTGGCCAGTCAAAGGTCCCAATAATACTCTAGCGGTAGTATCTCAACAGGTGGATGGTGCCCTGGCCAACCTACTATAAGAGAAGGGCAGGGTTATTAAAAGTTAAGAAAATGGAAAATTTTTAGTTTTAAAGTAGACATTGACATCTAACCCATCTTCAAGAGAGAAGCAATAAGAATGTCAGGGGAAATTCATAGAAATAATACTGCTTATATGAAAATTTGTTTTTTAATCTTGCTAATCAATCTCTCCAGCTTGGCAGCTTCCATTGTGACCATAGTAATGGGTTCTTGGCGTAGCATTGGAACCCCAACTCGACTGTGGGGGGCCCATGAGCATGAAAGGAGGATTGTTTTTATGGAGAATGTTAGGGGAACAGATATTTTGGTGATGCATCTTGAGGAAAGGATGCCAAAAACTCCATATATTAATCATCTCTGCTTGCAAACCAGGTTAGTTTTGAGTAATGTTTTATGTCTTTTTCTAATTATAGTTTTAGTTTCTCATAACAAAAGTATGATTTGTAATAGCGTGATTCATGATCTTTAGTAGGCTTCTTTGAAACTAATTTTTAAATGTTTACATATTAACAAACCTTCCATTATTAATTTGGATATTCTTTCAGCGAGGCTGGAAGGTAGCCATTAGACTTAAAGTGCGAGATGGCAACCCTACCTAACTGCTTGATCGGGTAGGGCGGGGGTGGCTGAGGTTACCCAGCCACCTCTCTATATATTTACAGCTGTTAGCTATGTCACTTTTTCTTTTGGCTCGGTAGAGAGTGGACGTCTCCTCTCTCTCCTCCCAAGGCCTTCGATCTTCGTTGAACTGACGTCCAGCCACGTCAAGGTCCAGTTTCCCGACCGTGAAGGTAAACTGTATGTCTTTCCAGAATCTGTCGTCGGGGGGAAGGGCGAGGGAGAGAGGCCTACACTCCTCCAGGGTAGGGCAGGGCTTTCCTTCCTCCACCGCCTTCATGACCGCATGGAAGGCCTTTTCTACGAAGGGAAAGGTCGCAGAAGAGGAGGCAAGAAAGGACGGGTGCTTCTTACTCAGTGCCGGCATTTTCGAGTTAGTGAAACCGCGACTCTTAAGGAACTCTGCCAGCATGGCTTGGGCTTTTGAGTGATCAAAGACGATCACCTCTTTGGGCTCAGTCTCCTCCTTGAAGGCCGGTTCGGACCCGAGTCGGACGTAACAGTCCGGGTAAGCCTCAAAGTTAAGGAAGAATTCCACTTCTTCCAAAAGGATGGACCCTAACTTGTCGTTGATGAAGATCTTTCCCGTCGTAATGGGCATATGCTCGGCGTACCTCCAGGGGTTAGACTCCGAGCAGGATGGAAGGTCCTTAACCGAGATCTTCTTCGGTTGCTTCCATCCCATTAAACGACTTGTGAGCTCCGCTGAATGCTTGTTGAGCTTCTCGCCCATCATTGCCACCAATACCCGGATGGCATCTTCGGTGGCAGGTAGCAGGGGCTGCGAGGCGGCGGAGGTGGAGGGGACTGGCTCCTCGACCACTACAGGGGCTGCCGGAGATGGTGGGGCGACCTCGCCCTCCGAATCAGGGTACTCCACCTGATCCTCTTCTTCCTCCAGATCCTCACCCATGAGGGTCCTCTCGGTGTTGTCGGACACGTCCGACATCTTCTCCACCTCGTCCAGATGACACTTGCTAAGCGTGGTCTTGATGTCGGGCTCAACAGTCGGTTGAACCAAGGGGATCTGATCCTGGGGAACCACAGAATCTGCTGATCCTTTTGGGAAAAGCATGGCCCTCATCTTCTCATTGGGGAGATACGGCCCGGTGGCGTTCTTCTGGAAACCGTGCACCCACTTGCGCAGTTTCTCTCGAGCATTGTCCCTGGCCTCCGTGGCCGGAGGGTTGTCGAACGCCTCATCAAGGAGGCCTTTGCAGATAAAGCAGGACTGTGGATCCCAATACTTCAGGTTGCCCTTTGTTGCTGTACAGGGGGCGGGGGTCCGGCACGCCTTATGCCCGTAAAAGTCCGGGCGGCGAACTCCACAGAAGGAGCTCTCTCACTTCAGGTTCTCCTCCTTTCCAGAAGAAGGCGAGGCAGAAGGTTGAGACATGGCGCAGGATGCACAGGATAAAAGATGATCACTGGGAACAAACAAACTGTGTTGGAAGCTACCAGAATCGGAATGAGGACGGACGTGACGTCACACAGTATGGCGGACGGTTTGTTTACGTTGCGAGTACCGTAACAGTAACGAAGGAAGGGTAACTTTGGAACGGCTCCTCAGTTACCTCACCACCTTTCCCCCTCGAAGCGTAAACGCTAGGTGGGGTGCAGATAGCCATGTGGCGTGTTAATGCATGCGTCCCCTGTTAATATACGATATCTTAGAGGGAAACCTTTAGGGTACTCGCGCCAGAAGTTAAAATTCTGTGAAAACCTTTAGTTTAATTCTCTGGGAATATTTGTGGTAGTCATATATATCCAAAGGAAGCTACTGAAGGAACCTTCCATGAGGACGACATGGCCATCTCACCCAAAAATAGATTTTTCGCTTCGCTCAAAATCCGTTTTACAGCTGTTAGCTATGTCACTTTTTCTTTCCACTCGGTAGAGAGTGGACGTCTCCCCTCTCTCCTCCCAAGGCCTTCGTTAGACATCTGTAATCTTTTTCTTTAAAGGTGTGCGTGCTTTCTTCCGATCGCCTTCTTGCAGACCTGTCCTGGGCACACCTGTCCTGGGCACGAGGGTGATGTGTGCTTTACCTTCATGTCATCGCTAGACACCGACCCACTGTGTCCATGTAGAGGGCATCGTTTGTGAGCAGGGTTCGCCCTGTGCAGTGTAAGGAGTGGCTTGCCTCCCAATGGGAGAAAGTTGGGCAGCGCAGAAACGAGAAGGCTAAGCGCAATCTTCCTCCCTCGGGCGAGGAAAGCGTGCTGCTCTTCTTCTCGTACCCCCAAATCTCACTCAAAAGCTCCTTGATTGCGCTCATCAGGGAGACAATCAAGCAGGAGCGCAAACCGTTCAACTCCTTGGCAACCCGGGGTACTGGGGGATTAGTTGCTTCCCCTAGGGGAACAACTTCACCTCCAGCCGCCGGGGAGCCAATTTCCCTTGCAGATGTGTTGCAGGTATGATTGACCTTAGGGGTTTCTGCGCACCGCTCGAAAAGAAGAACTTTGTCTCCTTCAGAGGAAGAACCTTTCTCCAGAGCCTTCAACATCACACACTTTGGAGCTTTGGAAAGTCCATCTGTCATCCTCTCCTGGACCTTCCATGCACGGACGAGGTGATCGCTCGCGTTTGCCACTTCAACGGCCTCCTGCTGACGATGATCCTACTCGTAATCGTGTAATCTCCAGCCTTCTGTTTCTTCCCACAGGAATCCTTTGGCTGTAGGTGATGATCTTCCTGAGACCAGCGCTCCTTCCACCAGTGGTGCTCTGGGACGAGCTTCTCCATCTTCTCATCCTTCAGGGCATTCTTCTCTTGATCATCGTTCGCGAGGATCTGAAGATCTGTGTCGTAGGTCATCACGATCCAAACGTAGAAGGCGTTCTTGCTTTAGAGCTTCACGCTCATGAGACCATTGTTCTCAACGATCTCCTTGGAGGCGTTCCTCTTCACAAGGAGAAATCTCGTGATTGCGTTCTGCATGATCACAAGCATCCCAGTCTAGACCTAGGTCCAGATGCTAGTGTTCTAGATCTTGACATTCTAGATCATGAGGACGACGCTCGTGCTCGTAGGGACAAAGCTCACATTCACGCTCTCGAGGGTGCCGTTCACGAGAACGAGACCGACGCTGACATTCGTGATCTAGGCCTTCGTGATGCTCACGCTGTTCTCGAACGAGAGCTAGATGCTCCCGTTCACGAACAGTACATTCACAATCGCGAACCGCGCATTCACGATAAAGGTCCAGGTGTTCCTCATCTAGAGGTAGAGGTTTGTGCTCATGCAGTCCATGAGCGATAGCCCCTCATTTCGTACTTCTCCTAAACGACCTCGGACCAAACCTGATCATGAAATTGACAGTCCCTCACAGGCATGCAGGTAGACCTCCAGTGCCTTTTACTGCCTGCAATTCTTGGAAACACGCCCCAATGTGACTTTCTCCAATGCTTAGGGTTACCCCTAATCAGAGGCCCTCTCTAGCAACTTCATTGGGAGTAGGTACTTCTGCAGCAGCAGGAATGTGCTAATCCTTCCTCTTCCAGTTTGGCTCCTAGTGCTCATGTTGCGAGCACAACTGCTTGTGAATCGTGCCCGTTGTCGGGCGACACTCAGGATTTTGTGTGCAAATCAACGATTTCCACGAGCAATTCACTAGCAGAGAGTTCGGAACCGCGAGCAAGTGCGGTACCAACACCTCCGCCTCTGCCTATACACTTTCATGAGGGTTTTAAGGAGCCTCCTAGTAGGTTCGCTAATGTTCCTATTAGCTCTGATCATCCATTTCATCCATCGAAGGAACATATCCTACTGCCGCAAAGACTTTCCCCTACGTCTGTGCAGGGTCCCTCTAGAACCCTACCCCACCCCCCCCCACCCCCAAGGGGATGTTCTCCTCCTTGACCTTGAAAGGGAAGGCCATGGCTTGCCTAAAGGTTCTGAGCTCCCTGCATGGGCATCGTCAATGACCTTAGATGTCAGGATGCCCGAAAACCTTAAATCAATCAATCAATCCCTGCATGGGTAAGCACCTTCCTCTCTACCCTGCAGAAATCTTGGGTGTGGCTCCTCCACCACCACAGCCTCCAACTGCTCCAGTCAGAGCTACTCCAAGAATTCCCTTGGAGTCCTCTTTGAGTTAGTTTCTTGGGAGTCTCAAAAGACTTTCCCCTACGTCTGTGCAGGGTCCCTCTAGAGCCCCCCCACCCCCCCCCCCCCCCCCACCCCCAAGGGGATGTTCTCCTCCTGGACCTTGAAGGGAAGGCCATGGCTTGCCTAAAGGTTCTGAGCTCCCTGCATGGGCATCGTCAATGACCTTAGATGTCAGGATGCCTGAAAACCTTAAATACATCAATCAATCCCTGCATGGGTAAGCACCTTCCTCTCTACCCTGCAGAAATCTTGGGTGTGGCTCCTCCACCACCACAGCCTCCAACTGCTCCAGTCAGAGCTACTCCAAGAATTCCCTTGGAGTCCTCTTTGAGTTAGTTTCTTGGGAGTCTCAAAAGACTTTCCCCTACGTCTGTGCAGGGTCCCTCTAGAGCCCCCCACCCCCCCCCCCCACCCCCAAGGGGATGTTCTCCTCCTGGACCTTGAAGGGAAGGCCATGGCTTGCCTAAAGGTTCTGAGCTCCCTGCATGGGCATCGTCAATGACCTTAGATGTCAGGATGCCTGAAAACCTTAAATACATCAATCAATCCCTGCATGGGTAAGCACCTTCCTCTCTACCCTGCAGAAATCTTGGGTGTGGCTCCTCCACCACCACAGCCTCCAACTGCTCCAGTCAGAGCTACTCCAAGAATTCCCTTGGAGTCCTCTTTGAGTTTCTTGAGAGTCTCAACCCTAGGAGGAGACCAATGTCGTACAAGACACGGAGATCACCTTCATCTCGTTCTCGTACCCAGGGTCCTCCTCCTCCTGACTCTTATATGGCCAACCTGCCTTTTACTCCGTTTAAGGCAAGGGTAACCAGGACCAAGAGGCAGAAGAGAAGGACGAGAGGTGTAAAATCACCTCACGCTGATATCATCCACCCTAGGACAAGTAGGGACATTGGCTCGCCTAGGGAGATCTATCTTTCCCTTCAACTGTCGAAATTGAGGTAGTGCCTCCGGACCAGCGTCCAATTTCTTTACCTTTTAAGGAAGAGCCTTCGGCTCCCTCTGTCAGAGCTTCGGGTGCCAGTGTCTCAAAACCCTCGCAAGTTCCCCTCCTAACACCACGGAGGAACGTCCTGTGCGAAGGGAGTAAGGACACCAAAACTAAACCAAAGAAGCTCATTTGGCTGAGGCACATAGGCCCCCTATGGCGGGTCCTCAATTGATACTGTTGACAACCCTGACCTACCCCAAGCTCTGAACGTGAGCCTGGAGGTGATTTATCCCTTCGATAAGGATGTTAAAAGTCTTCCAAAAGCAGCCAGTCCAAACTTTCACTTTAAGCAAGAGATGCGAGTCTGAACATAAACTTTTTGGCAGGTCTTCTCTTGCATGGGGCCATCAATAGGCTGTCATCTCCTGGTACCACCACCTAGGAGGGTAAGGGTATGGTTCTCAATGAGACATTTGAGACCCATAAGCCACCTAGAACTAGTGCAGCTTTGCCCTGGTCTAAAAGCTTGACGGCTGCCAAAATGAAGGCTATCGCCCATATAACCGGAACTTCTAGTTCCTCGAGGGCAGATTCCTCCTCGGTCTTGACCATTTCGTTTTTTCCTTCAAATTAAGTACTACGAGATTGAAGGGGAACCCCGTTCAACCATGTCCCTCCACTCTTCAGTGGAATCACTAATGAAGGGTCTTTCGGCTCAAACCCTCTCCTCTCTTAGGGCCTCCCTCTCAGCAGTAGAGCTCCTTAACATAGAGATAGTAGCGAAGTACGCCATGCAGGCGGCTTCGTGGCTCAACCTATGGTTAGGATCCTTTGACTTCTTAGAAAGGTCATGGGAGCTTACTAAGAAGTCTGCCAAGAAGACTTTGGACTCCTATCTTTTGTCAGCTACCCGAACTCCTAAGTTCTTACCACACATTGTCAACTTGTGGGCGAAAGCTACACAAGAGAAGGGATACAGTCATTGGGAAAGCAAATGCCAAAGGTGGAAGTCTCCTGGTTGAGGAATTCCACCCATGAGGGTTTTCCTTTCTTCGTTCCAGAGGAAATAGAGGGGGCTGCTGAATGATGGAGGAAATCGTCAAACGATTCTCTACTCCATATTGCTATTACATCAAGGATGTATGGAAGACCTTCCCAGTCTTCTCACAGTCGGCAAGCACCTAGTTTTCATCCCTCAACCTCTAGGTCCAGGTTTCCCAACCCTGGGGGCGTCAAGCGTTTTTCATGGGGTCGCCAAAATCTCAAAATATCAAAATAAAAATAAAAATTCAAAATATGGCAGAACTCGCAATAAAGAAAAAATATTTAAATGTATTTGTGGACTTTTATTTATTCACTTGTATATATCTATTCATATATACCGTGAATATAAAAAAACTAAATTTTAATGGTGGTACCCCTGAGTGCCGTAAGAGTTTGATATGTGAATTGTGAACAGCATCACCGTCCACGTCCAACCAGGCAGCCACTCCAGCTGTACTGCCGTAGCGGGAAACACTATTTGCAATTTGTTAGTCTTATATCGGTAATTTGATGCATTTATAAGTGTATAGTGATTTCAAATGTGCTGCATGAGTTGTACTCAGTCTTTGTTTCTTTAAAATTCTTAATTACTCGCGAAAAAATGGCATGCCGACAATAGAAACTACTTCCCTTGCTGACGAAGTATTGCACCGCAGTATGTCAGTGGATGATAGCCTACAGTATCACAGTGTTCATAATTAAGGCTTCTAAAACTGCATGGTACCCCCCACCATATTTAAAGAGATGGGCAAGGGAAGAGGAAGAGATGCAGAGGGGCCTGGGAAGGAGGAGGGGCCACTTTTCATGCCCCCTCCTACATTTTCCTCTTTCCCCTCGCCACCCTTTCCTTGCTTTTCTTCCCCCTTCCCTGTCTTTCTACGCCCCTTCTCCTCTGTTTCTGCTTCTGTTTTACCCCTCCCCCCTCTTCTCCTGCTTCTGTTTTACCTCTCCCCCCTCTTCTGCTTCTGTTTTACCTCTCCCCCCTCTTCTGCTTCTATTTTACCCCTCCCCCCTTCTCCTGCTTCTGTTTTACCCCTCCCCCCTTCTCCTGCTTCTGTTTTACCCCTCCCCCCCTTCTCCTGCTTCTGTTTTACCCCTCCCCTCCTCTCCTCCTGCTTCTGTTTTACCCCTCCCCTCCTCTCCTCCTGCTTCTGTTTTACCCCTCCCCTCCTCTCCTCCTGCTTCTGTTTTACCCCTCCCCTCCTCTCCTCCTACTTCTGTTTTACCCCTCCCCTCCTCTCCTCCTGCTTCTGTTTTACCCCTCCCCTCCTCTCCTCCTGCTTCTGTTTTACCCCTCCCCTCCTCTCCTCCTGCTTCTGTTTTACCCCTCCCCTCCTCTCCTCCTGCTTCTGTTTTACCCCTCCCCTCCTCCTCCCTCTGGCCTCCCTCCCCCCCTCTTCGTTATTTCCTTGCCACCTCCCCTTCCTCTCCTCTTTATTCCTCCCCTTCCTTTTCATTTACCTCTTGTGCATTTGTGTTGTTTTACTTATATCATTTGTGTTATTAGATGTTATTTTATTTGTTTGTTCTTTTGAAGTTGGCGCGTCTGCAGCACTGGTCACTAGGTCGAAAAGGTCGTTGGTTTGGCGGTTGTTTATGATTTGGAGGATTTTGTCACTGGTTTTTGAGGTTGTTGTTTTGGCAGTTTAGAGATTTGAAGGATTCTATGTCTTTGGTTTTTGAGGTTTTTGTTTTGGCGGTTGTTCAGAGATTTGGAGTATTATATATGGTTGGTTTTTGAGGTTGTTGTTTTGGCTAGATTTAGTGCTGTATATTATTGATTTTTTCATTTTCTGCTTCATTTTTACTGCGATTTGCAAATATATTACACCTATTTTCTTGTTACTCCTAACTTGACCTCCTCTCTACACCACCACCTCCATGTTACTTGCTACCTACCCTCTTTCTTTATTCCTCCTTGTCATCTTTCCTTTTCTCCATCCCCCTTTCCTATTCTCTCAACCATCCTTCTCTTTCCTTGTCCCCCTCCTAGTTTCTTTCCTTGGCCCCCATCCCCTCTTCTCTCCTTGGCCCCTTCCCCTCCTCCTTCATGGCAGACTGTACCAAACATCATCTTTTGTCTGATTTGTAATTCGACTGCCATCAAAACAAGAAACAGAACATGATTTGAGGGTAGCACTTTCTAAGACAACCACGAATATAGAACTTAGCAGCATGATCCAGGCCCAAGGCTCCCATTAAAATCAGTTTACCATTTAACAGGAAACATTTATACTTATAGTTTGTTTTTGTGGAACGTGACAAAATATTATAGGCTACCAGAAGTGAGGTTTTTGATCAATATTAAGCCTTGAAATTTTTAATGCTATAATAAAATTTAATGATGTTAATTTTGTCTTTTCCAACATTATAATACCTCTTATAGAAGGATATTCCCTGTCCCTTACTTTAACAGGCAACAACTAATAATTTATAACTGATTTTGAGCAAAGCGAAAAATCTATTTTTGGGTGATATGGCCATGTCGTCCTGATGGAAGGTTCCTTTAGGCAGCTTTCTAAGGGATATTTGGCTACAGTGGTACTCCCAGAGAAATGACACAGGTCTCCAGAATTCTAACTCCTGGCGCGAGTATCCTTATTATAACTCTTAAGGATGTCGCATAATATCAGGGGACGTATTTCTTGATATGACACACAGCAATCTTCACCCCGAATGGACTTTAAGCTTTGGGGGGGAAGGGTGGCGAAATTGAAGGGGAGCCGTTATCAATGTTACCCGGTGGATTCCCTCCCCGTACCACCATAGCTATCTATTCCTTGTTGCAATTAAGCATGGATCGCTACAGATAGAGTAGTTTCAGGTGGGGATTTTGTTACATAGATGTATATTCCTTTTTAGAAAGGAGGGAGGGTCCATCAGGACGACATGGCCATATCACCCAAAAATAGATTTTTTACTTTGCAAAAAATCCATTTTTGGGCTCAGCCATGTCGTCCTGAATGTGAGTTTACCAGAGAATTACTTGACAATACTATATCTTTACTTTGACTCGGATCCTTATATGGTCTCCCAGACCAGATATATATATATTATATATATGACATTACCGTTATTTGTCATATCCACTAAGTTTGGAACTAACTTAAGGCTTCCTGCCCCCTGCAGGGAAATTGTCGATACAGACTATAAAGCGTCAAAGTTGTATTTCGTAGGAACAAGGTGGAACTTTTAAGTAATTACCGGGCTGTTCTTACAGAGGTGTACTGACAAGTGTATTTATTTTTTGGAAAATAAAATGCTCTTGAATATTTATTAGATTTCATGCAGGGCGAATAAGACGCAGATACATTTTATGTATTTATTTGTACAGACAAATGTAAATACAACAACGAATGTATCATAAATAGAATCTTTTAACAATTCAACATTTTAGAGGTATATATATATTTGTAACCTGTAAGGGACGAAATTAATAATTATATGGGTTAATCACATGTGCCACTCAGTACTGTATTGTGAAATTATTTGATTGATTTCACTTAGATGTTGGATATGTTTTAACACTGTGTACGAATGTTCACACGGCACTGGTGTTATTGGTTAGATTCTACACCCATATAGAACAGTCAGAGATTCTCTATAGTGATCTCCACTTATGGGTATTACACTAAAAGATGCTAATACCTGCTCACCCCGTGTACTGTTAAGTCCCAAACAGTTCACTGTTCATAGCAGCACTAGATGACTTTATAACATTACCTGCCGCCACCAAAAGTGTTTCATTTCATGAACTTGCTTCGCTCAATGTTTATAGAAAAGACTAGAGGATTTCCACCCCGTATAGTCCATATGCTGAAAGAAGTTCAGCGAGGAAGCAACTTTACTAGGATTGTGACCTGCGGGTGTACTGTCAGAATCCACTCTGTGAATAAAGTAGGTGAGTTTTGCCCTCTGTTGTTTTGGGGATAAGTTTGACCCTGAGGTTTCGCCCAGGAAGAGCTGTCCTTCCTTGAAGTCTGAAGTTCTTCGAAGATAGACCTTAAGACACTGTACTGGACATAGTGACATCTTCCTTCAGAGGGCAGATTCTCCAAGGACCCCACCTTTTGGTTGGCAGCTCGTTTTTGGCGCGAAAGGCAGGATCAGGAAAGAGATTGTTCTTCTTCTGTGAACTGAATATGGCCTTCGTTTCTAGATAGGGCCTCTATTTCACTAACTCTAGCCCGAGGCTATAGCGAATAAGAATATCACTTTCTGTGTTAGATCCTTTAGGGTACAATCTTAGTTGTTCAAGTTTGAAGCGTAGTGCAAGACTTTGTCCAGGGACCATGAGATGGGCTATGGAGGGGTTGCTGGTTTAAGTCTAGCGCATGCCTTCGGAATCTTATTGAAGATTTCATTCGACAGGTCCACCTGGAAGGCGTAGAGAAAAGGTCTAGTCAAAGCTGCCTTACACGTAGTTATCGTGGTGGAAGCCAGGCCTTGCTCATGAAGGTGGATGAAGAAGGAAAGGCAGAAGTCTATCAAGATTTCTGCCGGTCTGTTTGCTTTGGCAAAGCAGACCCACTTCTTCCAATACGATTCATATTGTCTTCTGGTTGACTTTGACTTGTATTCATCTATAAAGTCTATGTTGTCTTTTGAGATCCCAAACCTTTACTTGGCTGCTAAGGCAAGAAAATCATGAGATGTAGGTTTTGGGTTCTCAATGATGAAGCATTGACAGTCGACTTCTGAACCAGTTGGGATAGAACTGGATTCGGTAGAGGAAACAGCCTCAGCTTCAGTTCTATCACTAGCAGGAACCAAATGCTCTTGGGCCATTTTGGGCCCACTACTGCTGCTGTCCCATTGAGGGATCTCAGCTTGAGGACCTTCAGCAGGAGATTTGTTGGAGGGAACAGATAGATATGGTTCCATCTGTTCCAATTAAGGGACATAGCGTCCATCGCTTCGGCCCGAGGGTCCTCGTATGCGGCCACATATCGAGGTAGTTTCTTGTTGTCGCTCTGTGCGAAGAGGTCGATCTGCAGTTCTGGGACTTTTTTCAAGATGAAGGAGAATGAGGCTGCGTCTAGGGACCATTCTGACTATCGGTTTTCGCCTGGATAGAGCGGCTGCCGTCACCTTGCAGAACCCTTGTAGGTGAACTGGTGATAGTGCCATCTTTTCTTGCCAAGTGAAAGATGGCCAACATCACGTGATTGATGTAGGGTGATCGCAAGCCCTGTCGGTTCAGACATTTCACTATCGCCTCAATGTTCAAGACCAACTTTATGTGGGCTGATCTGTGAGGGGATAGTTTCTTCAATGTTAGGAAGACTGCCATGGCTTCCAGAATGTTGATGTGAAAGGTCTTGAATTGGTGTGACCAGTTCCCTTGTACTTTCCTTTGATGGGAATGGCCTCCCCATCCTTCCGGTGAGGCATCGGTGTGGATGACTACTGACGGTTGAGGTGGTTGTAAGGGAATTGTCCTTGCTAGGCTCTTGACCTTTGACCACGGCCTCAGAAGCGATCGCAGTAAGGTCAGTGTCGATATCTGTTGATCTCTTAAAGAGCATTTGATGCGTATCTTCTCCAGACTCCTGACGCATCCTTCAGTTGTGCTTTCAGCACTGGGTATGTTACTGCTGCGAACTGGAGAGAACCCAGTACTCTTTCCTGTTGGCGTCTTGAAATCTTGTTGGATTTCAGTAGTCTCTTGACAGAACCCGCAATCTCTCTCCTCTTCTTCGGTGGAATAGAGAGGCGGTGTGATTGCAAGTTCCAATGGATTCCTAACCATTGAAACTCTTGAGCAATTGTACCACCACTTTCGGTTGTGGACTAGGGAAGCCGGGCTTCCTATGCCGGCAACAGTGTAACCGGCAGGGGAAGGATTAATCCCCCATCAGTAGCGTTGCCGGCAACAAGACTGAATACCCTGAGTTACTGGTGTATTTCAAAGCAGAGTTACTCACCGGCAAAGAGGATGGACAGAAACACTATCGCAGTAAACCCGGAGTACACTTCTCTATGGAAAGACGAAAGATAGGGTTGCCGCCTATGGCGGCACTCAGGGGGAAGGATGGGTTTTTCCTCATTTCTCTAAAAGAGACGAGTATTGAATTATGATAGTAATTCTAGGAGATATCTATCTCCTATTGAATTAATAATATGATACGAGAGGATAAACGGGGATAACGTTACTAAAGTATACTAAAACGCATTGGGCTAGCCTAACTGGAGTCGGGATCTCGGCTACGCTAATACCACCGAGGCCCTAACGTATACGATTGAAACGTTTTATCAGGAGAGGAAATATTACATGTGTAAATCTTATCTTCTAGTAAAATTTGTCTAAATAGCTAGAATTTCATTATAGCTAAATACCGGGGACGTCTTACTACTAACTAAATAACTGATTTTGAGCGAAGCGAAAAATCTATTTTTGGGTGAGATAGCCATCACATCCTGATGGAAGGTTCCTTCAGTATCTAACTGAGGGTATATATGACTACAGTAGATATTCCAAGAGAATTAAACTAAAGGTTTCACAGAATTCTAACTTCTGGCAAGAGTACCCTAAAGATTTCCCTTTAGGATGTCAACAGGGGATGTATGCTTGACACGCCACATGGCTATCTGCACCCCACATAGCGTTTACGCTTCGAGGGCGATAAGGTGGCAAGTTACTGGAGGAGCCGTTACAAAGTTATTCTCCTGAGTTACTGTTACTGTACCTCGCGACGTAAACAACGGCAGCCATAGCTGTCCGCCATCTTGACTGACGTCTCATCCCGCCCGCTTCATTCCTATCTAGCGTTTCTGTCAACCTCCATGATGCAATAAGAAAGGGAGGGGCCTGACAGGCCAGAATAGAAACAATAGGGCGGGTCCATCTGGACGTCATGGCCATCTCGCCCAAAAATAGAAGCGAAAAATCCTTTTTTTGGCCTCAAGCCATGACGTCCTGATGGAAGTGTACTAGAGAATTAGTGTATCGTGGTTTTTCAGAGTTTCAAAAGTGCCTTCTACTTCTGACAATATTCCTTTGGTCTGATGACTTTAGAGACCGTGACATCTCCGTTACATGTCACTACCAGTGGCATAAACTATGACATGGCTTCCTGCCCCCCTGGCAGGGAGGTCCTGTTTGGACAAGAGGAACATCTGAAGTACCCTGATGAAGATACACTCACCTGGAGGCGAGGATCGTGCCGGTCTCGTGGACAGATCAGGAAAGTTAAATATTTGGGTAGGAACCATTATTTCACTTGCTTTGGTGAGCATATCTCAAACAGTAATATACATGAATATAATAAAGAATAATTAGGGCATTAAAACTCTGTAACAGTAGTTTATTTCATATGGAAGGGCAAAATAAGACGCATATGATAACGAAATTTTCTATTTTATTCAAGAAAATTTGCAATATAATAAAATAAGGTAAATAATTTACAACAAAATTATTGATTAGCAAACATAGACTAAGGACTGAAAAAGAAGATGTGGAATCTGAAAGGGAAAAACTTGCCTATACACACATGAGTTCCAGGGGAACTAGTCTTTTGAAAGTCATAATACACTTATGTCCAATAAACATGTGGCACACGTGTTAGGGTGTCACTTCACCTTGTGGAAGAACAGTCTTTTGTGACACTAAATGTCACCTGAAATCACTGTATCGCACTATGGTCAACACAGGCACCCATCGAGTTAGTCCCGAAATAACTGTTCTATGCAGCACTAAATGGCAGGTTTTAATACACTACCTGCGGCTACCACGAATCTCTTGACTTCGTTCACCTGCTTCGCATAGTGTTTAAAAAACACTCTGGAGGATTTCCAGCCTGTGAACGAACGGAGGCTCTCGAAATCCATAGCTTGGAAAAAATTTAGGGAAGAGGCGACTTTCCTAGGATCATGACCTGCGGGTGTACTGTCAGGATCCGCTCTGCGAATAAAGTAGGTGATCTTCGCCCTTAGTTGTTTAAGTGACAGGTCACTGTCCGATGTTTCTCCGTTGCTGGCTCTGCTCCACTAAACACATCTAAATTATGCCAATTTAACTGTGAGAAGGGACCCAAAAATTATACACAGGAAAAATTAAATACTCGCCTTTCCAGAGGATGAAGATGCTAGAGATTGCATTGTAATAATCCTTTATGAAAAGTTACAACACCGAGAGCAAGTGGGAGAACACCGTGCTAATTTGCTACAACAAAAGGAATAGTTCGCTGTGGTGGTACGGGGAGGGAATCCACCGGGTAACCTTCAATTTCGCCACTCTTCCCCCTCAAAGTGAAAACTCTATTCGGGTTGAAGATTGCTATGTGTCGTATCAAGAAACACATTCCCCGATATTATGCGATATCCTTAAGAATTATATTAAGGATGCTTGCACCACGAGTTAGAATTCTGGAAACCTGTGGTCAATTCTCTGGGAGTATCACTGTAGCCAAATATCCCTTAGAAAGCTTCCTAAAAGAACCTTCCGTCAAGACGACATGGCTGAGCCCAAAAAATAATACATATACAACTAAACTAGTAGGGTCGCGGTCATTGCTTTAGGTGCATGATTGGGGTCACCTGAAAAACAGGTTGAGAACCACTGCTCTAGGTCCTCAGGAACTATTAAGATGTCTAAGCAGCTTTCAGTCCAAAGGCCAGAAAGGGAATAAGTCCTTTAGAGGAAAGAAGGGAGCAAAGGGCAGTAGCTGAGGTGGTCACTACCACTAAACTGGCATTTCTCTTCACCTGCCACCCGTGGGAGAATGCCTGCAACGCCTCTGGCAGAGGTGCCAGTTCCACGGGGCAGATCCCTGGACGGTCTAAGTGATTGCCTTAGGGTATCACGTCGCGTTCATTCAATCTCTCCCTCCTCTGACTTGGGATCCAGTACATCTAAGCTTCTATGTGAAGGGATCCGCAAGGGAATGGGCCCGTCAAGGTGCTCTCTAAGAAGTTGCAAGCTGGTCCCCAGGCTTTTATAGTAGAATTATTCTAGTGGAAAAGGCGACTGAGGCTGGAGACCAGTCATCGATCTCCCCCCTCTGAACAAGTTTGTTCAACTGACTGTTAAGAATGGAGACAGCAGACACAGTCATTCAGGGGGTTCGACCATGTGCACACTGGATCTAAACAAGGCATACTTCCAGATCCCAATCCATCCGTTTTTAAGGATGTATTTAAGGTTCATACATGAGGACATAATATACCAGTTCAAGGTTTTGTGCTTCAGTCTTGCGACAGCTCCTCAGGTCCTAACCAGAGTGTTCGCCTTAGTGTCAAGATGGGCTCACAAGAACGGCATTAGTCTCCTCAGGTACCTGGACGACTGGCTAAACCTGGTAGACTCGGAGAAGAACTTCGTCGCCGAGACATGCTTCTTGAGTTATGGCAGGATCTGGGGGTCCTGATAAATCTGTCATTACTGCTACCTTCACAAAGACTGGTATACCTCGGTGTGATAATAGACACTGTCCAAGAGAAAGTCTACCCATCAGACGAGACCGTACACAGATTGAGAGAAGTGGCTTCACCCTTCCTTGGAAAGTAAGTTCTTCCAGCCTCTCATTGGTTGAGTCTGCTAGGTCATCTAACCCCTCTCCTCTGTCTAGTTCCAAACAGCTGCCTCAGGATAAGATCCCTGCAATGGCAGCTAAAGGCAGTGTGGAACCAACACTTGGATCCACCGGATTTTAGTTCCTATTACTCGGGAACAGTTAACGGACATAAGTTGGTGGATGGCAGACAAAAACCTTTGCAGAGGTCAGGATGACCTTGTCCTTAATCTGGACTATATGCTTTTCACAGGTGCATCAAAAGAATTGTGGGGGGCCTCGCTTGTTGCGTCACATGATCTCCGGCCTTTGGTCAGTCAGAAAGGTACCAGCACATAAATCTCTTAAGAGATGAGAGCAGCATAACTAGCTTTTATCAGTTCCAATAGTTGCTGGCAGGTCACTTTGGTGTTGATGATTTTACTACAGTAGTTGCTTACATAAACAAGGTGGTACCTTTTCGCACTTTTCGCAGCCTCTATGCCATCTTACAGTAAAGATCCTCTGTTGGTGAGAACAATATTCGGTGACCGTATCGGCTCGTTTCATTCCAGGCAAGAGGAATGTACTTGCAGACAATTTGAGCAGAGTGACTCTGATAGTAGGCTCCGAATGGTATTCGAATCATCAGATAGCCAACAAAGTCCTGACTTTTGGGGTTCTCCAACTGTAGACCAGTTCGCAACATTTCTGAACAGCAAGCTTCCGCTGTACTGTTCTCAGTCTGGACCCTCAGGCTCTATGGTAGGATGCATTTCAACAACGGTGGGACAACATAGATGTGTACGCCTTTACCCCCATTCTGTCTGATGAGAAGACCCTCACAAGTCCAGAGCTTCCAAAGATCTAATGATGAGCCTTGTAGCTCCGCTATGGCATCATGCAGAGTGGTTTCTGGACCTCCTGCAACTTCTTGTAGATCTACAGATAGAGCTTCCTCTACGACCATATCTACTCAAACAACCACACGCTAACTTTCACAGAACCGTGCAGTGGCTTCTACTTCACGCTTGGAGACTATCCAGCGTCTTCTATCTCAGAAGGGCTTTTCACGACAAGTTAAGGAAAGAATGTCCGGCTACTTGCGTAAGTCCTCAGCCCTGGTCCCCCAGGCATAGTGGAGTCTTTTCTGTGGTTGATGCCGTTGAAGGAATCTCTCTCCTTGATGCCTCTATATCAGTAATATATCAGTAATAGCGGAGTTCCTTGTGTACCTTCGGGAGGTAAAGCTTCTTTCAGTCTCGCCAGTGAAAGGCTATCGCTCAGCCTTGAGCCTAGCCTTTGAGCTATTAGGAGTTGACATTTCCTCTTCGTTGGAGCTTACTTTACTCATACGGAGTTTTGAGATCACTTACCCTCAGTCAGATATAAGGCCGCCTCCTTGGAACGTGGTTTGCATTTTGACATCCTTTAAATGACCTCGCCACAAACCACTACCCCATGCAACTCGCCGAAACCTCACTTTGAAGACTGCATTCCTGCTTGCTTCAGCCTCATAAAAGTCTGAACTACATGGCCTATCGTATGACATCACCCATTCAAGGGGATGGGGGAAGTGACACTCGACTTCGGCCCCGAGTTTATTGCCAAGACTCAAAATGGGGCTACTGGACCCTAGATTCGATCTCTTTCAGATAAGTCTCTCTTCAGTAACCAATGACCCAGATCAGTTGTTACTATGCCAAGTGAGGAGTTTGAGATACTATCTTGATCACACTGCAGCAACACAGCCAGGACTAACCTCTGTTGGTTAGCTCTGGTAGGGTAAAGAGGAGGATCACTAAGAACACTGTCTCCTCCTGGCTTTGCCAGGTGATCAAAAGAGCCTTTGCTCCTGATCCTCCTCTGGCTCAACTATCTAGAGCCCATGATATCTGGGGCATTAGTACGTCCTTGGCATTTTAACGCAATTTTTCAGTGTTGCAAGTACTACAAGCTTGTGTGTGGAAGAGACAAAATGCCTTCACAGCCCGTTATCTAAAAGACATGACCCATAGGAGGCTTGATACTTAAAGTATTGGTCCTGTGGTGGCTGCTCACAAGTTTTGTAAATACCTCAGGCTCCTTGATGGACAAATAGCAGTTTGTTGAGGGCATTGGTTGACTGGGTTAAGACTTGGATGAATGGGTGTCTGGCTTTTCCTTTCTTCATCTTCCCCTCCCTTGAGGTCCAGCACCATGGATCCCCCTGCAAGCTGGCTTCAACCTCTGCTGGTAATTATCTGTTCCCTTGTGTAGCCTAGTATGTCATAAATTTATATACTGTCCATGTCCCCATTGTTTTCTGCGAGTTAAGCAATGGGAAACTTCTTGCTGTTCTTATATAAACTCGGAATGTGTTCATAAGAGACGACACACTCGTTACATTGAATTGCTCAGGCCGCTATTATACTCGCTTTGTATATTTTACCGAGGTGTTAATTTTCTCTAGACTATAGTCATATACTGTACTAGGTAAAACCAGGTCAGTGTCATTGCCAAAATTAGGACTTCCACCCTCCTAAGAGCAAGTCATCCAAATGAATAACGGAAGGTTTGTTAGTATGGGAACAAATGACCTAACTTACACAAACCTGTAGTTATTTATATAAAATGACCCATCATTCCTTGTCCCCCAGAAGTCCTGCCTGCAATGAAAAGTTACGTAGCTCACAGCTGTGAGAGTATATATAGAAGTTGCTGGGTAACCCCCAGCCACCCCTGGCCTACTAGCTCAAGCAGTTAGGCAGGGTTGCCACCTCGCACTTCAAGTCTACTGGCTACTTTCTAGCTTTGCTGAAAGAATATCCAAATAACTAACTACAGGTTTGTATTAGGTAGGGAAAATACAAATTATCTCCAAATTTGTCATCTTTTAAGCCAAACCTCCTTTTGAAATATTCTATATGAATTTATAACCCCTAATAAACTTAAGAAATGAAATATAAATTATGCAGAATGTAATTTTTTAGCAATCCTAATGAGGGCATAGATTTACTTGAAATGAGATTGAGTAGGTCAGGTATGAGGAATTGCTAGCGTTTGTTCCTCTGAAATCATTTGAGTTCTCATTATGAACACAAGCAATGTACTAAAATATACCATACTTTTGACTCATGAAGCTGAAAACTAAATGCATGATTGTTCCTAATGACTGATGGTTATATGTCCTAGCCTACTCCTGATATTGTATGTATTGTACTTTTTTATAAAATTATGCTTAAGATTTTAGTGGAAAAACAATTGATTAAGGAAATTTTCTAGAATTTATATTTATTTATTGTTATATTTTCACGAACAGCCCTTTAGACATTTAGAATAAAACCCTCTAGTTAACCTGAAAATGTAAAATATTTTGTATTGGGGGCCAGGTTAAACTAATGATAAAATTTAGTTTAGATTCACTACCCTGGTAATCATAAATGCCTTTTTCACTCGCTGTCGAGTTCCCAGTCTGTGAGCTTGTTAGTCATTGTTCACAAGATTCCTGGTGCATGCTCCATCCTACCTTTTGATTGAACTCCGTGGAATTGATAAATCATTTTACTCAGGACTGCTGTGTTTTCAACATTGTATACTGGTCATACCTCCATATAATATTGCTGTTTTGGAATACTGTAGTTTTTTTTATTGGTTTTTGGGATAATTGGTTTGAAAATATTAGCTGAAATTTTTTTAGTGAATTTCTCTATGGGATAAGTTCTTTTACCTGACTGTTTCTTCCAACATTTTATCCTTCTTTGTAGTAACCCCTCTTTTTCATTAGATATAAAATACATTTCCAAGTACATTGTTTAGCTCGCAGGCATGCATGCACATTTGTTTTATCAATTTACAGAATTATATTTACTTTACCATTTAAACTTTATTTAATATTTAAACTATCATACTTATTATAAGACTAGTACAATAGGGTCCCCAATTATGTGAAAATTTGGTCAGTCCATGGCCTTGCATAAATGGAAAATCACATTTCAAAAATCATCACAAGAATACAGTAATTCCATTAGGGCCAAAGCAAATGGCAAATTATACATTCAAATGTTTTTACTAACCATTTTCAATACCTGTGATAGTTGTAAGATTTTTATTACTCAGCCTCATTAAAATGTTTTTTGGGGATTGCTTCAAACTATTCATATTTTTTCTTTTTTCTCAACCAACATCATTAATTTGAAAATCACTTGGAAGAATGTTATACAGTACTCTAAAAGCCGTACGTTGGAAATTTATTAGCAATTTTTTATATAAATATATTTCATCAGGTGTATAGAAGTCACTTTCAAAGGTGACTATTTTTCATGTGCAATATATAATTTTTTTCCGTAGGGAATAGTCAATGAAATTCCATATCTTTTCATGGTAGAATGACACAAATCAATCAATCTATGAAAATTAGTAGAAATTTTTCTTTCATGTTTTGAGAAATCTGGCTACAGTTTTTTAGATTGATTGAATAAACTTTAGTATGGGCTTGCTTTTAACAGTAATTTTCCTCAACACTTGGAGCACAAGGACATCATAATCATACTTAGGGCTATTTACTAAGAAGTAGCAAATCTAGAAATACGTATGCTAATCGTCCACACGTGATAGAGACATGGCTAGCATAATCAAGTCTAATCTGCATAGGTTTCTTGGCAAAGTTAACAAGTTTTGCTTATGCATCTTTTGAGTATAATCATACCATAAATTCTAAATACTGTATATAAATGAGCAGACAAAGAAATGCTATAAACATTCTCGCAGAAAACTTTCAATTATGAATACCATAAGGAATATAAGAAAACTGATCTTCCAGGAAATCATGCAAAGTTTTTGTTACTGTATATAGGATACTAAAGTAAATATTTCCCTGGAATTATTGAAAACAAAGTAAATATGTACATAGGTCTGGAAAGGGTTGCCTACGGAACAGGATGCAGTTTCGTAAATATATAAAAAGGCCTTTTTTTTAATAAAACTAATTTTGATTAGAAATACTATTTAAAACATGAAATACTTTTTCATAGGCAAAAATGTAATAATCTGAATTTCCAAAATTCTGAGCAAAATTAGTAAGTCATGCCCCATAAAACAATTGAATGACGAATGGGAATCCAGAATTGTGTGTTGCGATGGTCCCTTAATCCCAGTCCTAAAATTTATTTTTAGGTTGTGGTTTTACCCTACGTTGAATTGACGTCACTACTGCATGCATAATATAAAGATTAAAGATTTCATGTGCTGTGTGGGTTAATAAAATAACATTAATTTTCCAGTGACATGGTAGTTGATGAAGCTGCAACGTGTGTGATTGCTGGACCTTCTGAGAAGCACATGCGAATAAATATAGGCATAAATTTTTATGTGTCATCTTCTTGTCCAATAGGGTATCTTTGCCCAAAATACCTCAATGAAACTGAAACTCCTTGTATGGTAAGTTTAGGCTTCATATTTTATTTAGGATTATCATTAGAAAATTGTTCATTTTAATGTAGGAAAACTATTTTCTTATTTGTTGGAATTTGTATTTTGTTTAGGCCCATATCCAGTGCAGCTAGCTAAATATTGTATTTAATAACTGGAATACATGCTTTGATATTTTGAATCTTTGCTTATGTATAAACTTAGATTTAACAAAATACACGGCCAGATCAAACTATCCTACCCCTGAATACAGCATTTAGCTGTGTAGAATCATACCTCTTCACGAAAGAATCTGCTTACGAAATTTTCAAGCTGCCAAACGAAATGTGAATATTTTTGACTTGCTTTGCGAAGAATGTTTCATTTTAAGAAAAGGGATTTGCTAGCCAGGCCGAGAATAAAATAGTTAATCATTAAATAAATAGTCGAAGAAAATGGGTTTAATCAAAAGAAAATGTAGCTGCAGCCTATAATAAGGGTAACTATAATAGTACAGTACATATGGTACTGTATATTTTGTATGTACAGTATTGTAATGTGTGTATTGTAATATCCATTTATTATTACATAGTTGTAATAACTACTTAATTTACAGGTATTAACAGTTAGTTTAGGTATATTGAATGGTTCAATTGTATTTGGCTGTACACTAATTCATTGTGGTTATACTATAGCTTTATTATAAGATTTAATGTGGTGTTTTGTAGAGTTTCGAACAAATTAGGCAATTTGGATTTGAAAAACTCGCAACACGAAAAAATCAATTTACGAAAGCCAGTCCAGAACGAATTAATTTCGTGTATGAGATATTACTGTATTACTCGGTAATGAAATGTAGGCTTTATAGAATGACGAATCAAATAAGTTTAACCCCGGTAATACGGAACATTTGAAAGATGGATGGGCCTTAAGTATCTAAAGTGATACTCTGATCCGCATGGATGAGGTAAAATGAATGATTTGTAGTTCATTGTTAATATCTCAGTTATTACTGACATTTTTACTTAAAATAAATTGTAAGTTTAAGGCGGAACCTTCCTTTTTGGAATGGAGAACTTTTAGATTGAATTATTTTGGTCTCTATATTTTTTTTATAGATTTTCATTCAATTGAAATTTTGTATTTAGTGTTCGTGAAATCACTTTGTATCCTCACCTAAAAATTAGTACTTCACCGATTGTCGTGAAACAATGCTAACGTGCTCCAGATTTACTATTATTTAGTCATGCAAAAGCAAAAGAATATACAACATTTTCAGAGCATTTTTAGAGTTTAATTCAAAAGTATTCAAACACAATGGCGCTCAACTCAAAAAATCTCTGAACATATGTAAAATGTGCATTATTTATTTAATACAATATAAACATTATTTTTGGGCTCAAGCCATGGCGTCCTGATGGAAGGTTCCTGTTTGGTAGCTTCCTTGGGTATAAGACTACTAAGATATTCCCAGAGAATTTAACCACAGGTTATCACAGAATTCTAACTTCTGGAGCGAGTATCTCAAAGGTTTCCCTTTAAGACATCGTAATACAACAGGGGACACGCATGTCTGGTCGTGCCACATAGCTATCTCCACCCCGAACAGAGTTAACGCTTCGGTGTGTAAGGGCTGAGAATAGCTGGGAGCCGTTCCACAGCTAATCTCACTCGTGGCTACTACTGATACTCGAGACGTAAACAAACGGACGCCATTGCTCTAATGACGTCACGAGCGTCTTTATCCTTTGTTTAGTAGCTGCCCTACTGAGACGGATTTTCCCTTGTGTGAACTTTATCGTTTTGCATCTTCGCTATGTCGTTACCTTCAGCCTCGCCTTCTTCTGGAAAGTTGAGTACAAGGTTCCAGTATTGTTTAATTAAGCTCTGGCCGTAAAGTAAATATTATTTTGCGAAATAATTGATGTTTTGTGGCAGAGCTGTGCCTCTACCGGACCCGCCATTTTATGGCGTCGTTGTTGTTTTGCATGTCTTATTTAGTTAGCCACAACAACGCTTCCGGCCTTATATACTAATTGAATACATTAGTTTATTTAGTCTTCATAGCTAGGAACTTTTATTTCGTGTTTAGACGCTTTTTATCGGTCATCGATTGACCTCATACCAGTCGGCTACTATAGCCCCCAGGCCAGGAGCCTATATACAAGTGTTCATGCATGAATTATCAGTGATCCTAGACTAAGTTATGAAGATAGTGGCATTATTATTATACAATACTTTTGACTAGTGATGCAAATGTTTTCGCCTTCAGGGACCATATAGGGGATAGGCTAGTCAGTGATTCTTACTAGCCTAACCTAACCTTAGGACCCCTATATGCTTCCTTCATCCCCTGCCTTGGCATTCCCTCTAATTAGCCTTGATCCCTTTTCTGAGTAAAGGGATTCATTGTCTAATAGAGTATTATATCGCCTCTCAGTCCTCCCTAAAGGAATGAACCCCCTTTAGGATTGCGTCTGAGAGTGAGGTTAGGCTAGCCTACCTCTATGGCTAGGATAGTCTACGACTTTCCTGCGATAGCGATACGTCTTCTTCCCTGCCTAGTTCAGGACTTTTAGCCCTGATCTAGGTCGGGTTAGGAAGGTTTCTCTGTTCCTTGCTGAAACTGTACTCTTGCACCGTTTTAGCCGATCAGCCTAATCTTAGGTTAGGGAGTGTCCTCCCTTCCCTTTGTGGCCGCTCTGGTACAGAAACCCTTCCTGGGAAGACCCCTCTCTTCTCCCTCCCCACCTATCTCTTGTATAGCCTAGCCTATGCTTAGGTTAGTTTATACTTATCTGTCCCCTGTCCTACAACTCCTCCTTAGGGTGGATGAGTAGGGCTACCCGAGCTTCCTTGTGCAGTCCGCTCTGGTACATATACCTTCATAGTGTCCTATAAGGTTAGTTCCTAGTGTAGCTCTGCATAAGGGAGTCTCCCCCCCCCCCATCTTGGGTGTTCCCTAGTCCTCCCTTGGGCTACCTGCTCCCGGTCCCTAGTGACCCCTGCATATGGATGATAGAGCCTGTCTCTATCATGGGTACTCCCCCTCAGGGAGGGGGAGGGATGCCTGGAACCCTGAAGGTACTTCCTGCATCCTTCCCCCCTCCCCCTGTCTCTCTATCTATCTGGGTGCCGGTCTCTTGCCGCCTCTTATGCCGGCAATACCTGCCTCTTGGTGACTTCCCTACCCTTGCCGCCAGCCCCCCGTGTTCCGAGGGACTGCCGGCTGCCGCCGGCTACTACCGGCGGCTCTCCTACTCCTATCTAATCGTCCGCTTGCCGGTCGATCTCCGGAGTGCCGGCATATACTGCCGGCAACCCGATACTACCTGTACCATCCTTACCCCAGTCACCAATCCGGCATCCTCTGGCTGCCGGAGCCGCCGCTCCCTGCCGGCGTGCCGCCGTTGTGCCGGCGGCCGCCATCCTGGTATCTAACTGACTTTTGAAAATTGTCTGTTCTAATGCCAGAATCTATGCTGGAGCGGGCTCCGGCGTGCCGGCGGCTTGCCGGATACCCCGGAGGCGTCAAGAATACTTGCACCCCCTCTCTGTAGCTATCATAAGACTAAGATAGCCCTACCTGGCAAATAGATAAGCTGCTTTGCTTCTAAGATCAGTACCTAGTACTGCTCTATTAGTGATCATGCTGTCTCTTTGCATTCTTCTATTTCCAGCATGCTATGTGCATCTTAGCACGGCTGGTTGCCAGAAGCAGTTACCCTTAATGAGACCTTCTGGCTCTTATCTGGGAACCGAATGAATTCGATCCCAACCTTGTCCTTGGCTTTCCATGGAGTTCCAATATAATGGGAATCCTAGAAAACTGTATCCAATGATCTCGGTCATTTGGATTATCCCAGGACCAAGCCTTTGGTAACCAGCCGGGCGAGATGCATGGAGCGTGTTCTCCTTTACTGTTTCACTCTCTATGCATCACACCTTATAAGTTAAAATTAATGATTAATATTAACTTAATTTAAGAGCCATTCCTATGACTCCCCCATACTCATTTTCTCTTTCTTCCACAGGAGGAGCAGATGAAATGCGATTTCGCATACTGTGCCGTGAAACGCTCCCAGTTTTACGGACATACGGCGTGCAGGACTCACGCCCCTTGCTCAGACAAGAGAGGGGATTGGAAGTTCTGGAATCCACTGGATTGTACGGTCTGCCAGGCCTACCTAGTTGAGGCCTTCCATAACCCTCCCTCAGCGGAGGTTAGAGACGTGGCTCGTGAGAAACTGCGCAAGTGGGTGCGTGGTTTTCAGAGAAATGCCACTGGACCGTACCTGGCCACCGAAGAACTGAGGTCCCTGCTGTTCCCTAAGGCCTCCCCTGATTCAGTGGTTCCAAAGGAAGCAATCCCAACTGTCCAAATTACGGTGGAACCTGATGTGGTCATGGCTCAGTCCATGCACGAGTGTCGCCTAGATTCCGAAGAGGATGAACAGATCTCTGACGTCTCGGAAGACACGGAGAAGACGCTTATGGCTCAAGGAGCCGAAGAGGACGAAGACAAGGTGGAATACACCGAGTCGGAGATTGGAGCTACTCCCTCGTCCATCCCTCCGCCTACTCCTACACCGACGGATGTGTCCATTCCGTCTACCTCCTCGACCCCGGATCCTTCTTCCTCTACACAAGAACTGATCCGACTGATTAGAGCTGTCATGGACGACAGACTGAAGGAGAACCAGGAGTCCATCAGGTCTATGATTGGATCCAGAGAACCGAAGAAGATCTCGGTTAAGGATCTCCCAGCTTGCTCTCATGCCAACCCATGGAGGTATGCAGAGCATATGGTTATTGCGACCGGCAGGATCTTTGTTAGTGACAAAATCGGCACGGTCCCGTTGGAAGATGTGGAATTCTTCCCAAGCTTCGAGGCCTACCCGGACTGTTACGTCCGGCTTCGTTCTGAACCTGCCTCGAAGGAGGAGACCGAACCTAAGGAAGAGATAGTGTTCGATCTCGCTAAGGCCCAGGCTATGCTAGCCTCCGCATTTAAGAGCAGGGGCTTTACCTGCTCTAAGCTTCCTGCCTTGAGCAAGAAGCATCCTACTTATGTCGCTCCCGACACTGCGGTTCTTCCATTTTTGGAAAAGGCCTTGGCTGCATGCCTTAAGGCGGCGGAAGAAGGGAAACCCTGCCCTGCACTGGAGGAGTGCAGACCCTTCTCCATCGTAACGCCCCCTGATACTAGACAATGGAAAGATGTCCAACATACTTTCGTTGTGGGTAGGCTTGATCCTGACGTTGCCGGACGTCAGTTTAATGAAGACCTCCCTAAGCTCAATGATCACCTCCTTCGCCGGGAACAAGACACGAAGGAGAGGCTTGCAGCGTCTCTTTCTCATCAAGTCCAACTTGAAGTTATGGCCTGTGACACAGCAGTACCAGATCACTACATGGTACTGGCCAAATCCCACTTACTGACGGTAATGAAGGACTTGTACCATTTCATAAAGGCTCGTAGAGCCTGTCGTGAATTCGTGTTTGTCGGTGCCACCGTGAAACACGAACCCCGGAGGCTGATTTCCTCCAACATCTGGGGAAAGCACCTGTTTCCTTCGGACCTTGTCAAGGAAATAACGGACAGAGCCGCCACGGAGAATAGGAACCTTCTCCACAAGTGGGGCATGTCCAGGAAAAGGAAAACCTCTCAGGACGATGGACCTCAGCCTAAGAGGAAACCTCAGAAACCGAAACCCCAGCAACGTCAACAAAGACGTCAGTTTCCGGGACCCGCTACCTCCCAAGTGGTTGCCCAACCACAGCAGACCTTTCAATTGGTCCCCCAACCGGTGTTGTCACAGTCACCGGTCTTCACCCCTGCCTTTGAACAGCCAACCACTACCTTTCATGCCAGAGGTAGAGGCTCGTCCAGGGGTGCAAGCAGAGACGCCTCTCGTCGTCCCTCCAGAGGTAGAGGAGGAAAGGGAGCTAGCGGCCGAGGCAATAAGTCCTCGGGACACCAGAAGCAATGAAGTGCTTCCGGTGGGAGGAAGACTCCGCCAATTCCAGGATCGTTGGACCTTCGATCCTTGGGCACACAGCATCATCAAGAACGGTCTAGGCTGGAGTTGGGTGCATCCACCCCCAATCTTCCAGCGGTTCTTCCAACAATCGACCCCCATTCTGGAAGAATATGTTCTAGACCTCTTGAACAAGAAGGTGATAAGGAAGGTAAAGTCCACCAGGTTCCAAGGGAGACTGTTTTGCGTTCCCAAGAAGGACTCAGACAAGCTCAGAGTCATTCTGGACTTATCCCCCCTCAACAAGTTCATAGAGAACAACAAATTCAAGATGCTGACGCTTCAACAAATAAGGACCCTTCTGCCTCAAGGTTCCTACACGGTCTCTATAGACCTGGCGGATGCCTATTGGCACATTCCAATGAACCATCACGCTTCCTCCTACCTAGGATTTCGACTCCAAAGGAAAAGCTACGCCTTCCGGGCCATGCCATTCGGCCTCAATGTGGCCCCTCGGATCTTCACAAAGCTGGCGGATGCCATAGTACAACAGCTCCGCCTAAGAAACGTCCAGGTGATGGCCTACCTCGACGACTGGCTAGTCTGGGCTCCATCGCCCGAAGAGTGTACAAAGTCTTGCGACGAAGTTACCCAGTACCTAGAACACCTAGGATTCAAGATCAACGAGAAGAAATCTCGCCTCTCTCCAGCTCAGAAGTTTCAGTGGCTGGGAATCCACTGGAATCTTCAGTCACACCGCCTTTCCATCCCCCAGAAGAAAAGGAAGGAAATAGCAGGGTCTGTCAAGCGACTACTGAAATCCAAACGCATTTCAAGACGACAGCAGGAACGAGTTCTAGGCTCTCTACAATTCGCCTCAGTGACAAACCCAGTGCTTCGTGCACAGCTAAAGGATGCCGCGGGAGTCTGGAGACGATCGGCATCCATCGCTCGAAGAGACCTCAAGAGACGGCTTCCAGACAGACTTCGACGCCTCCTAAAGCCGTGGTCGGAAGCAATGGCCCTGAAAAGGTCCATTCCTCTCCAACACCCCCCTCCATCACTCAACATCCACACAGATGCCTCACTGGAGGGCTGGGGAGGTCACTCCCACCTGAAACAAGCTCAAGGGACCTGGTCTCCACTATTCAAGACGTTCCACATAAACATCTTGGAGGCCATGGCGGTCCTTCTTACTCTGAAGAAGCTATCCCCGCCGCCCTCGATCCACATCCGTCTAACCCTAGACAACTCGGTGGTAGTTCGTTGTCTCAATCGCCAGGGCTCAAGATCGCCCCAGATAAATCAGGTGCTTCTCCCAATCTTCCGTCTGGCGGAGAAGAAGAAGTGGCACCTGTCTGCAGTTCACCTACAAGGATTCCGCAACGTGACAGCGGATGCTCTATCTCGGACAAACCCGATAGAGTCGGAATGGTCTCTAGACGC
>NC_090731.1:136458034-136463034 GCF_036898095.1 Palaemon carinicauda
TTACTGGTAATTCTTATTAATTAAAACCTATATTTTATAATGTTTTTATCCCATATTTACATGTAATAATTAAAAAGATGACAATGAAATTAGTAAATTAGTCATCATGAGCCTCTCACTGAACACTCGAAATCAACGAGATTCAAGTTTTCCCAGGAATTCTTGCTTCTTTTTATGTCAGAAACTTGAAACCAATTAGGTAGCTGGAGTATGATGTCATTGTGATATAAATAAATTTAGCCACTGACACTGAAGTATTGATACATCATCAGATAAGCTACTCCTGTAGTAAAACACTGTAGAAATATCAGTTCGTGGTTCAAACCAGGCTAGAAAAGTGGTTCAACATCTGGAGTAGGAAAGCCAGGTGGCTCTTCGTCTGCAAGGAGTTAAAGGAATTATAATAAGATTATTCCTACTCTGCCAGAGGTTTATGGGGCTTCTTACTCAAAGCTAGCAAATTGTTGAATGCCTATCCTAAATTTTAAGTTTTCTTTATTTTCCCCGTAATACAATAGCCTTGTCCCCCTAGTCTCCTAATGTGCTTTGGACTTTGCCTCTTGAATGCAGGCTGTGATATTAAGTAAAGCTATTCATATGTCTGGCAACTGCTTGGACTTAGTATACACTGACTGCCCTTGTTATTACAAGCAAGGTTGGTTTTCCATTTGGGGACATCTTCTCCTGTCTTAATTTTGCTTGTAATTTAGTCATTTTGTGTGTGATTATGGCTGAGCAGCCTTTTTTCTGATATGCCATACTCTTGTATGGTTTATATATAAAATGTCAAGCAGACTGCAGTGACATTTTGAGTGAACTTTAAAGTTTGAATGGGTCTCAATTGTATAAGTGTTGAACATGTTCTGTTGAATGAGAATCTGGTTAACATAATTGATAGCCGTTTCTCTTCTTGTGTGCTAAAATACTGAGTAAAATACAACTCCTAGTTCAATGGTGATTATAGATGTGCTTATTCGGAAGAGCAGGAGGCCTATCATCTATGGAATGGTAACTGATCAGCTTTGAGCAACAGCTTAGCGAAGTATAAATCAAAGTCAGAGTTTATGCTTCAACCATTAAGGAATACTGTACAATTTAACCACAAGACACCCTGACACCCTTCTTGGTACGACCCAGGATTTAAATGGTGGGCTACTGTTTGGTGTAGACTGAAACAGTTCCTCCTTTACTTACCAGATGACCCCACTCATTGACCAAACTAAGAGGAAACCCTTCTGGCTGATGTATTAAACAGTAAGCAGAGTAATGAGAAATTCTTTCTCATTACTGTTTTCCTGAGAATAACCTAATTAGTTAGCTTTTCTGTCCCATGAAATTGATTCTAGATTGACCTTGATGCTTATGGACGTGTAGTCCCAATTTTTTTTTTCTACATGACTGCTGATTTCTTGGCTTCCAATTTTATTATATCTTCAAGTTAGCAAGAAGTTCTTTTAGCACTTGAAGAATCGGGAATGTTAGTCCAAGGGTAACTGATCAGCTTAAGCAACAGCTTAGCGGAGTATAAATTCCAAATCAAAGTTCATGCTTCAACCATAAAGGAATAATGTACAATTTAACCAAAAGACATCAATACCCTTCCTGGTACAATCTAGGATGTAAAGGGTGGGCTACTCTGTTGTAGACTGAACATTTCCTCCTTTACTTACCAGATGACTTTCACTCATTGACCAAAGGAAGAGGCAACCCTTCTGGCTGATGTATTAAATAGTAAGCAGAGTAATGAGAAACTGTATCTTTCTCATTACTGTATTGTTTTCCTGAGGATGAACTAATTAGTTAGCTTTTTTGTCCCATGAAATTGACTCTAGATTGACCTTGATTCTTATGGAGGTGTAGTCCCAAATGGTTTTTTTTTCCCTACTATACTGCGGATTTCTTGGCTTTCAATTTTGTTATATTCGTAAAGTTAGCAAGAAGTTCTTTTAGCACTTGAAGAATTGGGAATGTTAGTCCATTAGGTAAATGTTTGTGATAGCCCTAGCTTGTAATTTGGCTTTTGCAAAGGCCACAGAGCATGTGATGCCATTCTTACAATTTCCAATGCTGTACAGAAATCCCTTGATTGTGGTCAGGAATTGGGAGGAATTTCCTTGATTTTAGTGCTGCCTTTGACAGTGTTAATCAGGGTTTTGGAGGTGGGTGGATCTTTTCATAGCATCATTACTGAAATTTTAAGTAAACGATTGCAATGGTGGTTGTTGATTGACACAATAGTATAGGAATGTGATATCTGGTGTTCCTCAGGGTAGTGTTCTTGGCTCATTGCTTTTCTTACAATATACACTTCGGTCTAGCAACAAGCTCACTGTAGATGCTACTATTTGCCTCTATTCCATCTTCTGAATATAAATGTGGGTTTGTAAATGTTAGTCACAAGGAAATCAGTTAGGTAATCATTATTTCTAATAATTTTTTAAAAGGTTTTCTTTACTGTCAAAGTTAAATTTTACACCAGGGTTAGCAACAAAAGTGGCAAGCTCTCTCTCTCTCTCTCTCTCTCTCTCTCTCTCTCTCTCTCTCTCTCTCTCTCTCTCTCTCTCTCTCTCTCTCTCTCTTTTTTTTCTTTTAATCCTGTCACTTTGCATTGAAAAGTATGTGGTAGGCTGGCCAAGGCACCTGCCATTCATTGATACTACAGGAAGTGTTACAGGGTCCTTTGACTGGCCAGGTCTTTGGCCACACACACATCTTAGTCTGGCCTAATCCTTACACACACACACACACACACACACACACACACACACACACACACACACACACACACACACACACACACACACCCCCTACCTTTCTTTATACACCTGACATCATAAGATAACAGAAAAATTATTCTTCAATCAGTGGGTTAACTACTGTATTGTATTTGTCCAGTGGGTTCATCCCATTTGGTAAGAGTAGAAGAGAGAAACTAGCCATTGTAGGCAGCTCTCCAAGAAGAACGAGACACTGATATTAAACAATTGTTTTCTAGTCTTGGGTAGCGCTAAGTCTCTGTACCGTGGTCATCTTCTATCTTAGGTTAGTTCTCTTGCTTGAAGGTACACTGAGGCATGCTAGTCTGTGTTTTCTAATTTCCTTTTCCCACTGGGATATTTTCCTGTTGGAGCCCTTGGGCTAATAGTATCCTGCTTTTCCAACAGGGTTCCAGCTTAACTAGTAATAATAACAATCTGAAGATAAATCTGTTGATTAAATATCATCACTGGAGGGTTTGAACCTAAGAGTTCTCTTCAAAGAGGGCATCGATATTAGTTGTCTTCTAATATTTTATTTATTTAATCTGAAGAAATGCCCCCTTCTTATCGTTCTCAGCTAGTGTATCGAAGCACTTGAAACGCACAAAAAAAAAAATATGGTGTGAAGTAACAAATAGAAAAACACCGCCAGACAGCTTATAAACTCCATTCACAACTGTACAGTTTGTTACCAAATGATTTTCCTACACTTTTTATGAATAAACATAGTTTCCCCCTCCTTATTCGTGGGGTTTAGGTAACAGATAGTGGTGCTTAGATCAAGGATCTGCAAATGCTTGCTGTCCTCCGGCTCAATGGTGGGTCAACTCGCAACCTCCCAAATTGCTGACTATGGCCTATTTGCTGTACTCACACACATGGTAACCCACTGTACAGCACTACATTCTTTAAGTGCTTTCTATCATGGCATTTTAGTTGATATAACTTTTCAGAGGAAATTTTACATTACTAACACTACTGAAGTAGAAGGTAAGAAGACTCATAACATGTCATCGCCACACGAAACTAAAAGTAACAACAAAACACTTTTTTTGTATCTAACAATAATTGTCGAAACGGTAGAGTAACAAAAGTCACTATTACAGTAGTTGATGGTTGAAATTCACCCAAAATTGCAAACAAAAGTAGGAAATTCTAGTGATAAGTAATGATTTTCAGAATGTGGTAAGGTCTAAGTGGACAAATTAAAATGCTGCGTTTGAAGGTTTTGTATGAAATGTAATACTGGGAAAAAATTATTAGTAGATCTTTTCCAGTGAACCCATGCATATTTATCCTACTAAAGTGAAGAAAATGAAAAAAGACCAAAACATCACAAACATTTATGAAGTTATACCAGTAAAATAGGTGATGCACTAATAACTCTCTCTCTCTCTCTCTCTCTCTCTCTCTCTCTCTCTCTCTCTCTCTCTCTCTCTCTCTCTCTCTCTCTCTCTCTCGATGACCTGACACTTTGTTCAAGTGAGAGCGCTTGTGCGATGCGGTTAAGGGGTGGGCGAGGGCGGCTGGGTTTTTTTTTTCCAATCAGTTATGTTTAATCTTTCGCCAATACCAGTTCTGAGCATCCAGACTAGGACCGGACTATTAACTTTTCTACATTTTTATATTTGGTTTTTTTCTCTCAACCCTTCTATCCAAACTTACTTTCAATCTCTTGACTTGAATAAAAATAATAAAAAAAGAAATAAAGAACATTAGATATTTAGATATGATGGCTATTTATAAGTAGTCTATACACATTTAGACATTAAGGAGCTGACAGCTACCTCATGTGTCAGAGCATATACTTTGGAACCTCTGTAAACATTGCCAGGAACTCTCTTGCAGGTTTCGAGAGACAGCAACAGAGGAATCCTAGGGTGACAGGATGCAATAATGGAATAGGGCTATAAGTGCCCCTCAAAGCACACTCTTAATGTGTAATAGCTGACCACTCCTTGTGACAGACCCCTAGTGAAATAGGCTCGACTTCTCATGAGGTTAACATAGTTTTTCTGCCTTGTTGGAGTCCTGGCCAATTAAAAAACAGTTGCTGCTGCTTGGTAATATTCAGTAGTACCTAAGAGTGTGGCTGTTCTTGGATGTCAGGAAATCCCAGTAATCACTAGCATTCCGATGTCAGTCCTGGCGAGAAAACTGGCTTTTGCTTTGTGCTGCTCACTTGGGAGCTGCGGCACGTTTGGAACATCCCAACTTTGAGGAGACTTATCTGTTGGTTTG
>NC_090731.1:136468034-136483034 GCF_036898095.1 Palaemon carinicauda
GTTCGAAATGACAGACCATAGACGAATAATGCTTTATTTCCGACAAGGGCACAGTACATTAACTCGTGCGGACGGCAGTGTAGCAAGGTGACTGACCGACCGCGAATAGGTGAAAAATGTGGGGCATTTGTGTTTTCTACAGCTAACATTACAATAAGTATGAAAGCCCACGCTTGACATATAATAATGAAATGTATATAGAAATGAAGGGCAGATGATTCTGTCCCAGACTGAATAAATAATATTTACAGAAAAATATATACGATGATGATGATACTATACAGCTGCAAGCGTTGTAGGACGTTGTCCTTACAGTATGTTTAGTATTCCCATGGAGGTGTTATAGGGCTGCAAAAGAGATTTAAATTTTTATCGAGGCTATGAGGCTAACACTTCTGAAATTATAGTATTTTACCTAGAAAGAAATCTCCCTTATATGATAAAGAACAAGTTTGCCTATATACAGTACAATATGTACATATAGAGATATTTCTTTCCTGGCTCGCTGAGTGGCATTGCTAAACTTGTAACGACTCAGCCGGCTGTCCCTTGGGTAGGGGGAAGGGAAATACAGGTCATAACCTGGTGAGAATGGGGTACCCCGGAAGGTACACCCGGAAACCACAAACTTGTACAATTTTCTAAAACCGCCATGTTGTAGTTAGTGGGGTGGGTTGGGAAGAGTTTAATCTTTTGAGTGTGTGCATGTGCATATGTCTAAATATTTAGCATCCATTTTAGGTGGGTCATGTACACTAGTATGAAATAATTTTCTATTTTAACGTATGTTCATGCTATTATTGTATCAAATTTTATAGGTATACTGGTATTAAACTGATATATCTATTTTAATGAGAGCCAACCAAAACCTTTCAAGTTGTTAGTGTTGCTTAATGAATAAGGATGTATGTTACTTTATTCTAATGTTTGTTCACCTTTCCAGCATGTCCAAAGAACTGGGTTCATTGTGGTGATGGGTCTTGCATTCCTTTGAACAGGGTGTGTGATGGAGTACCTCATTGTCGAAATGGCACAGATGAAAAAAATCTATGCACTTGTGGTGTGGTAAGTGTTTATTATATACATTAAAAAATTATTTTAACTGTAGTCAGGAAAACTTGACATTTATTTTATCATAGTGAACTAAAGTAATCCTTACTGTCTGCACTAAGCACTAGGAGGCCCATGTGGGTGTAGAAAAGGTCAGTCAGGATATGGGAGGGAAAGTTAGCTAACCCTACCACCCCCGGACTATTGATATTTAATCTATGCAAACACATTAGGATCATGAACCTACCTTGTCATTCATATTGCTTCTCTGTGGTTAAGTGTCAACATAAGAGTATATACTTAAAACTAAAGTTAACCACATTTCCTTGTAATTGGCCTACAGTACTGTACATTTAGTGTTGTATTGGGATCACATAAGTCCATGGAAACTCTATTGCATGGTTAAATCATATCCCTATCTTTTGGTTATCTGGTCACTTTGTATTGAGCATATGTTGCCTGAACTCCAGGTTGTGGTTTTGCTATTTTGGAAATGATAAATTGGAAAATTAAATTTAAGGAGATGGCTGCTTCTTGTGAAGATTGTTCAAGGCATTTATTGCTGGTTAATAATACTTTTTTTGTCATGTCAGGAGTTTCTCAATTCCTTTATGAAAGATTTTCTAATGTTAGATGTTCATGTTTAAGATTAAAGTCTTGAAAGAAATTCTTTAATTCTGGGAATAGCTAGTTTAGAAGATACTTTGATTTTGTAAGTGTGGTAGCTGATGCCAATCTGGCTATTACCAATCTTGAAGGAATCAACTTTAAGGAGCTTCATAATGTTAGTTTTGCTTTGTTTGTGCAACTTCAGAGCATGAACCAATGTGTATGAGGTCTCTTAGCCTCACTTACCTTAATTTGAATTGGAGGCTAACTCCTGAAGCTGTGCATAGAGGGTTCTGTTGGGAAACTGCATTGTAGTTGATTGCCCTGCTCAGGCCTCGCTCTCAATTACTTCAGGATCTTCTGTTGCTAAAGTGTTGGTATACCATAATCTGGTCCTCATCTATACAGTACAACCACAGAATCCCAAGATAGAAACCTGGTAACCAGTCAAGATCCAAAATAATACTTTTTCCCACTGAAGGAAGTGCTCATGAGCAACCTTCATCTGCTGTTGGTAATGACAGTAGTGCCATATTATTATTACTTGCTAAGCTACAACCCTAATTGGATAAGCAGGATGCTATAATCCCAAGGGCCCCAACAGGGAAAATAGCCCAGTGTGGAAAGGAAACAAGGAAAAATTAGATATTTAAAAACAGTAACATTAGAACAAATATTTCCTATATTAACAAAACAAGATGAAGAAAATTGAATTAGTGTGCCCGAGTGTACCCTCAAGCAAAAGAACTCTTAACCCAAGACACTTGAAGATCATGGTACAGAGCCTATGGCACTACCCAAGACTAGAGAATAATGGTTTGATTTTGAGTGTCCTTCTCCTAGAAGAGCACCTTGCCATAGCTAGTGTGTCTCTTCTACCCTTACCAAGAGGAAAGTAGCCACTGAGTAATTACAGTGCTGTATTTAACGCCTTAGGTGAAGAAGACAATTCCACAGCTTGGCTACAGCTGAAATAAAACTTCGAGAATGCAGTGTAGTATTGAGCCCCATGATGGAGAAGGCCGGAACCTTCCCATCATTACACGTTCTTAGTCATTATTTCTTCAGTTAGGCCACTTGCACATCACTTTATCTCTATCCTGGTAAATAGGGTTCAAGTTAATCGCATCTCTCTCTCTCTCTCTCTCTCTCTCTCTCTCTCTCTCTCTCTCTCTCTCTCTCTCTCTCTCTCTCTCTCTCTCTCTCTTTTCCCCTTTGTAGGGGAAATTATGCAGTTTCATCCTTCCCTAATTTTCTTATGGGGAAAGCGGTCTCATCCCTCACCACCACTCAGTGTTTCAATTACTGTACCTTTTTGTTAAAATCTCATATCAGATAGTTCATGTAGGATGTGCTTTGCATTTGAAGCGGAGAAGTGGTTGCATCTTGTTTTAAGTGGCAGTAAGGATCAGCCTTGTGTAGGGTTGGCCACTAACTCCTCTTTAATTTTCCAAAGTGGTGTTACTGTAGATGCTTGTAAATAAAATGTTAAAATGAGTCCCTAGCCTTGCACAGGTACAAAATGTAGTCAGCAGTTCTACGGAACACAAGCACGATGAGGAATATGTAGAAGATGGGGATGAATAGTTGAGAGCATTGCAAATTTGTCCCCAAATAGAAAACTCTTGTAAGTGCTGATAGTTCTTATTCCTCTGTCATTGAATGATGAAGTTTCTGAAATGACATATAATCTGAAGTTTTCAAATATTTTCATGGACTGAGTGAATAAATTGATGTCCCTAGAGGAAAATAAGCCTAATAGTTATATTCCAGTGTTTTATCAAGACCTTGGCTCCCACAGATCTTTCTTTGATCTTGAAAAAAAAAACCTGATAAAATGGCCAACTTTGTCGTTGCTTCGAAGCAAGTTACTGTTTAGGTTTGATTAAAGAAATTTGTTTTCATAGAAATAGAGTAAGGAGTACTGTATAGTTATAAAGTTTTCTTTTGGCAGTCTATAGTAGTGGTTATATAGAATCATTGACTAAGTTTGCAGATCATAAAGATCTTAATATTTTTTAAGGTCGGCTTAAAGCTTCCAGATGGTAGTTTGACAGAGAAAATGCAGTCCTCTGTTGCCGTGTAGTATCTTTAGGACAAGCTTTTAATTAGTCTTCCTCTGCTTTTTACAGATTTGATTTCTTCGAATTAACTTTATGCATTCTTTTCTGGCAGGCTATGGTCCTGAATTTCAGATATCCTTGCAATGTGCCAAATTTCACCAAAAATATTTTGAAAATTCAGTATTAACTAATTTTCTATCATTAAAAAACAATAGAAATATGATAAAAACTAGTTTAAAACAAATTCTAAAACCTATCTATCACAGTGTTGGTGAAAGAGCATGATGAAAAATTATTTGGCCTATGTTGCTGATGTTGCAGTGAGACTACGTATGGTGTATAGTCTGTTGCTTACTTAAGATTGTACACTACACCATAGTCTGTTGCTTACTTAAGATTGTACACTACACCATAGTCTGTTGCTTACTTAAGATTGTACTGTACACTACACCATATTGGCTGACTGATGAGTGCCAATCACCCAAGAGTGATTATAGTCCAAGAAACATCTCCCCTTATTGCATTTCACTTTGCTTTTGCGAGCTGTATGTCTAAAAGTGTTACTTTGTACTTGTGTGTTGTGTGATGCTTTCATCAAAGTTTTTACTGGTTACATTTAATCAAACTATGATGGTGCGAAAGATTGGTTATGCAGTAAATACTAGATAATCTTTGTCATCTACTGCATAGCTTCTTTTGTCCTTATTAAAGTTTCTTTGGAGTGCGTATCTTAGGCGAGTACTGCATACAGAACTGGTTAGAATTAAACAGTAAAGTTTTGGAGAAATTCTCCATGTTCTGTAGCCTTGAAATATATGTAGTACTGCATGTATATGGTAGTGAAGATGTATAGCACAAGGGACTACAGTCCCGTACCCTTGAGCTATCCTAGGCTAGCCTAACCTCACGTACCACTTACAGCATTGCACATGTACATACTGGTAGTCGTCGACTTGCAACCTGTGCATTTTAAGACTTGAACTTTACGACCACGTTTTCACTGTAATGACCTTGCAAGTCTATCTGAAATAGTACACTAATAGTACAATTATTTTCTTGTATAAAATGAATTTTTAGGCTTGGCCATGTCGTCCTGATGGATGGTTCTTTTAGGTTGCTTTCTAAGGGATATTTGCTACAGTAATACTCCCAGAGAATTAACCATTGGTCTCCAGAATACTAACTCCTGGCACGAATATCCTTAATATAGCTTTAAGGATATCGCATATCGGGACGTATTTTTAGATACGACACACAGCAATCTTCACCCCGAATAGATTTAACTCTTTGAGGGGGAAGAGTGGCGAACGAAAGGGGAGCCCTTATCAAGGTATCCGGTGGACCTCCTCTCCGTACTACTATGGGCCATCATTCCTTTGTCTGTAGCATTTAAGCTAAGTGCGCTCCCACGCTATTCCCGGTGTTTGTTACGGATTCTTGGAATATTATCGTGCAATCTCCAGCATCTTCATCCTCTGGAAAGTTGAGTATCTAATCTTTCCTGTGTTTAATTTTAAGGCTCCCTTCTCACAGTTAAATTCGTATAATTTAAGTGTGTGTTTGAGCGTAGCAGACACCGGAGGTGGCCATTTTGAGACTGCTGTCGCAAGTCATAAATGCATTTTTTTTAGTCAGTAGTGCGACACTCCCGGTATTTAGCTATAAAAATTGTAGCTAGTTAGGCAAATTATACTAGTGAGAAGATATTGCATACAAATTATTTATTCCTCTTCCGATTTGTAACTTTATTCTTCGTATGCGCTGGGGACCCCGGTGGTACCAACCTTGGCCGCGGTCCCCACTGGAGTTAGGCTAGCCTAACTCTTTATGTATACGTTAGTAAAGTAATTCTCACTGTTTAACCTCATCGTATCGTTCCTTAATTCGGATGGAGACATATCTCTCTTAGAATTTATGGATAAGGTTTGATATTTTTCTCTTTTAGAGAAAAGAGGCTAAATCCTTCTCCCTCCCTGAGCCGCCACCATTACAGGCGGCAACCCTTATCTTTCGTCATCGCCGTCGAGTAGTAAACTCCGGCTTGACTTAGTCTTACACAGTCTGTCTTCTTTGCCGCCGAGTATCCCGGCTTTGAAGTAAGATGGTAGCTCAGGGTGTACTGTCTTGCAGCCGACAATGTCGCCGACAGGGGAATCTTTGTTCCTCTGCCGCCCACAACGTCATCGGCACAGGGAGCCATGCTTCCTTAGTTTACAGCCGAAAGTAGGCGGCATACCTGCCGCCCCCTTTCTCCCCTGTGAACTATAAGACCCTTTCCCCTCCCCCCTCTGTCCTTTAGTGTCGGCCTAGCCGTCACAACATTTTTTCGACGGTATTCTGACAGTCATCCCGGCTTGTCCGGTTGACTGCGTTGCCGGCCGGGACCCTACCAGCAGTGGTTAAGTTGCTGCCTCAGCCACTTCCTCCTTATGTCCTTCCTAGGCCCCGGGGGGGAAAGACTGAGCCGGCCCTGACGGCTGCCGGTGGGAAACCCAATATACTGTTGAGAATTCTTCAGTCCTCTCTTGGCTGGCCATCCACAAATCTTGCAACCGGCAGTACAGCCGGCGGCAGAAGTTGTGGATGGATGGAAGCTAGAATCAGATGCATTCCTCCCCTTCTATTAGAACTCTCATTCTGGCAAGGAGACTAGGCGGCAGTAGCCCTCCTTCACTTCTAATTATTGTGCTAAACCGTAATAATAGGAAACCTCCTTTCCATTCTTTCTCTATCATTGGCGGCACTAGCCTACCCCGGTAGTATACCGGTAAAACTACAGTATACAACAATACAGAGTACTGTACAAGTATTTCTAACATACTCTGTGTATCCTATCACAGTCTCTTGTTGGGACTGCACAACATGTTGAGGTTGAAGTAATCCCTCAACACCCTGATGAATCTTTTGATCATCGGGACACTTATAAAACACCGTTCAGTATTAAAATTCTACAGGTGGAGAAGTTAGTATAAATTTTCACTAACTCCGGCTCTACGTACGGGAGTTGTTCCACCCTGTATTCTCCCTTATAGGAAATTTAAATATTAATATTGACGGAGGTCTCGGCGATCGCCTGGGAGAGGAAACACAGATGTGTGTCTTTCCTATTTCCTTTCTGACTTACTTTCCTAAGCTATTAGATATAATAGTAAGCATTACTATTAAAAGTATGCTTTTATATCAACAAAATAAAAAACTGTATACTCCTTTCACCCTTTTTCCTTTACAAGAGGAGCTAATTGTGACGTGTGCAGTTGTGTTCTGCAACCACAAGAGTAAGGACTTTTGTGGGCATACGATGTGCAGGTCTCGTGCCCCCTGCTGCATCGTATCTGGATCCCTGAGGTTCTGGGACCCGAAGGGTTGCTCCAACTGCTCGACCTTGCTGACCAACGGCTTTGGAGAAGATATCCCTGCAACCATGGAGGCAAGGGATACAGCAAGGGAAACCCTTCGTAGGTGGGTAAGAGGGTTCCAGAAGAACTCTCCGGGACCTTACGTACCTAACGAATCTTAGGTGCCTTCTGTTCCCCGAGGCTTAATCCTGTGCGGTAGTGCCCCAGGAACAGGTCCAGCCTCCCTTCATTCAACTTAAAATGGACGCAGACATCAATAAGGCTTTTGAAGGCATGGACATCCACCAAGAACGGATGTCGGAGGTGTCCACCGAAACCGAACAGGACCTACTGCAAGAAGGCCCTGAAGAAGAAGTGGTTCAACCACCAACGTAGGAAGAAGGATCCGTTTCGACTGTAACTGAGGACTCCCAGTTCACTGTAATGCCATATCAACCTATGTCTTCAATCTCTTCAGGCCCAACTCCCCAACCGACTATACAGGTCGACAGGAGCGAGGTGCTCCTAGAGTCGATCCAGCAGATGTTGGCAGTGTTCCGGAAGGAACAAGAAGAGATAAAGCAAGATCTCAGAGACAAAGAGAGAGGTACAAGAAGGGAAACTCCCTGGCCCTTCCAGGGGCTCTGCTAAGCCCCTTAAAGTATCTGACCTCCCTCACTGCTCTGAAACCAACCCCTGGAGGTATACGGAGCACATGCCCATGATGAATGGGAAGCTTTACATCTCTGGGATGTTGGGAGCCTTGAAGATCTTCAATTCTGGCCCAGCTTTTCAGCGTACCCAGATTGCTACGTGAGATTGCAAGAGGAACCTGCATCCCGCAAGGAGATGGTACGCAAGGAAGTCATTGTCTTCGAACATGACAAGGCACAAGCCATCCTGACCAAGACCCTGAAAGGAGCTGGATATACCAACTCCAAAGTCTCAGTATTGAGTAAGATGCACTCAACCTTCATTGCTCCTTCCTCCAGACCTTTCCCCTTTTCAGTGGAAGCCCTCGACTGTGTCATGTTTGCAGTCGAAGAGGGCAAACCCTGCCCAATTCTAGAGGAACGCAAAGCATTATCTCTAGCCATCCCCACCTGTGAGGAGAAGTGGAAAGAGGTACATCTAACCTTTTCCGTCTCGAAGTTGGATCCGGAGATAGCAGGCCAGCAGTTTAATGAGAACCTTCCAAAGTTGCCAGACCATCTTTTGAGAAGGGAACAGGAGACTAAAGAAAGACTTGCTGCTTCCTTGTCTCATCAGAACTGCCTGGAAATGTGTGCAGGCCTAACTAATGTCCCAGACATGTACATGGTCTTAGCCAAGTCCCACATGGGTACCCTTGTGAAGAACTTGTATGCCTTTGTCAGGTCAAGGAGGACCTGTAGAGAGCATGTGTTTGCCGCAGCAACGGTAAAACACAAACCCAGAAAGCTGATTTCATCATGCATCAGGGGAAAAGACTTTTTCCCTTAAGATGTGGCACCTACCAGTCAGCCCCCCCCCCCTCTCCTCCTACCTAGGATTCAGGCTACAGAAGACAAAATAAGTCTTCACAGCTATGCCCTATGGGCTAAACATAACCCCAAGGATATTCCCAAAGCTAGCGGATACAATTGTCCAGCAACTATGTTCCGAAGGAGTTCAGGTAGTAGCATACCTGGACGATTGGCTGGTGTGGGCAGCATCCAAGACTACTTGTCTGCAAGCGACCGGAAAGGTGATCCAGTTCCTGGAGCACCTGGGCTTCAAGATCAATCGCAAGAAGTCTCGCCTTTCTCCAGCTCAGAAGTTCCAGTGGTTAGAAATCCATTGGAACTTAGTCACACCACCTCTCCATTCCATTAAAGAAGAGGAGAGAGATAGCGGGATCTGTCAAGAGACTAATCCAGCACAAGAGGATTCAAAGATGCTAACAGGAAAGAGTGTTGGGCTCTCTCTAGTTTGCAGCAGTGACAGACCCAGTGCTAAAAGCACAGTTAAAGGATGCGTCAGGAGTCTAGAGAAGATACGCATCAAACGCTCTAAGAGATTAACGAAGGTTGACCACGACACGAATGCTCAAGCTATTAAAGCCGTGGTCAACAGCCAAGAGCCTAGCACGGACAATTCTCTTGCAACCACCACAACCATCAGTGGTGATACACACGGACGCCTCTCTGGAAGGATGGGGAGGCCATTCGCAAGAAAGGAAAGTGCAAAGGAATTGGTCGCACCAGTTCAAAACTTTTCACATCAACATCTTGGAGGCTATGGCAGTTTTCCTAACGTTGAAGAAACTATCCCCTCTCAGAGCAGTCCACATCAGACTGGTCCTGGACAACGAGGTGATAGTAATATGTCTAAACCGACAAGGCTTGGTATACGTTAGTAATGTGAATCCCATTGTTTAACCTCTAGTATCCTATTTATTAATTCGTTCGGGGATATACATATCCCTTAGAATTATTAGTATAATTCGATACACTTCTCTTTTAGAGAAAAGAGGATAAACCCTTCTTCCCCCCTGAGCGCCGCCATCCTAAGCGGCAACCCTATCTTCCGTCATCGCCAACGAGTAGTTAACTCCGGCTTGACTTGGATAGTGTTTTACCGTCTATCTTCTTTGCCGCCGAGTATCCCGGCTTTGAAATATGACAGTAACTCAGGGTGTAGTGTCTTGCAGTCGACAATGTCATCGACGGGAAACGTGAGTCCTCTGCCGGCCATGACATTGTCGGCAAAGGAAGCTATGCTTCCCTAGTTTACAACCAAAAGTAGGTGGCATAATTGCCTCCATTGTAGACTATAAGACCTGTCTTGTAACCGACAATGTCGCTGACAGGGAAATTCTTATTCACCTGCTGCATACGACGGCGTCGACACAGGAAGCCATGCTTCCTTGATTTACAGCTGAAAGCGGACGGCATACTTGCCGTCCCCTTTCTCCTTTGTAAACTATAAGACCCTTCTCCCTCCCCCATCTGTCCTTCAGTGTCGGCCTTGCTGTCACAATTTTCCTTTGGCCGGTATTCTACAATCATCCCTGCTTGCCGGGCTGACTGAATTACCAGCTGCGTTCCTACAAGCGGCGGTTAGGTTACTGCCTCGACCAGCTCCCCCTTATGTCCTTCCCTAACGTAAGCGAAGGCTCCGGGGGAAAGGCTGAGCTGGCCCAGACAGCTGGCGGTGGGAAACCCATTATACTGTTGAGAATTCTTCAGTCCTCTCTTGGACTGCCATCCACAAACCTTGGTTGCAACTGTCAGCACAGCCGGCAGCAGAATTTGTTGCTGGATGGAAGCTAGAATCAGATGCATTCCTCCCTTTCTATTAGAACTCTCAATTTGGGAAGGAGGCTGTAGAAGGCAGTAGCCTCCCTACACTTCCAATTATTGTACTAAACTATAATACGGAATCCTCCTTTGCATTCTTTCTCTCTCCCTATCACTTAGCCTAACCCCGGTAGTATACCGGTAAAACTACAGTATATGACAATACAGTAGCCAGTACTTCTGCAGTATAATGATACAGCAGTTAGAAAACTTCACTATACAATGATACATAGTACAAGTAATTCTAACATACTGTGTATCCTTTCACAGTCTATTGTTGAGAACGAATAAAATGTTGAGGTGAAGTATCTTTAACATCCTGATGAATCCTTGGATCATCAGGACTTTTATAATTCACCGATTCAGTATTAATATTCTACAAGTGGAGGAGTTAGTGTAAATATTCACTGACTCCAGCTCTAAGTAAGGGAGTTATTCCAATATGTATATTCCCTCATAGGGAAATTAGAATTTTAATATTGACGGAGGTCACAGCAATTGCCTGGAGAGGAAACACAGATATTTCTCTTTCCCATTTCCTTTCTAGCTTACTATCCTAAGCTAATAAATATAATATTAAGCAATACTATTTTTAAATATATGCATTTAAATCAATGATATAAACCCTATACTCATTTCACCTTTTCTTTCCTTACAGGAGGAGCCAATGGTGAAGTGTGCAGTCGTGTTCTGCAACCACAAGAGCAAGGACTTTTGTGGGCATACAGTGTGCAGGTCTCGTGCCCCCTGCTCCATCGTATCTGAATCCCTGAAGTATTGGGACCCGAAGGGTTGTGTCATCTGCTCGGCTCTGATGACCGAGGGATTTGGAGAAGATATCCCTGACACTACAGAGTCAAGGGATACAGCAAGAGAAACTCTTCGGAGGTGGGTAAGAGGGTTCCAGAAGAACTCTCGGGGACCTTACCTACCAAATGAAGCTATGAGTGCCTTCTGTTCCCTTAGGCCCAATCCAACGCGGTTGTGCCCCAGGTATAGGTCAAGCCTCCCTTCATCCAACTGGCAGTGGATGCAGATATTAATAAGGAACTTGAAGGCATGGACATCCACCAGGAACGAATGTCGGAGGTGTCTACTGACACCGAAAAGGACCACCTACAAGAAGACCCAGATGATGATGTGGTTCAACCACCTACGGAGGAAGAAGGATCAGTGTCGACGGTAACCGAGGACCCTCGGTTTTCCGTGATGGCATATCAACCTGTGCCGTCAACCTCTTCAGCCCCAACTCCCCATCCCAATCCGCTGATTGGTAGGAGCGAAGCGCTCCTAGAGTCGATTCAGCAGATGATGGCATTGTTCCGCAAGGAACAACAGGAGATTAAACAAGATCTCAAAGAAACGAAGAAAGAGGCAAGAGAAGTGAAACGGCCTGGCATTTTAAGAGGCTTTCCTAAGCCTCTTAAGGTTTCTGATTTACCTCAATGCTCCGAAACCAACCCCTTGAGGTACACGGAGCATATGCCCATGATGGATGGGAAGCTGTATATCTCCAAGAAGTTTGGAGCCAAACTCCTTGAAGATCTTCAATTCTGGCCTAGCCTTTCGGCATACCCAGACTGTTACTGCGGGATGAACCAGCATCCTGTGAGGAGACTGAACCGAAGGAATTCATCGTCTTCGAACATGACAAGGCACAGGCTCTCCTGTCCAGGACCCTAAAGAGAGCCGGATACGCTACCTCCAAAGTCTAAGCATTATGAGGCATCCTACCTTCATTGCTCCTTCCTTCAGAGCCTTCCCCTTCTTGGTGAAAGCTCTTGACTGCGTCATGAAAGCAGTCGATGCGGGCAAACCATGCCCAGTGTTAGAAGAATGCAGACCATTATCTCTAGCCATGCCTACCTGCGAGGAGAAGTGGAACGAGGTTCATGTAACCTTCTCCATCTCTAAACTGGTTCCGGAGATAGCAGGTCAGCAGTTCAATGAGAACCTTCCAAAACTGCCGAAGCATCTTTTGAGAAGGGAACAGGAGACAAAAGAGACTAGCTGCTGCTTTGTCTCTTCAGAACTGCATGGAAATGTGTGCAGGCCTTTCCAATGTCTCAGACATGTACATGGTCTTAGCCAAGTCTCACATGGGTACCCTTGGGAAGGACTTGTATGCCTTCGTTAGGTCCAGGAGGGCCTGTAGAGAGCATGTGTTTGCTGTAGCAACGGTCAAACACAAACCCAGGAAGCTGATCACTTCATGTATCTGGGACAAGGACCTCTTTCCACAAGATGTGGTTCAGGAGGTCATCGCCAAAGCCACCACGGAGAATAGGAACCTTCTCCAGAAGTGGGGCATTTCTTCCAAGAGGAAATAATCCTCAGACGCTGGTCCCCCAACCTTAAAACAGGAAGACAAAGAAACCACGCAGACCTGTACAACTTCCAAGCGTGACCATGGCCACAGTGCCCCAAATGGTAGCCCAGCCGCAAACCACCTTTCAGATGGTACCCCAACAGGTAGTAGTTCAATCACCTGCATTTAATCCAGTATTTGAGAGGCTTACAACTACCTTTTGCCCCCCCAAAGGTAGAGGCTCAAAAAGTGGGTCCTCAAGAAACTCCTCAAGGGGTACAGGAGGATGCGGTCACGGAAATAGATCCTCGGGAACATCTCTGCAATGAGAGGCTCCAGGTAGGAGGGAGAGACTTCCACTTTCGGGATCGTTGGACCTTCGATCCCTGGACGCACAGCCTAATCTAGAATGGGCTCTGTTTGAAATGGAACAAAATTCCACCCCCTTTTCTGCAATTCTTCCAACACTCCACCCCTTTATTGTTAGAATATACCTCAGAACTCTTGAACAAAAAGGTAATAAGGAAAATGAAGTCTATCAAATTCCAGGGAAGGCTGTTTTGTGTTCCCAAGAAGGACTGGGACAAACTCGTCATTCTAGACTTGTCAACACTCAACAGGTTCATCGAGAACAAGAAGTTCCGGATGCTTACCTTACAACACATAAGGACCCTAATACCAAAAGGAGCTTACAGTTTCAATAGACCTGGCAGATGCTAACTGGCACCTACCAGTAAGCCGCCCCCTCTCCTCCTACATAGGATTCAGGCTACAGAAGACGAAATATGCATTCACAGCCATGCCCTTTGGGCTAAACATAGCCCCAAGGAAATTCACGAAACTCACGGATACAATCTTCCAACAACTACGCTTAGAAGGAATTCGGGTAGTGGCATACCTGGACAATTGGCGGGTGTGGGCAGCATCCAAGACAGCCTGTCTAGAAGCAGCCACAAAGGTGATCCAGTTCCTGGAACACCTAGGCTTCAAGATCAACCGCAAGAAGTCTCTCCTTTCTCCAGCTCAAGAGTTTCAATGGTTAGCAATTCATTGGAACTTAATCACACAGTCTCTCCATTCCACCTAAAAAGAGGAGAGAGATAGCAGGATCTGTCAAGAGACTACTGAAACTCAATAAGATTTCAAGACACCAACAGGAAAGAGTACTGGGTTCTCTCCAGTTAACAGTAGTGACAGACCCAGTGCTAAAAGCACAATTAAAGGATGCGTCAGGAGTCTGGGGAAGATACGCATCAAACGCTCGAAGAGTTCAACAAAGGTTGACACAGACCCTATTGCGCACGCTTCTAAGGCGGTGGTCAACAGTCAAGAGCCTGACACGAACAATTCCCTTACAACCACCTCAACCATCAGTGGTAATACACACAGATGCCTCCCTGGAAGGATGGGGAAGCCATTTCCAACAAAGGAAAGTGCAAGGGAATTGGTCGCACCAGTTCAAAACCTTTCACATCAACATCTTGGAAGCTATGGCAGTCTTCCTAACGAAGAAACTATCACCTCGTAGATCAGTCCACATCAGACTGGTCTTGGACAACGAGGTGATAGTAAAATGTCTAAACCGACAAGGCTCAATCTCCTCGCATCAATCATGTGATGCTAGCCATCTTTCACCTGGCAAGGGAGAAGATGGCACTTATCAGCAGTTCAACTGCAGGGGTTCCGCAATGTGATGGCAGATGCTCTACCCAGGCTAAAGCTGATAGAGACAGAATGGTCCCTAGACGCAGACTCATTCTCCTTCATCTTGGAAAAAGTCCCAGAACTGCAGATAGACCTCTTCGCAACGAGCGACAACAATAAACTACAGTACTTAGATATGTAGCCCCTTACGAGGACCCTCAAGCAGAAGCGACAGATTGGTTCAGAAGTCGACTGTCTACGCTTCATACTCGAGAACCAACAACCTACATCTCGTGATTTTCTCCCCTTAGCAGCCAAGAAAAGGTTTGGGATCTCAAAAGACAAAATCAACTTAATAGAAGAATACAAGTCAAGTTCAACTAGGAGGCAATATGAATAGTCTTGGAAGAAGTGGGTTTCCTTCATGAAAACAAAGAAACCGACAGAAATATCAATAGATTTGTCTCCTCCTTCATCCACCTACATGAACGAGGCCTGGCTTCCACCACCACAACTGTGTGTAAGTCAGCTTTGACTAGACTTTTTCTTTACGCCTTTCAGGTGGACCTTTCAAGTGAAATCTTCAATAAGATACCAAAAGCATGTGCTAGACTCAAACCAGCAACCCCTCCAAAGTCCATATTATGGTCATTGGACAAAGTCCTGCACTA
>NC_090731.1:136488356-136533356 GCF_036898095.1 Palaemon carinicauda
AACAATAAAGATAGGCATGGGTAGCCAAATCATCTAGAAACACTTTCCAACACTATAAAAATACAAGTTTTGCGACACTACTTGCCAATTCCTTACGGTAACATGACTAAGCAAAAAAATGCAAAACAAATAAAAAGGGGCACTCGCGGAAAAATGGCCAACATTCTAATATACGGCATTTCAGAAAAAAAAAATTCGGCCACGTACTAGGCAAACCATCAAGGCACATTTTCCGACAAATAAACATCTAAATGAATCATTACTCTGTGATAGTTCCTTAGTACGTAGTAATTTTGAAAGAAATGGGAAAAAACGAAAAAATGGCAATCACCGGAAAATCGAACACATACCTATATAACGGATTTTGAGCAAAGCGAAAAATCTATTTTTGGGTAAGATGGCCATGTCGTCCTGATGGAAGTTCCTTAAAGGCAGCTTCCTAGGGTATACTACAACTACGGCGATATTCCCAGAGAATTTACCTTAAGGTACCCAGAATTCTAACTCCTGGAGCGAGTATCCCTAAAAAAGACCTTAGGGATATCGTAAATATCAGCGGACGTATTCTTGACACGCCACCTAGCAATCTATACCCCGAATAGAGTTAACACTTCGTAGGGGTCAAATGGCAAGAAAACGAAAACGATAAGAAAAAGGGGGGAGCCGTTCGTAAGGCCTCTCTCCTCCCCGTTTCGTAAGCGTGCCCTGCGCCGCTCGCGGCGCCATCTGTATTCCTTGTAGCAATACACGAGGTGCTACAGATACTGTATGTAGGGAGGGGTCCTACAGCCCTTTTCTTTCTTATTTTTTTTTTTTTTTTTTTTTTTTTTTTTTTTTTGAAAAGGGACAGGGCGGGTCCATCAGGACGACATGGCCATCTTACCCAAAAATAGATTTTTCGCTTCGCTCAAAATCCGTTTTTTGGGCTCAAGCCATGTCGTCCTGATGGAAGTATACCAGAGCATTACTGTATCTGTGGATTCTCAATACGTGCCGTACTCCTCAGGAATGTTTCTTAGTCAACTCGACTGAAAGACCTAAGATGTTACCGTTAAACATCTTTTCACTAATCATAAACCATGAAAGCGCTTCCTGCCCCCTACAGGGAGGAGTCCTACTAGACTCTAGAAACGAACGAAGAGTACATATACCTATGTATGACTCACTCGCAAGCCAATACAATATAGTGGTCTCACTCTATATGAAGTAAAGCATAGTCCTTACGGAACTACAGCATCCAAGGTAAAACCCGACCAGCCCCCTGGTCGAAGTAGAATTGGACAAAAAGGTTATATCTGCGTAGGATTAAACATGCTGCCGCCACCGTCCTCTGAGAAGGATGGAGCCCTTTATGCTAAGGAAAGTATAAACCAGTGCAACAAGGCTTGCATTAAGGAACAGGCTATTATAGATATCCCCGATTAATATACATAGGCTGAATGCTCAATAATTAAAATGAAATCAATATAGGTGAAGGAGACGCAAGGTTCCCGAGAACAAGTTTATTGATTAACAATAAATAGACATGGTTACCACAATTATATACATATGATAGGTGGATGACCAACAATTTACACAAGTACTGTAGTACATGGATATATGGTTATCTGAAAGAAAACAATCAGGTCACTTTTCACATACCAAGGTATCAAAGTTAAACGTCCATGTTACTACCCACTGACATTAGCGTCAGAAACGCTCGGCACACCTGTCTGTACTTGTGCTAAATCACCATAACGCCGGAACAGTCATTGTGGGCTCCCAGAGCCTTCACTTCTAGTTATAGCAACGCATATAACTATACACTCACCCAAGAATCAAAGTCCCAATTAAATCCACTGTTCCTCGCAGAGTTAAACAACAGGGTTAACGACGCAACCAACTGCTACCACAGACCTCTTTAGCTGCTCCACTTGCTTAGCATAGTGGCGAAAGAATACCCTGGAAGACTTCCAGCCAGTATATGAACGAAGGTGTTCAAAATCCATAAAGTTCAAAAAAGTTTAAGGATGAAGCAACTTTCCTCGGATCATGACCTGCGGGTGAACTGTCAGGATCCGCTCTGCGAATAAAATATGTAATTTTCGCCCTGAGTTGATTTAAAGAAAAATTCGAGCCCGATGTTTCTCCTCTGAATAGTTGACCCCCATGGAAGTCTGAAGTTCTACGAAGATAGACCTTTAGGCATTCTACGGGACATAGAGATGCATCTTCTTTCAGAGGGCAGATTCTCCAGGGACCCCACCTGTTGGTGGGCAACTCGTTCTTAGCGAGAAACGTAGGGTCCGGAAACAGGTTCAGTTCTCCCCCATCCAGGAACTGAACCCGGCCCTCCTCTCTCGAGAGGGCTACAATCTCACTAACTCTGGCCCCAGAAGCTAGGGCAAAAAGGAAGATCACTTTTTGAGTCAGATCCTTCAGTGCACACTCCTCATTATCCAGTAATGAGGCAAAATGAAGGACTTTGTCTAAAGACCATGAAATAGGCTTTGGAGGAGCTGAAGGTCTAAGCCTAGCACAGGCCTTCGGGATCTTGTTAAAAATCTCGTTAGCGAGGTCTACCTGGAAGGCATACAGAATGGGTCTTGTCAGGGCTGACTTACATGTAGAAATCGTGTTAGCCGCCAGCCCCTGTCCGTGGAGGTGGATGAAGAAGGATAGGCAGAAATCCGTAGAGATCTCATGCGGATTCTTGTCTTTGACAAAGGCTACCCATTTCTTCCATGCTGATTCGTACTGCCTTCTAGTAGACTTGCACTTATATTCTTCCAGGAAGTCGATGCTATCTTTCAAAATTCCGAACCGTTTCTTCACCGCTAGGGAGAGAAAATCATGAGCTGCAGGGTCCGGGTTTTCTGTAATGAAGCGTAGACAGTCGACTTCTGGACTTGCTGGGACAGAACTGGGTCCGGGAGTGGTAGAAACTCTAGTCGTAATTCCAGAGCTAGAGGGAACCATACACTGTTCGGCCAACATCAGATTGTGAGGGGGAAACAGGTAGATCCTGGACCATCTGTTCCAATCGAGGGACATCGCATCTACTGCTTCCGCCAAGGGGTCCTCGTACGGGGACACATATCTCGGCAGCTTCTTGTTGTCCTTCGTCGCGAAGAGGTCTATCTGCAGTTCTGGGACTTGACTCGAGATGAAGGAGAATGATCCTGCGTCTAGGGACCATTCCGACTCTATCGGTGTAACCCTGGATAGAGCGTCCGCGGTCACATTCCGGACTCCTTGAAGGTGAACTGCTGACAGGTGCCACTTCTTCTTCTCCGCCAGTCGGAATATGGCTAACATTACCTGGTTGAGAGGTGGAGATCTCGATCCCCGCCGATTCAGACATTTCACTACCACCTCGCTGTCCAGTACCAACCTTACATGGATCGAGTGATGTGGGGATACTTTCTTCAGGGTAAGAAGCGCTGCCATAGCTTCTAGAAAGTTTATGTGAAAAGTCCCAAATAGCTTGGACCAGGTCCCTTGCACTTTTTTCCGATGGGAGTGACCTCCCCACCCTACCTTTGAGGCGTCTGTGTGAATTGTCACTGACGGGGGGGGGGTGGCTGAAGAGGTACTGACCTCTTTAGACGACTGGCTTGAGACCACGGTCTGAGAAGAGAACGTAGCCGAAGTGGACCGGTCTCTTCAAGTCCCTTCGCTCTTTTGATGCAAAGGTTCTCCAAACTCCTGCTGCATCCTTTAGCTGTGCTCTTAGCACTGGGTCTGTTACTGACGCGAACTGAAGAGAGCCCAGAACCCTCTCTTGTTCGCGTCTTGATATCCTCTCGGAACCTAGAAGTCTCTTGACAGACCCCGCTATTTCCTTCCTTTTCGACATTGGAATGGAAAACCGGTGTGACACTAGATCCCAGTGAATTCCCAACCACTGGAACCTCTGAGCTGGAGAAAGACTAGACTTCTTTCTGTTGATCATGAAACCTAGATATTCCAGGAACTGAATCACCTGTAGGGAAGCTTGTAAGCATTCCGCTCTGGATGCTGCCCACACCAACCAATCGTCCAGGTAGGCTACTACCTGGAACCCTTTTAGGCGTAACTGTTTGAGCGCTGCGCTAGCAAGCTTCGTAAAGATCCTTGGGGCTATGTTTAGCCCGAAAGGCATCGCTCTGAAAGCGTAAAGTTTTTGTTGTAGCTTGAATCCTAGGTAGGGGGAGAGACGGCGACTTATTGGAACGTGCCAATAGGCGTCTGACAAGTCGATGGAGACGGTATATGCCCTCTTGGGCAGTAAGGCCCTTATGTGTTGTAATGTTAACATCTTGAACTTGTGGTTCATTATGAACTTGAGTGGTGACAAGTCCAGAATGACTCTGAGTTTCCCCGAGTCTTTCTTGGGAACAAAACAGCCTCCCTTGGAACCTGATGGACTTTACCCTCCGGATCACCTTTTTCTCCAACAGTTCTTGAATGTACTCCTCCAAAACGGGGGTGGAGTGTTGGAAAAATTGAGGTCACAGGGGCTGAGTACTGTACCAACTCCAACCCAGTCCATTTTTGAGCAGGCTGTGGGCCCAGGGATCGAAGGTCCAACGATCTCAGAAATACTGTAGTCTCCCTCCTACCGGCGACACTTCACTTTGACTGCTGACCTGCAGACTTGCCTCCCTGGCCGCGACCACCTCTGAATCCTCTTCCCCTAGAGGGGCGTCTCGCCGAACCTCTGGCTGCACCTCTGGGCTTTGCTCGAAACGTGGTCGATTGCCCTTCGAACACTGGATTGAATGCCGGGGATGCTGATGACACGGCTTGGGGTACCCATTGGAAGGTGGTCGGGGTCTGGGCTACCAATTGTGGCACTGGAGGCAAAGCTGGCTGCTGCTGCTGCTGACGTTGTGGTCTGAAAGGCTTGGCTGGACGGGAAGAAAACTTCGATTTCTTCGCCTTTCCTTTCGGCTGAGGGCCTTCATCAGGGGAAGACTTCCTCTTGAGGGACAGGCCCCACTTAAGGAGAAGATTACGGTTCTCAGTGGCTGCCTTGTCCACCACCTCCTTAACCACCTCATTGGGAAAGAGATCTTTACCCCAGATGCTGGATGAGATGAGTTTCTTGGGTTCATGCCTCACTGTGGCCGAGGCGAACACAAACTCCCTGCAGGCCCTCCTCGCTTTGACAAAGCTATAGAGGTCCTTTGTCACCGTGGCCAGATGGATCTTGGCCATTACCATGAACATTTCAGGCATCGTGGGGTCGCTAGCCATTGTCTCCATGTTTGTCTGGAGAGACATCGAGGCTGCCAGACGCTCCTTTGTCTCAAGTTCCCTCCGTAGGAGGAATTCGGACAACTTGGGAAGGTTTTCGCCGAACTGTTGACCTGCTATATCGGCGTCCAACTTCCCAACCGAGAAGGTGAGGTGTACCTCCTTCCAGTCCTTGTTGTCCAACGGCAAGGCCAAAGACAATGGCTTGCATTCCTCCAGGGATGGACATGGTTTGCCAGCTTCTACCGCCTTCAAAACGGCCGCGAACCCTTTCTGCATAAAGGGGAAGGCCCTAGCCGGAGAAGATACGAAGGAAGGGTGCTTCTTACTCAAAGCAGCAACTTTAGAGTTTGAGAAGCCCCTCTCCTTCAACGCAGATGTTAATGCAGCTTGAGCCTTGGCGTGATCCAAGATGATCACCTCCTTCGGTTCCGTCTCCTCCTTCGAGGCCGGCTCCTTCTTCAGATGGACATAACAGTCCGGGTAGGCCCCTCTGCTGGGCCAGAATTCCACCTCCTCAAGGGGAACTGAACCCAGCTTCTCCGACATGACGATCTTCCCGACCGTCATCGGCATGTGCTCGGCATATCTCCACGGGTTGGCATCCGAGCACAGAGGAAGGTCCTTCACGTTGAGCTTCTTTGGAGGTCCACGTGACGCTGTAATCTTCTGCATCTGGAGCTCCATTGCAGCGGCCTTCTGATTATTCTCCCTCTGCATCTGTTGTATCATACCAACGATGGAAGAGAGAGCCTGTCCCAGCTCTGCTGGAAGAGCGGACGAAGTAGAGGGAATAGGTTCAGGGGCCTGAACCGGAACGTCTGAAGGTACGGAAACCTCTTCCTCCACGGCAATCGGATCTTGATCCTCCTCCTCACCCTCTTCGAGGAGGTCCTGTTCCGCACGGTCGGACAAGTCAGACATCTTGTCATCCAGCTGGATGTCCTGCATGGCATCCGCAACATCCTCCTCCACTGGGATCTGGACGAGAGGGATCTCCGGCCGAGGCTGGGGAACAACAGCGTCAGTAGAAGCCTTGGGAAAAAGGTACGCCCTCATCTTCTCATTAGGAAGATAAGGTCCAGTGGTGTTCTTCTGGAAACCCCTTACCCATAAACGGAGCTTCTCCCTCGCTGCATCCCTTGACTCCGCCGACCTAGGGGATTCAAAAGCCTCAGATAGCAGGTTAGTACACACTGAACATACCTGTGGATCCCAGTAGCGATGATCATCCTTGGAGGCTGCGCAAGCCGCGTGCCTCCTACACGAGACATGTCCGCAAAAGTTCTTGCTGCGGACATTGCAGAAAACGCTATCACATTTCGTATGCTCCTCCTGTAAAAGAAGAAAAATTCCATGAATATCAAGTGAATTTCAATTCACATGTATATATGAGCATTCACAAAGAATAAGGGAAAGACACCTACTTGTGAATCCCACACAATCACCTGTGAAAGCCCCCCAGCCATTAAAATCACATGGTTAGTCTTTGCTAGAATAACCAGAGATCATATTTCCCGAGGGAAATTAGGTGTAGCTCACACCTAAGGTAAAATTTTACCATTCTGGCTAGAGATGAAAATAATTCTCTTTTCATCCCTGTAAGGCAACACCAAGTGAATGCACAAGGCAACACAAGTAAGTTAGAAAAACAGTGTTGTAACCTACTATATCATGGTCTCCCCTGGTAGAATACACCACAGGAAAGAACTGATACAGTACATGAGGGTGGTGTGCCGGCCGGCTCTTGCCGGTCAGTACCCCCCCCCCCTTTTTTTCAAAGGTAGGTCTCAAGTGTACAACTTAAGATCACCCATATGGGGGAGAACTCCAGTTCCAATGCTTGAACCGGCCGGCAGTGGTTGCCGGTCCGTAGCCACCTGGGTAGCACCGCGTTGCCGGCCATCACTCTTTGTGGCCGGCTAACGGAGCAATGTAGCAGGCCGGCCGGCAGCGGTAAGCAAACCCTGCCGGCTGGCATCCACACCAGGTAGCGCCCGGCTGCCGGCCGCCACTCATAGCGGCCGGCAGGTGAGCGAAGAGACCGGCCGGCAAAGGCATATAACCACCGCCGATCGACAGCAAGAGAACTAGAGAACACCCCCTACCGACGGCCGGCCCCTAGGCCGGCAGACGGCAAGGACAACACGTAAGAAGACAACAGAATGAGTGCCGGGCTAAGAGGCTATGTACCTCCGCGCCCGACACCCGAAAGAGTGCCGAGAGGAAGGGGAGACACTAAGTCAGGCTTCCTAACCACTGCTTACTGAATCTACAGACGGCAGCGGTTGAGGGACCAAGAAAGGACCGGGCAGCACTCAAGGGATAGGGCCTCTGCCGGTCGGGGCACACTGCCGGCCGACAGGGGACCACGTCAGCTCCCCATCCTAACCTAGGCTAGGTACGGATGTGAGACGACCGACACAAAGGAAACGGAAAAACAGAAGGGAAGGACAGAGGGTCCTGTCCAACCTTGCCTTGGTTAAGGATCATTCCCAACTAAGAAAGCTCATCTCAGCCAGAGAAAATCCAGGGAGGGAGGCCGGCACTACTGGCTGCCTCCCTAAAACCAAGGCAAGGAAGGAATAGCTATTCCGGAAAGGGAACATATCCCGAACCCGGAACAGCAAAGAGGACAAGTCTGAGGGGTCACCGAGCGAAGGGATCATAACTACAGAAACCCTCCAAGGTGATCCAAGGAGGATAAACCTTCTATGCCCGTGTCAGGCAGCAAGGGAGACTCTGCCCCACGCTAGACCAACAGGACTCAGACTAATACACTGCTGTACTGTCCCTCTCTGAACCAAATCAGTTGGAGCAGGAAGGTACAGTACTACTCCAGCATAGTTCTATTTGAAAATTAATTCAAACAAACCACTAGAGTTAAGCCTAAGGCTTAAACAGAGGGAAAGGGTTTGCCCCTTCCCCGAAGAGAAGGGAGCAAACGGGGAAACAGACAATATTTTAATGACCTAAGACAACCTAGCCTAGGCACTAAGAGAATCGATTACCTAAATCACCGAAACTCACTCCAAAACTATCTTGGAAAATACTCGAAAAAGGGCTTATATGTATAACGTTGCCTAACGCTTTAAGCAATAAAATCACACTTGGAAGACTAATTATCATGCAGGAAGTACAAGGACCAACAACTAGGCTACGAAGACTAGTGTTGGTCAGCCTAGGCAAATCCTTCGCCAGGCGCTCTACTAACGCATCATAACAGAATTCCTAAATAAGCTAAGCAGCTAAATATTAAAGCGCAGGGGGCTGGGAACGTCGCTCTTGCTAACAAATAAATCCTATTCTAGCGAGCGACAGCGTCCAGGACGCCTCCAGCAGGCAACAGCTCTTGTATCAAAGATAACTCTTTTAATTACTTTAAATTTTAATCAAGAGCCTACATTTATACATAAAAGAAATAGTACTCAACTTATCCGAAGCAGAAGAAGTTGGAGAAAGCATAATACAAGAGTAAATCCAAGATTTTGGTAGAAACACAGGGAAAAACACCGAGTTGTATAGCTACGCAAAAAGGAATACAGATGGCGCCGCGAGCGGCGCAGGGCACGCTTACGAAACGGGGAGGAGAGAGGCCTTACGAACGGCTCCCCCCTTTTTCTTATCGTTTTCGTTTTCTTGCCATTTGACCCCTACGAAGTGTTAACTCTATTCGGGGTATAGATTGCTATGTGGCGTGTCAAGAATACGTCCGCTGATATTTACGATATCCCTAAGGTCTTTTTTAGGGATACTCGCTCCAGGAGTTAGAATTCTGGGTACCTTAAGGTAAATTCTCTGGGAATATCGCCGTAGTTGTAGTATACCCTAGGAAGCTGCCTTTAAGGAACTTCCATCAGGACGACATGGCTTGAGCCCAAAAATACGCCATATCTGGCTAAAAAAAAGATAGGCATGGGTAGCCAGATCATCCAGAAACACTTTCCAACACTATAAAAATATAAGTTTTGCGACACTATCTGCCAATTCCTTACGGTAACATGACTAAGCAAAAAAATGCAAAACAAATAAAAAGGGGCACTCGCGGAAAAATGGCCATTCTAATATACGGCTTTTCAGAAAAAAATAAATTTCAGCCACGTGCTAGGCAAACCATCAAGGCATATTTTCCGACAAATAAACATATAAATGAATCATTACTCTGTGATAGTTCCTTAGTACGTAGTAATTTTGAAAGAAATGGGAAAAAACGAAAAAATGGCGATCACAGGAAAATCGAACACATACCTATATATACGCCATATCTGGCTAAAAAAAAAAGATAGGCATGGGTAGCCAGATCATCTAGAAACACTTTCCAACACTATAAAAATATAAGTTTTGCGACACTACTTGCCAATTCCTTACGGTAACATGACTAAGCAAAAAAATGCAAAACAAATAAAAAGGGGGTACTCGCGGAAAAATGCCTAACATTCTAATATACAGCATCTCAGATAAAAAAAAAAGACATGCACGTGTTAGCCCAACCATCGAGGCACACTTTCTAACACATAAACATGAAAAAAAAATCAAAATATACGGCAATTCCTTACTACGTAGTAAATTTTTACAAATATTGAAAAAAAACAGAAATTGGCAACCACAGTTAAATACCCAATATACCAATAACTACGTCGTATCTGACAAAAACAGTCACGCATGGGTAGCCAGATCATCTAGACACACTTTCCAACACTAAAAAAGCAAAAGTTTTACGACACTATTTGGCAATATCTTACGGAAAAATGACTTGGCCAAAAAATGAAAAAAAATGAAAAGGGGGCAGTCGCGGTAAAATGGTCCTCGTGGTGATGAACGACATTTTAACTAAAAAAAAAATCATGCACATGGTAGCCAAACAATCCACCAAGACTTTCCACAACTGATAACCTATACAAGTTGTACCATTCTACGACAATTTCATAATACGTAATAACTTTGATAATTATGCAAATTACCTTAGAAGGGTAAACTCGGTCGCGCTCGACCCCGACGCGTCTCAGAAATCGGGGAAGGAGTACAGCTACAGCAATGCACATCTAGACACTACTAGAGCGTGTAGGGGAGACACCTACTGCAGGTCGATCACCCACAAATTCAGTCACGGGGGTGAGTCACGTGAGAAAAACCTCTTTTTTTTTTTTTTTTTTTTTTTTTTTTTTTTTTTTTTTTTTTTTTTTTTTTTTTTGACGCTCGGGGTCGCGGACGACCCACCGTACCTTTCCAGGGTTAAAAGTCTATATAAAGAAAAGTGTTTTGGGAATCTCCTTTTTTTTAACTTGGGAATTATATAGTTTAGCATTTTATTTTACAAAAAGATTTGTTGAAATACAATTTTTTTTTATACTAGAATCTCTAACCTTATTTCCATATTTGCATGTGAATGTAATAATTTCCATCATGCCCACTTAGAGCAAGAAAAGGTTAAATGTCAATTATCAGAATAATACCTTTTAATTGGCTGCACTGCATCCATGGTCTAATGAGGACATTATGGGCAGGTAGAGAGTTCGAAATGACAGACCATAGATGAATAATGCTTTATTTCCGACAAGGGCACAGTACATTGACTCGTGCGGACGGCAGTGTAGCAAGGTGACTGACCGACCGCGAACAGGTGAAAAATGCGGGGCATTTGTGTTTTCTACAGCTAACATTACAATAAGTATGAAAGCCCACGCTTGACATATAATAATGAAATGTATATAGAAATGAAGGGCAGATGATTCTGCCCCAGACTGAATAAATAATATTAACAGAAAAATATATACGATGATAATACTGTACAGCTGCAAGCGTTGTAGGACATTGTCCTTACAGTATGTTTAGTATTCCCATGGAGGTGTTATAGGGCTGCAAAAGAGATTTAAATTTTTATCAAGGCTATGAGGCTGACACTTCTGAAATTATAGTATTTTACCTTAAAAGAAATCTCCCTTATATGATAAAGAACAAGTTTGCCTATATACAGTACAATATATACATATAGATATATTTCTTTCCTGGCTCACTGAGTGGCATTGCTAAACTTGTAACGACTCAGCCGGCTGTCCCTTGGGTAGGGGGAAGGGAAATACAGGTCATAACCTGGTGAGAATGGGGTACCCCGGAAGGTACACCCGGAAACCACAAACTTGTACAATTTTCTAAAACCGCCATGTTGTAGTTAATGGGGTGGGTTGGGAAGAGTTTAATCTTGAGTGTGTGCATGTGCATATGTCTAAATATTTAGCATCCATTTTTGGTGGGTCATGTACGCTAGTATGAAATAATTTTCTATTTTACCGTATGTTCATGCAATTATTGTATCAAATTTTATAGGTATACTGGTATTAAACTGATATATCTATTTTAATGAGAGCCAACCTAAACCTTTCAAGTTGTTAGTGTTGCTTAATGAATAAGTATGTATGTTACTTTATTCTAACGTTTGTTCACCTTTCCAGCATGTCCAAAGAACTGGGTTCATTGTGGTGATGGGTCTTGCATTCCTTTGAACAGGGTGTGTGATGGAGTACCTCATTGTCGAAATGGCACAGATGAAAAAAATCTATGTACTTGTGGTGTGGTAAGTGTTTATTATATGCATTAAAAAATTATTTTAACAATAGTCAGGAAAACTTGACATTTATTTTATCATAGTGAACTAAAGTAATCCTTACTGTCTGCACTAAGCACTAGGAGGCCCATGTGGGTGTAGAAAAGGTCAGTCAGGATATGGGAAGGAAAGTTAGCTAACCCTACAACCCTGGACTATTAATATTTAATTTATGCAAACACATTAGGATCATGAACCTACCTTGTCATTCATATTGCTTCTCTGTTGTTAAGTGTCAACATAGAGTATATACTTAAAACTAAAGTTAACCACATTTCCTTGTAATTGGCCTACAGTACTGTACATTTAGTGTTGTATTGGGATCACATAAGTCCATGGAAACTCTCTTGCATGGTTAAATCATATCCCTTTCTTTTGGTTATCTGGTCACTTTGTATTGAGCATATGTTGCCTGAACTCCAGGTTGTGATTTTGCTATTTTGGAAATGATAAATTGGAAAATTAAATTTAAGGAAATGGCTGCTTCTTGCTTGTCTTCTTGTGAGGATTGTTCAAAGCATTTATTGCTGGTTAATAATACTTTTTTGTCACATGTCAGGAGTTTCTCAATTCCTTTATGAAAGATTTTCTAATGTTAGATGTTCATGTGAAAGATTAGAGTCTTGAAAGAAATTCTTTAATTCTGGGAAAAGCTACTTTAGAAGATACTTTGATTTTGTAAGTATGGTAGCTGATGCCAATCTGGCTATTACCAATTTTGAAGGAATCAACTTTAAGGAGCTTCATAATGTTAGTTTTGCTTTGTTTGTGCAACTTCAGAGCATGAACCAATGTGTATGAGGTCTCTTAGCCTCACCTACCTTAATTTGAATTGGAGGCTAACTCCTGAAGCTGTGCATAGAGGGTTCTGTTGGGAAACTGCATTGTAGTTGATTGACCTGCTTGAGCCTCACTCTCAATTACTTCAGGCTCTTCTATTGCTAAATTGTTGGTATACCATAATCTGGTCCTCATCTATACAGTACAACCACAGAATCCCAAGATAGAAACCTGGTAACCAGTCAGGATCCAAAATAATACTTTTTCCCACTGAAGGAAGTGCTCATGAGCAACCTTCATCTGCTGTTGGTAATGACAGTAGTGCCATATTATTATTACTTGCTAAGCTACAACCCTAATTGGATAAGCAGGATGCTATAAGCCCAAGGGCCCCAACAGGGAAAATAGCCCAGTGTGGAAAGGAAACGAGGAAAAATTAGATTTAAGAAACAGTAACATTAGAACAAATATTTCCTATATTAACAAAACAAGATGAAGAAAATGGAATTAGTGTGCCCGAGTGTACCCTCAAGCAAAAGAACTCTAACCCAAGACACTTGAAGACCATGGTACAGAGCCTATGGCACTACCCAAGACTAGAGAATAATGGTTTAATTTTGGAGTGTCCTCCTAGAAGAGCAGCTTGCCATAGCTAGTGTGTCTCTTCTACCCTTACCAAGAGGAAAGTAGCCACTGAGTAATTACAGTGCAGTAGTTAACGCCTTAGGTGAAGAAGATAATTCCACAGCTTGGCTACAGCTGAAATAAAACTTCGAGAATGCAGTGTAGTATTGAGCCCCATGATGGAGAAGGCCAGAACCTTCCCATCATTACACGTTTTTAGTCATTATTTCTTCAATTAGGCCACTTGCACATCACTTTATCTCTATCCTGGTAAATAGGGTTCAGGTTAATCGCTCTCTCTCTCTCTCTCTCTCTCTCTCTCTCTCTCTCTCTCTCTCTCTCTCTCTCTCTCTCTCTCTCTCTCTCTCTCTCTCTTCCCCTTTGTAGGGGAAATTATGCAGTTTCGTCCTTTCCTAATTTTCTTATGGGAAAGCGGTCTCATCCCTCACCAACACTCAGTGTTTCAATTACTGTACCTTTTTGTTAAAATCTCATATCAGATAATTCATGTAGGATGTGCTTTGCATTTGAAGCGGAGAAGTGGTTGCATCTTGTTTTAAGTGGCAGTAGGGATCAGCCTTGTGTAGGGTTGGCCACTAACTCTTCTTTAATTTTCCAAAGTGGTGTTACTGTAGATGCTTGTAAATAAAATGTTGAAATGAGTCCCTAGCCTTGCACAGGTACAAAATGTAGTCAGCAGTTCTACGGAACACAAGCACGGTGAGGAATAAGTAGAAGATGGGGATGAATAGTTAGAGTATTGCAAATTTGTCCCCAAATAGAAAGCTCTTGTAAGTGCTGATAGTTCTTATTCCTCTGTCATTGAATGCTGAAGTTTCTGAAATGACATATAATCTGAAGTTTTCAAATATTTTCATGGCCTGAGTGAATAAATTGATGTCCCTAGAGGAAAGTAAGCCTAATAGTTATATTCCAGTGTTTTATCAAGACCTTGGCTCCCACAGATCTTTCTTTGATCTTGAAAAAAAACTGATCAGATGGCCAACTTTGTCGTTGCTTCGAAGCAAGTTACTGTTTAAGTTTGATTAAAGAAATTTGTTTTCATAGAAATAGAATAAGGAGTACTGTATAGTTATAAAGTTTTCTTTTGGCAGTCTATAGTAGTGGTTATGTAGAATCATTGACCAAGTTTGCAGATCATTAAGATCTTTTAATTTTTTTTAAGGTCTGCTTGAAGCTTCCAGATAGTAGTTTGACAGAGAAATGCGGTCCTCTGTTGCCGTGTAGTATCTTTAGGACAAGCTTTCTAATTAGTCTTCATCTGCTTTTTACAGATTTGATTTCTTCGAATTCACTTTATGCATTCTTTTCTGGCAGGCTATGGTCCTGAATTTCAGATATCCTTGCAATGTGCCAAATTTCACCAAAAATACTTTGAAAATTCAGTATTAACTAATTTTCTATCATTAAAAAACAATAGAAATATGATAAAAACTAGTTTAAAACAAATTCTAAAACCTATTTATCACAGTGTTGGTGAAAGAGCATGATGAAAAATTATTTGGCCTATGTTGCTGATGTTGCAGTGAGACTATGTATGGTGTATAGTCTGTTGCTTACTTAAGATTGTACACTATACCATAGTCTGTTGCTTACTTAACCCTGGATAGGTACGCTCCTCGGACACCCCTTTAAGGGTATACTCGGACGCGAACGACCCCGACGCCAAAACAAATTCTTGAAAAATCAGTTTTTGCAGTAACCTCCTTTTTTCTTTTGCCAAAAAAAACTTCAATGAATGCTTAAAACAACTGTAAAGATAAATACTACTCATCTGCAGAAAAACTATTTATTATAAATATTTTAAAAAATTAAGTAGAAAAAAAAAGACCTGACATAAAAATTCATAAAAAAAAAGTTTATACATATATACACAAATCCTTTTAGGAATTGATTCTTGAATGTTTAGGACACATCTTGATGTATTTTGGATGAAGTCAGACCCATGGAGGTGAAGATCTGAAATGAGAAAAAAAGGTAACTTTTTTTGGCCAAAAAAATTTGTCCAAATTTCATGAATTTTTTTGGGTACCCAAATGAAATAGGAAGTGGCTAATTTTTTTAGGGAATAAACATATGTTATCCTAAAATAGAAATATGTAAAAAAAATCTTCATTATTTTGTAAATTACATTTATATCAGGGGCCATATCTAGAGGTAATTTTTTGAGTACTTAGAAATTTTGTAAAAAAATACATATATTTAATATATAATATGATATTTATGCAGGTAAAAATATACCAAAATATCACAAATTCTATAGGGAACAAGAATATATATAGATAGGGCAGCTTACGCTTCGGATATGTCCACAAAATGGCCGCCAACCACACTGACTCAGACTCCCTAATCTGCCACTTGAAATGTAGGAAGGGTATGTCAATTTCAAGGTATTATTTACTAATCTAATTATTATTGGATATGCATAAAAATTGTATGGTGGGTTGCTGGATAATTGTCGATTATTTTACGACTATAAAATTAAAATTCTGACCCAAAAAAATTTTTTTGAAGGGAAATAAAATCGAAAAAAAAAAATGTAAAACAATATAATATTTTAGCTAAAAAAATTTGATGATATTCAATCAAAAAAGAAGTAAACAAAATTTTCCGACAAATAAACATCTAGAGGAATCATTACTCTGTGATAGTTCCTTAGTACGTAGTAATTTTGAAAGAATTGGGAAAAAACGAAAAAATGGCAATCACCGGAAAATCGAACACATACCTATATATACGCCATATCTGGCTAAAAAAAAGATAGGCATGGGTAGCCAGATCATCTAGAAACACTTTCCAACACTATAAAAATATAAGTTTTGCGACACTACTTGCCAATTCCTTACGGTAACATGACTAAGCAAAAAAATGCAAAACAAATAAAAAGGGGCACTCGCGGAAAAATGGCTAACATTCTAATATACGGCATTTCAGAAAAAAAAAATTCAGCCACGTGATAGGCAAACCATCAAGGCACATTTTCCGACAAATAAACATATAAATGAATCATTACTCTGTGATAGTTCCTTAGTACGTAGTAATTTTGAAAGAAATGGGAAAAAACGAAAAAATGGCAATCACAGGAAAATCGAACACATACTTATATATACGCCATATCTGGCAAAAAAAAAAATAGGCATGGGTAGCCAGATCATCTAGAAACACTTTCCAACACTATAAAAATATAAGTTTTGCGACACTACTTGCCAATTCCTTACGGTAACATGACTAAGCAAAAAAATGCAAAACAAATAAAAAGGGGCACTCGCGGAAAAACGCCCAACATTCTAATATACGGCATCTCAGATAAAAAAAAAGACATGCACGTGTTAGCCCAACCATCAAGGCACACTTTCTAACACATAAACATGAAAAAAAAATCAATAATATACGGCAATCCCATACTACGTAGTAAATTTTTACAAATATTGAAAAAAAAACAGAAATTGGCAACCGCAGTTAAATACCCAATATACCAATAACTACGTCGTATCTGACAAAAACAAAATCACGCATGGGTAGCCAGATCATCTTGACACACTTTCCAACACTAAAAAAGCAAAAGTTTTACGACACTATTTGGCAATATCTTACGGAAAAATGACTTGGCAAAAAAATGAAAAAGGGGCACTCGCGGTAAAATGCCCAACATTCTAATATACGGCATCTCAGATAAAAAAAAAAGACATGCACGTGTTAGCCCAACCATCAAGGCACACTTTCTAACATAAACATGAAAAAAAAATGAATAATATACTGTACGGCAATTCCTTACTACGTAGTAATTTTTACAAATATTGAAAATAAACAGAAATTGGTAACCGCAGTTAAATACCCAATATACCAATAACTACGTCGTATCTGACAAAAACAAAGTCACGCATGGGTAGCCAGATCATCTTGACACACTTTCCAACACTAAAAAAGCAAAAGTTTTACGACACTATTTGGCAATATCTTACGGAAAAATGACTTGGCAAAAAAATGAAAAAGGGGCACTCGCGGTAAAATGGTCCTCGTGGTGATGAACGACATTTTAACTAAAAAAAAAATCATGCACATGGTAGCCAAACAATCCACCAAGACTTTCCACAACTGATAACCTATACAAGTTGCACCATTCTACGACAATTTCATAATACGTAATAACTTTGATAATTATGCAAACTACCTTAGAAGGGTAAACTCGGTCGCGCTCGACCCCGACGCGTCTCAGAAATCGGGGAAGGAGTACAGCTACAGCAATGCACATCTGATCACTACTAGAGCGTGTAGGGGAGACACCTCCTGCAGGCCGATCACCCACAAATTCAGTCAAGGGGGTGAGTCACGTGAAAAAAACCTGTTTTTTTTTTTACGCTCGGGGTCGCAAACGACCCATCGTACCTATCCAGGGTTAAGATTGTACACTATACCATAGTCTGTTGCTTACTTAAGATTGTACACTACACCATATTGGCTGACTGATGAGTGCCAATCACCCAAGAGTGATTATAGTCCAAGCAACATCTCCCCTTGTTGCATTTCACTTTGCTTTTGCGAGATGTATGTCTACAAGTGTTACTTTGTACTTGTGTGTTGTGTGATGCTTTCATCAAAGTTTTTACTGGTTACATTTAATCAAACTATGATGGTACGAAAGATTGGTTATGCAGTAAATACTGGATAATCTTTGTCATCTACTGCATAGCTTCTTTTGTCCTTGTCATCAAAGTTTCTTTGGAGTGCGTATCTTAAGCGAGTACTGCATGTAGAACTGGTTAGAATTATACAGTAAAGTTTTTGAGAAATTCTCCATGTTCTGTAGCCTTGAAATATATATGTAGTACTGCATGTATATGGTAGTGAAGATGTACAGCACCGTACCCTTGAGCTATCCTAGGCTAGCCTAACCTCACGTACCACTTACAGCAATGCACATGTACATACTGGTAGTCGTCGACTTGCAACCTGTGCATTTTAAGACTGTTGAACTTTACGACCACTTTTTCACTGTAATGACCTTGCAAGTCTATCTGAAATAGTACACTAATAGTACAATTATTTTCTTGTATAAAATGAATTTTTAGGCTCGGCCATGTCGTCCTGATGGATGGTTCCTTTAGGTAGCTTTCTAAGGGATATTTTCTACAGTCATACTCCCAGAGAATTAACCATTGGTCTCCAGAATTCTAACTCCTGGCACGAGTATCCTTAATATAGCTTTAAGGATCTCGCATATCAGGGTACGTATTTTTAGATAAGACACGTAGCAATCTTCACCCCGGATAGATTTACAGTAACTCTTTGAGGGGGAAGAGTGGCGAACGAAAAGGAAGACGTTATCAAGGTATCCGGTGGACCTCCTCTCCGTACTACTACAGGCCATCATTCCTTTGTCTGTAGCATTTAAGCTAAGTGCGCTCCCACGCTATTCCCGGTGTTTGTTACGGATTGTTGGAATATTATCGTGCAATCTCCAGCATCTTCATCCTCTGGAAAGTTGAGTATCTAATCTTTCCTGTGTTTAATTTTGAGGCTCCCTTCTCACAGTTAAATTCGTATAATTTAAGTGTATTTGTTTGAGCGTAGCAGACACCGGAGGTGGCCATTTTGACTACTGTCGCACGTCATAAATTCATTTTTTTTTAGTCAGTAGTGCGACTTTCCCGGTATTTAGCTATAGAAATTGTAGCTAGTTAGGCAAATTATACTAGTGAGAAGATATTGCATACATATTATTTATTCCTCTTCCGATTTGTAACTTTACTCTTCGTATGCGCCGGGGACCCCGGTGGTACCAACCTTGGCCATGGTCCCCACTGGAGTTAAGCTAGCCTAACTCGTTATGTATAAGTTAGAAGTACCGTATATACTCGTGTAATGTTCGACTTCGTGTAATGTTCGACCCCCCTATTTTGCCTTCAAAATCATGAATTCATCATATACCTCATGTAATGTTCGAGTCTTGATTTTGGCAGTAGGCTAGAGGTCTTTTATCTCCAGCATACCATAATTACCAACAAAGTAAGGGTTATGCCTAAGTGCGACAAACAAATGTATAAAACAAATCGGAACAACACCTAAATACTAACATCTGTTTACAATAACAATTGAGTATTCAGCGTACATTTTCTAGCGAACACTTCAGTTGCAAACAGCCGATTATCATCACCGCCTAATAGCTTTCAAAAACAAGCAAACACTACAAGTAGCAAACAAAATTAATTCATCGTTTTGAGTAACAAATTACCATTAACGGTAATTGCAGGTAATTACGGTGATTATAATTACCCGTTATGCTAATCCTTTTTTTCCTCACAATATATATGAATAAGAATTTACTCATAACCCATCAAGATGTCTACCAAGAAATATAAAAAATTTACTGCAAAATTCAAGCTTCAAGTTATTGCAGCCGCTGTCTGCTGAAACGACAAATAACGTTCAAGCCGTAAAAATGTTTGGAGTTACCGAAACTAGCGTTCGAACTTGGAGAAAAAAAAATGTGAATTCATTTAAAAATGTTTTTGCGGTTTATTATTAATATCAATTAATATACCATACCAAGTAAAATAAAATGAGGGTAATTTTTACATTAACCATATCACGTTATAACATACGCAACCCGACTGTTTGCTAGCTTCATACCGGCTGCACTAAGGTAAAGTCATTACTCGTAGCGGAAAAAAACTATTTATGATGGTATTGGAAATAAAATCCATGCTAATAATATGCCTGGTGTTAAATGAACATGGTTAGTACTGTATATATATGCCTAGCCTATGTTTACCTACTGGTAGGCAACCTTATATACGTGTAAGCATAGCCTAGGATTACCTACCGGTAGGTAGCATAGCCTAGGGTAATGTTCGCTTAGGCCTAGCTTACGTTTACCTACCGGTAGGCCAGAAATTTTTACTTTTTCAAATATATATCTCATGTAATGTTCGACCCTTACTTTTTTACCTGAAAAATAGGCCTTCAAAAATCGAACATTACACGAGTATATACGGTAATTCTCATTGTTTAACCTCATCGTATCGTTCCTTAATTCGGATGGAGACATATATCCTAGAATTTATGGATAAGGTTCGATATTTTTCTCTTAGAGAAAAGAGGCTAAACCCTTCCTCCCTCCCTGAGCCACCACCATTACAGGCGACAACCCTTATCTTAGAGGAGTAAACTCCGGCTTGACTTAGTCTTACACCGTCTGTCTTCTTTGCCGCCGAGTATCCCGGCTTTGAAGTAAGATGGTAGCTCAGGCAGGGTGTACTGTCTTGCAGCCGACAATGTCGCCGACAGGGGAATCTTTGTTCCTCTGCCGCCCACAACGTCATCGGCACAGGGAGCCATGCTTCCTTAGTTTACAGCCGAAAGTAGGTGGCATACCTGCCGCCCCCTTTCTCCCCTGTGAACTATAAGACCCTTTCCCCTCCCCCCTCTGTCCTTTAGTGTCGGCCTAGCCGTCACAACATTTTTTCGCCGGTATTCTGACAGTCATCCCGACTTTCCGGGTTGACTGCGTTGCCGGCCGGGACCCTACCACCAGTGGTTAGGTTGCTGCCTCGGCCACTTCCTCCTTATGTTCTTCCTAGGCCACTTCCTCCTTATGTTCTTCCTAGGCCCCGGGGCGGGGAAAGACTGAGCCGGCCCTGACGGCTGCCGGTGGGAAACCCAATATACTGTTGAGAATTCTTCAGTCCTCTCTTGGCTGGCCATCCACAAACTTTGCAACCGGCAGTACAGCCGGTGGCTAGAGTTGTGGATGGATGGAAGCTAGAATCGGATGCATTCCTCCCCTTCTATTAGAACTCACATTCTGGCAAGGAGACTAGGCGGCAGTAGCCCTCCTACACTTCTAATTATTGTGCTAAACCGTAATAATAGGAAATCCTCCTTTCCATTCTTTCTCTATCATTAGCGGCACTAGCCTAACCCCGGTAGTATACCGGTAAAACTACATTATACAACAATACAGTAGTACAGTACAAGTATTTCTAACATACAATGTGTATCCTATCGCACTCTTGTTGGGACCGTATAACATGTTGAGGTTGAAGTAATCCCTCAACACCCTGATGAATCCTTTGATCATCGGGACACATAAAACACTGTTCAGTATTAAAATTCTACAGGAGAAGTTTGTATAAATTTTCACTAACTCCGGCTCTATGTACGGTTGTTCCACCCTGTATTCTCCCTTGTAGGAAATTTAAATATTAATATTGACGGAGGTCTCAGCGATCGCCTGGGAGAGGAAACACAGATATGTGTCTTTCCTATTTCCTTTCTGGCTTACTATCCTAAGCTATTAGATATAATAGTAAGTATTACTATTTAAAGTATGTTTATATCAACAATATAAAAAACTGTATACTCCTTTTTCCTTTATAAGAGGAGCTAATTGTGACGTGTGCAGTTGTGTTCTGCAACCACAAGAGTAAGGACTTTTGTGGGCATAGGATGTGCAGGTCTCGTGTCCCCTGCTGCATCGTATCTGGATCCCTGAGGTTCTGGGACCCGAAGGGTTGCTCCAACTGCTCGACCTTGCTGACCAACAGCTTTGGAGAAGATATCCCTGCAAACGAAGGCAAGGGATACAGCAAGGGAAACCCTTCATAGGTGGGTAAGAGGGTTCCAGAAGAACTCTCCGGGACCTTACGTACCTAACGAATCATAGGTGCCTTCTGTTCCCTGAGGCTTAATCCAGTGCGGTAGTGCCCCAGGAAAAGGTCCAGCCTCCCTTCATTCAACTGAAAATGGATGAAGACATCAATAAGGCTCTTGAAGGCATGGACATCCACCAAGAACGGATGTCTTAGGTGTCCACCGAAACCGAACAGGACCTACTGCAAGAAGGCCCTGAAGAAGTGGTTCAACCACCAACGGAGGAAGAAGGATCCGTTTCAATTGTAACTGAGGACTCCCAGTTCACTGTGATGCCATATCAACCTATGTCGTCAATCTCTTCTGGCCCAACTCCCCAACCGACTACACAGGTCGACAGGAGCGAGGTGCTCCTAGAGTCGATCCAGCAGATGTTGGCAGTGTTCCGGAAGGAACAAGAAGAGAGAGAGATCTCAGAGACAAAGAGAGAGGTACAAGAAGGGAAACTCTCTGGCCCTTCCAGGGGCTCTGCTAAGCCCCTTAAAGTATCTGACCTCCCTCACTGCTCCGAAACCAACCCCTGGAGGTATACGGAGCACATGCCCATGATGAATGGGAAGCTTTACATCTCCGGGAAGTTGGGAGCCAAACTCCTTGAAGATCTTCAATTCTGGCCCAGCTTTTCAGCATACCCAGATTGCTACGTGAGACTGCGAGAGGAACCTGCATCCCGCAAGGAAGTCATTGTCTTCGAACATGACAAGGCACAAACCATCCTGACCAAGACACTGAAAGGAGCTGGATATACCAACTCCAAAGTCTCAGTATTGAGCAAGAAGCACTCAACCTTCTTTGCTCCTTCCTCCAGAGCTTTCCCCTTTTCGGTGGAAGCCCTCGACTGTGTCATGAAAGCAGTCGAAGAGGCAGATCCTGCCCAATTCTAGAGAAAAGCAAAGCATCATCTCTAGCCATCCCCACCTGCGAGGAGAAGTGGAAAGAGGTACATCTAACCTTTTCCGTCTCGAAGTTGGATCCGGAGATAGCAGGCCAGCAGTTTAATGAGAACCGTCCAAAGTTGCCAGACCATCTTTTGAAAAGGGAACAGACTAAAGAAAGACTTGCTGCTTCCTTGTCTCATCAGAACTGCCTGGAAAAGTGTGCAGGCCTAACTAATGTCCCAGACATGTACATGGTCTTAGCCAAGTCCCTCATGGGTACCCTTGTGAAGAACTTGTATGCCTTTGTAAGGTCAAGGAGGACCTGTAGAGACCATGTGTTTGCCGCAGCAACGGTAAAACACAAACCCAGAAAGCTGATTTCATCATGCATCAGGGGCAAAGACCTTTTCCCTTAAGATGTGGCATCTACCAGTCAGCCGCCCCCTCTCCTCCTACCTAGGATTCAGGCTACAGAAGACAAAATGTCTTCACAGCCATGCCCTTTGGGCTAAACATAGCCCCAAGGATATTCCCAACGCTAGCGGATACAATTGTCCAGCAATTACGCTCCAAAGGAGTTCAGGTAGTAGCATACCTGGACGATTGGCTGGTGTGGGCAGCATCCAAGACTACTTGTCTGCAAGCGACCGGAAAGGTGATCCAGTTCCTGGAGCACCTGGGCTTCAAGATCAATCGCAAGAAGTCTCGCCTTTCTCCAGCTCAGAAGTTCCTGTGGTTAGGAATCCATTGGAACTTAGTCACACCACCTCTCCATTCCATTAAAGAAGAGGAGAGAGATAGCGGGATCTGTCAAGAGACTAATCCAACACAAGAGGATTCCAAGATGCTAACAGGAAAGTGTGTTGGGCTCTCTCCAGTTTGCAGCAGTGACAGACCCAGTGCTAAAAGCATAGTTAAAGAATGCGTCAGGAGTCTAGAGAAGATACGCATCAAACGCTCGAAGAGATTAACGAAGGTTGACCCCGACCCGATTGCTCAAGCTATTAAGGCCGTGGTCTACAGCCATCAGTGGAAAGTGCAAAGGAATTGGTCGCACCAGTTCAAAACTTTTCACATCAACATCTTGGAGGCTATGGCAGTCTTCCTAACGTTGAAGAAACTATCCCCTCTCGGAGCAGTCCACATCAGACTGGTCCTGGACAACGAGGTGATAGTAAAATGTCTAAACCGACAAGGCTTGGTATACGTTAGTAATGTGAATCCCATTGTTTAACCTCTAGTATCATATCTATTAATTCGTTCGGGGATATATATATCCCTTAGAATTATTAGTATAATTCGATACGCTTCTATTTTAGAGAAAAGAGGATACAGTAAACCCTTCTTCCCCCTGAGCGTCGCCATCCCAAGCGGCAACCCTATCTTCCATCATCGCCAACGAGTAGTTAACTCTGGCTTGACTTGGATAGTGTTTTACAGTCTTATCTTCTTTGCCGCCGAGTATCCCGGCTTTGAAATATGACAGTAACTCAGGGTGTAGTGTCTTGCAGTCGACAATGTCATAGACGGGAAACGTGAGTCCTCTGCCGGCCATGACGTTGTCGGCAAAGGAAGTTATGCTTCCCTAGTTTACAACCGAAAGTAGGCGGCACAATTGCCGCTGCCTTTCTCCATTGTAGACTATAATACCTGTCTTATAACCGACAATGTCGCTGACGGGAATTTTTATTCCCCTGCTGCATACGACGGCGTCGACACAGGAAGCCATGCATCCTTGATTTACAGCTAAAAGTGGACGGCATACTTGCCGTCCCCTTTCTCCTTTGTAAACTATAAGACCCTTTTCCCTCCCCCATCTGTCCTTTAGTGTCGGCCTAGCTGTCACAATTTTCCTTTGGCCGGTATTCTACAATCATCCCCGCTTGCCAGGCTGACTGAATTACCAGCTGCATTCCTACAAGCGGCGGTTAGGTTACTGCCTCAACCAGCTCCCCCTTATGTCCTTCCCTAACGTAAGCGAAGGCTCCGGGGGAAAGGCTGAGCTAGCCCAGACAGCTGCCGGTGGGAAACCCATTATACTGTTGAGAATTCTTCTGTCCTCTCTTGGACTGCCATCCACAAACCTTGGTTGCAACTGTCAGTACAGCCGGCAGCAGAATTTGTGGCTGGATGGAAGCTAGAATCAGATGCATTCCTCCCCTTCTATTAGAATCTCAATTTGGGAAGGAGGCTATAGAAGGCAGTAGCCCCCTTACACTTCCAATTATTGTACTAAACCATAATACGGAATCCTCCTTTCCATTCTTTCTCTCTCCCTATCACTTAGTGCCGCCAGGCACTAGCCTAACCCCAGTAGTATACCGGTAAAACTACAGTATATGATAATACAGTAGCCAGTACTAATGCAGTATAATGATACAGCAGTTAGAAAACTACAGTATACAATGATACATAGTACAAGCAATTCTAATATACTGTGTATCCTTTCACAGTCTATTGTTGAGAACGAATAAAATGTTGAGGTGAAGTATCTTTAACATCCTGATGAATCCTTGGATCATCGGGACTTTTATAATTCACCGATTCAGTATTAATATTCTACATGTGGAGGAGTCAGTGTAAATATTCACCGACTCCAGCTCTAAGTAAGGGAGTTATTCCAATATGTATATTCCCTCATAGGGAAATTAGAATTTTAATATTGACGGAGGTCACGGCAATTGCCTGGAGAGGAAACACAGATATAGTCTCTTTCCTATTTCCTTTCTAGCTTACTATCCTAAGCTAATAAATATAATATTATCAATACTATTTTTAAATATATGCATTTATATCAATGATATAAACCCTATACTCATTTCACCTTTTCTTTCCTTACAGGAGGAGCCAATGGTGATGTGTGCATTCATGTTCTGCAACCACAAGAGTAAGGACTTTTGTGGGCATACAATGTGCAGGTCTCGTGCCCCCTGCTCTATCGTATCTGAATCCCTGAAGTATTGGGACCCGAAGGATTGTGCCATCTGCTCAGCTCTGATGACTGAGTGATTTGGAGAAGATATCCTTGACACTACAGAATCAAGGGATACAGCAAGAGAAACTCTTCGGAGGTTGTTAAGAGGGTTCCAGAAGAACTCTCGGGGACCTTACCTACCAAATGAAGCTATGAGGTGCCTTCTGTTCCCTTAGGCCCAATCCAACGCGGTTGTGCCCCAGGTACAGGGCAAGCCTCCCTTCATCCAACTGGAAGTGGAGGCAGATATTAATAAGGAACTTGAAGGCATGGACATCCACCAGGAACGGATGTCGGAGGTGTCTACTGACACCGAAAAGGACCACCTACAAGAAGACCCAGAAGATGTGGTTCAACCACCTACGGAGGAAGAAGGATCCGTGTCGACGGTAACCGAGGACCCTCTGTTTTCCGTGACGGCATATCAACCTGTGCCGTCAACCTCTCCAGCCCCAACTCCCCATCCCAATCCGCTGATTGCTAGGAGCGAAGCGCTTCTAGAGTCGATTCAGCAGATGATGGCATTGTTCCGCAAGGAACAGCAGATTAAACAAGATCTCAAAGAGACCAAGAGAGAGGTAAGAGAAGTGAAACGGCCTGGCGTTTTAAGAGGCTTTTCCAAGCCTCTTAAGGTTTCTGATTTACCTCAATGCTCCGAAACCAACCCCTTGAGGTACACGGAGCATATGCCCATGATGGATGGGAAGCTCTATATCTCCAAGAAGTTTGGAGCCAAACCCCTTGAAGATCTTCAATTCGGGCCTAGCCTTTCGGCATACCCAGACTGTTACGGGAGACTGCGGGATGAGCCAGCATCCCATGAGGAGACGGAACCGAAGGAAGTCATCGTCTTCGAGCATGACAAGGCACAGGCTCCCCTGTCCAAGACCCTAAAGGGAGCCGGATACACTGACTCCAAAGTCTAAGCATTGAGTAAGAGGCATCCTACCTTCATTGCTCCTTCCTCCAGAGCCTTTCCCTTCTTGGTGAAAGCTCTTGACTGCGTCATAAAAGCAGTCGATGCGGGCAAACCATGCCCAGTGCTAGAAGAATGCAGACCATTATCTCTAGCCATGCCTACCTGCGAGGAAAAGTGGAACGAGGTTCATGTAACCTTCTCCATCTCTAAACTGGATCTGGAGATAGCAGGTCAGCAGTTCAATGAGAACCTTCCAAAACTGCCGAAACATCTTTTTTTGAGAAGGGAACAGGAGACAAAAGAGACTAGCTGCTGCTTTGCCTCTTCAGAACTGCATGGAAATGTGTGCAGGCCTTTCCAATGCCTCAGACATGTACATGGTCTTAGCCAAGTCTTACATGGGTACCCTTGTGAAGGACTTGTATGCCTTCGTTAGGTCCAGGAGGGCCTGTAGAGAGCATGTGTTCTCTGCAGCAACGGTCAAACACAAACCCAGGAAGCTGATCACTTTGTATCTGGGGCAAGGACCTCTTTCCACAAGATGTGGTTCAGGAGGTCATCGCCAAAGGCACCTCGGAGAATAGGAACCTTCTTCAGAAGTGGGGCATGTCTTCCAAGAGGAAATAATCCTCAGACGCTGGTCCCCAACCTAAAAACAGGAAGACAAAGAAACCACACAGACCTGTACAACTTCCAAGCGTGACCATGGCCACAGTGCCCCAAATGGTAGCCCAGCCGCAAACCACCTTTCAGATGGTACCCCAACAGCTAGTAGCTCAATCGCCTGCATTTAATCCAGTATTTGAAAGGCTTACAACTCCCTTTTGCCCCCACAAAGGTAGAGGCTCAAAAAGAGGGTCCTCAAGAAACCCCTCAAGGGGTAGAGGAGGACGCGGTCACGGAAATAGATCCTCAGGAACATCTCTGCAATGAGAGGCTCCAGGTAGGAGGGAGAGACTTCCACTTTCGGGATCGTTGCACCTTCGATCCCTGGACCCACAGCCTAATCTAGAATGGACTCAGTTCGAAATGGAGCAAAATTCCATCCCCTTTTCTGCAATTCTTCCAACACTCCACCCCTTTATTGTTAGAATATACCTCAGAACTCTTGAACAAAAAGGTAATAAGGAAAATGAAGTCCATCAAATTCCAAGGAAGGCTGTTTTGTGTTCCCAAGAAGGACTCGGACAAACTCAGTCATTCTAGACTTGTCAACACTCAACAGGTTCATCGAGAAAAAGAAGTTCCGGATGCTTAACTTGCAACACATAAGGACCCTTCGACCAAAAGGGGCTTGCACAGTTTCAATAGACCTGGCAGATGCTAACTGGCACCTACCTGTCAGCCGCCCCCTCTCCTCCTACCTGTCAGCCGCCCCCTCTCCTCCTACCTGTCAGCCGCCCCCTCTCCTCCTACCTGTCAGCCGCCCCCTCTCCTCCTACCTGTCAGCCGCCCCCTCTCCTCCTACCTAGGATTCAGGCTACAGAAGACGAAATATGCATTCACAGCCATGCCCTTTGGGCTAAACATAGCCCCAAGCATATTCACGAAACTCGCGGATACAATCTTCCAACAACAACGCTTAGAAGGAATTCGGGTAGTGGCATACCTGGACAATTGGCGGGTGTGGGCAGCATCCAAGACAGCCTGTCTACAAGCAGCCACAAAGGTGATCCAGTTCCTGGAACACCTAGGCTTCAAGATCAACTGCAAGAAGTCTCTCCTTTCTCCAGCTCAAGAGTTTCAATGGTTAGGAATCCATTGGAACTTAGTCACACCGTCTCTCCATTCCATCAAAAAAGAGGAGAGATATAGCAGGATCTGTCAAGAGACTACTGAAACTCAATAAGATTTCAAGACACCAACAGGAAAGAGTACTGGGTTCTCTCCAGTTCACATCAGTGACAGACCCAGTGCTATAAGCACAATTAAAGGATGCGTCAGGAGTCTTGGAAAGATACGCATCAAACGCTCGAAGAGTTCAACAAAAGTTGACACCTACCCTATTGCGCACGCTTCTAAGGCGGTGGTCAACAGTCAAGAGCCTGACTCGAACAATTCCCTTACAACCACCTCAACCATCAGTGGTAATACACACAGATGCCTCCCTGGAAGGATGGGGAGGCCATTCCCAACAAAGGAAAGGGCAGGGGAATTGGTCGCACCAGTTCAAAACCTTTCACATCAACATCTTGGAAGCTATGGCAGTCTTCCTAACGAAGAAACTATCACCTCGCAGATCAATCCACATCAGACTGGTCTTGGACAACGAGGTGATAGTAAAATGTCTAAACCGACAAGGCTCAATCACCTCGCATCAATCACGTGATGCTAGCCATCTTTCGCCTGGCAAGGAAGAGAAGATGGCACTTATCAGCAGTTCAACTGCAGGGGTTCTACAATGTGATGGAGGATGCTCTATCCAGGCGAAAGCCGATAGAGACAGAATAGTCCCTAGATGCAGACTCATTCTCCTTCATCTTGGAAAAAGTCCCAGAACTGCAGATCGAGCTCTTCAACGAGCGACAACAAGAAACTACCTAGATATGTAGCCCCTTACGAGGACCCTTAAGCAGAAGCGACAGATGGAATCAAATCTATCTGTTCCCACCAACCAATCTCCTGCTGAAGGTCCTCAACAAGCTAAGATTCTTCAGAGGAACAGCAGCAGTAGTGGCCCCCAAATTGCCCAGAAGCAATTGGTTCCCTCTTGTTCTAGAATTGAAACTGAAGTTGTTCCCTCTACCGAACCCAGTTCTATCCTAACTGGTTCAGAAGTCGACTGTCTACGCTTCATACTCGAGAACCAACAACAGCCAAGAAAAGGTTTGGGATCTCAAAAGACAAAATCAACTTTATAGAAGAATACAAGTCAAGTTCAACTAGGAGACAATATGAATAGTCTTGGAAGAAGTGGGTTTCCTTCATGAAAACAAAGAAACCGACAGAAATATCAATGGATTTGTCTCCTCCTTCATCCACCTACATGAAAAAGGCCTGGCTTCCACCACAATAACTGTGTGTAAGTCAGCTTTGACTAGACTTTCTTTACGCCTTTCAGGTGGACCTTTCAAGTGAAATCTTCAATAAGATACCGAAAGCATGTGCTAGACTCAAACCAGCAACCCCTCCAAAGCCCATATCATCGTCATTGGACAAAGTCCTGCACTACGCTTTGAACATGAATGAGGATTGCACCCTAAAGGATCTAACACAGTGATATTTATGTTTGCTATAGCCTCAGGGGCTAGAGTTAGTGAACTAGTGGCCTTATCCAGAAATGAAGGCCATATTCAGTTCACAGAAGAGGGAGAACTGAACCTTTTCCCTGATCCTACCTTTCTCACCAAAAACGAGCTGCCCACCAAAAGGTGGGGTCCTTGGAGAATCTTTCCTCTGAAGGAAGATGTCTCTCTGTCCATTAGTGTCTTAGGGTCTATCTTCTATCTTCGAAGAACTTCAGACTTCAAGGAGGGACAGCTCTTCCGAGGCGAAACCTCTGGATCAAACCTATCTCTAAAACAATTGAGGACGAAACTCCCCTACTTTATTCGCAGAGCGGATCTTGACAGTACACCCGCAGGTCACTATCCAAGAAAAGTAGTTTCTTCGTTGAACTTCTTTCAACACATGGACTTTGATAGGCTCCGCTCATATACGGGTTGGAAATCATCCAGTCTTCTATAAACATTATGCGAAGCAAGTGCATGAGATAAAACACTTTGTGGTGGCGGCAGGTAGTGTCATAAAACCTGTTGTTTAGTGCTGCAATGAACAGTGGACTGTTTTGGGACTCTACAGTGTATTGGGTGAACAGGTATTAGCACCCTCGAGTGTAATACCTTTTAGTAAAAATCACTATGGTGATTTATGGACTGTTCTATATAGGTGCAGAATCTATCCAATAACACCAGTGATGTGTGAACATTTGTAAACAGTGTTGAAGCATATCCAACATCCAAGTGAAACCAAACAAATTAATTTAACAGTGAGTGGCATTTAACAAATGAATTAATATGTATATTCTTCCCTTATAGGTTAGAAATATATACAGTATATACCAGGATGTTCATATATGCATTCTAGATTCCTTCTCATGATACATTAATATATTTTGTTTTTGGCTATGAAAAACAAAAATTAATGTATCTGCATCTTCTTTATCCTCAGATTTACTAATAAAGATTTCCAGAGCCTTCCTATTTTCCTTAAAATAGAAATCTTGTTAGTAGGAGTTCCAAAGAACAACCAGGTAATCTAAAAGAAGTTTCCCTCTTGTTTTTACGGAAATGCAAACTTTGAATCCTTATAGTCTAAGTCGACAATTTCCCTGCAGGGGGCAGGAAGCCCCAAGTTAGTTCCAAACTTAGCGGATATGACAAATAACGGTAAGGTCATATATATATATATATAAAGGTCTAGGAGACCATGTAAGGAACTCGTTCAAAGTAAAGGCACTTGTACAACCCCCAGAAATAGTATTTTTAAAGTTAATTCTCTGGTAAGCGTCCATCAGGACGACATGGCTGAGCCCAAAAAATGGATTTTGAGCAAAGTAAAAAATTTATTTTTGGGTGAGATAGCCATGTCGTCTTGATGGACCCACCCTTCTTTCAAAAAGAAGAAAAAAACTACTATGTAATGGAAAGACCCCACTCGAAACTTCTCTATCTGCTGCTATTCCTGCTTAAATGCAACAAGGAATAACTGGCTGTAGTAGTACAGGGAGGGGGTCCACCGGGTACCTTGATAACTGCTCCCCTTCGTTCGCCACTCTTCTCCCTCAGAGTTAAGGGATTTTGACGAAGGAAAAATCTATTTCTGGGGAGAGACCTGTGATGCCCGGTGAAAAGGGTCCTTCTTTACACTTTTCCAATATAAATCTTCCAAATATACTAGAGAAAGATGAAAGCACGGAATGCAGAGGTTACTACCCTCGCGCGATCACCTTGTGGGTGTCATGTATACAACAAGGGCGTGTGAAAACCACGATTCACAGGCTATCTTCCATTTAGATAATCCCTTCATCAAAGGGGAGGGCCGTGACAGGCCCTAGAGAATACAGTTGGACTACCCCACCTACTACTCGCGCCCTCCAGATCATCCTTCTGCAAGAACATATGGCTTGGTAAGGAAAGGGTGGGTCCGTACAAAAATAACCGGGAAGGGTTTCACCGGGCGTCACAAGTCTCTCCCCAGAAATAGATTTTTCCTTCGTCAAAATCCCTTTTCTGGGTCGATCTGTGACGGCCATGAAAATGTACCAGAGATTGCCTTCCAAGCCCAATAAAGTAATAACATAATGCGGAGAATACAATCACCATATACGACAATAATATAATATAATAATGTAAGAAACGTCCAATTACCAACTAGCCAAATGACAGGAAACGTAAGGCTAAATAACTAAGACGACAAGGAATCAACTGAGTGTCGAATCGCAAAAGGCATCAAACCTTACATGTCTAAGCATATCTAAACCTTAAAGGAATGATAACTACAATAAGCATATCTAAACCTTAAAGGAATGATAACTACAATAAGTTAAACATAGGAATTAAACATGGCAAATATCATAGCTTGAATAGTAAGACCTGTCCATTTATCCGTAATAGGCAAGGCAACAATGAGAGCAGTTGTAGATATGGCGTATTCCCCATTGTGTGGGGTGAGCTTGGAATTAGCTTACCACCCAGACCGACAACATCCTGGTCCAGACAGATCAGGCCTGCCCTTTAGGAAATAATACCGTTACCTTCGGTACCTTGTCTAACCTAACCAAGGCATGCTCTTTCAATCGAACGAATCCGTTGGAATGGGAATTCTAGTCCCTGAGAGTAAATTCTAGGTCCTCCAGAGGGCGGACGTCTATGCCATCCAGAGTTATGGTACCATCTATATATGGGACATGTAAGGCAAATTTCTGTATTGTTTTTATCGAAGGAGGTTACTTCGATACGCCTGGGGCTGTAGGGGGAGTCATCCGAGTTCCTGAACGGATCCGACTCGCCACCATATCTTTGAGCTCAGTCATAGCCCCTTGGCTTGCCCTAGAATGTGTTGTATCTGCTCTTTAACCCTACCCCTGGCTTTTAGCAGTCATGGTTTTATGCAAGGTAATATGAACATCAGGATCCTTTGAGGGTCCTAGGTCGGTGACGCAGGTAATTGCAAAGCTGAAGGCTCAAAACTCATCACCACATACCTGCCCGTCCATGGGGTCGATGTCCAACCCTAGAGAGGACACTCCGAGGAGATAGGGTCCGCTAGATGGAGCATTCCTTCCAAACCTTGATACCCAAGGGCAGAGAGCTGCTCTTGCAGGCCGGAGAGATTCAGCATCATCCTGAAAGAAGTGAGGGGATTAGTGATGAAGGAGAAGACTGTTCTCCTCAATAAGCAATGCATACATAAATCCGGATCAAATTAAATCATCGCCAAAGGATACCAAAAAGAAACTTATTAGAACCAACTTACATCATGGGTCAGGAGTAGGGAGGACAGCTCGTAGCAGAGCGTGCATGACTCCGGGAACCATACCATGTAGGCGGACCTTCTGTAAAAGAAAGGAGACATAAGTCTGGATGTTCCTTGAAACTCTGGTGTGATCCTATTCACAGGCTGGGATCAACCAAATAACTGTAACTAATAATAATGTCTATATTTATGCATATATTTAATTATAAATATGTATAAATATGGATAAATATCCATACAACATTGTGTTCAAATAGAAATAAATTTCTACTCAGTATTTGGGATCGAACGCTAGCCCCTTCTAATGAAAAGCCAGGTCGAAACTAACCATGCCATGAGAGGCTATCTACTGTTCCTTGAGACTCTGGTCAGTGAACAGATGAATCAATAGTATACTAATATCCAGTAACCACGTAACATGTAACTATAAACCTCATCGGTAAAATAATGTTAACCCCGGTTCTAAACGTCGAGTCAGGGGTGGCCAACCTATGGCGCATGCGCCAACAGTGGCGCATTGCATGATTACAAGTGGCGCACTATACCCCAAAGATAGAAAATTGAATGACTTTTCTTTAAAATTGCTAATTATGTTCATATATTTTCATTAGGACTTTTCAAGAATAGCTAATGAATATTATCAACGCAAATTCAAAGTGTCATTAAAAGTAAGTACCATTTACTTTGTATTCATGTTAAATCCTTTCCTTTACAGCTAAAACAAAAGATTGGCCACCCGTGGTCTGAGTGATCTCTGTTGTCACCGGAGATCCGGTGACAAAGGTCCGTCAGTGAAAACGTGAACATCAGAGGTAAGATAATATTAACCTCAATTCCGAACGTGTGTGTGATATCCGGTTAAGCCGGAGATTCGATGAAAAAGGACCGTAATAATGAAATTGTGATTATTCATGTAAAAGGGTTCGTACCCTGTTTCTGATTGATCTCTGTTTGTACTGGAGATCCGGTGACAAAGGTCCGTCATCGTGAAATCGTGACCCTCACCGGTACGATAATATTAACCTCAATGCTGAACGTCTGTGTTATCTCCAGTGAAGCCGGAGATTCGATGAAAAATGGACCGTAATAATGTAATTGTGATCAATCATGACAAAGGTTCGTGTGCAAAAGGTCTCAGCCGGAGTCTGAGTGCCGGATTTCACCGTTGCACTCCAAATATCTGACTAGTTCTCACCCAATGAGTATCCATTATAGCGGAGTATAACTCAAGGCGGAGCTAAGGGTGTCAGCATAAAGCGATCCCAAATAATGACTCATACACTAACGTAACCTATTAATATTGCTAGCTCTATTAACAGTAACCACATCAATAAAACATGAATATCATTAAACGTAATATCATCAACCCGGAGAATAAGAGGAGGCAGGAATAACTCGTGATCGTATAAAACGGAAAACGGGAAATCCACCTCCCCTACTCGAGCTTAATAAAGAAAACGAGAGAAGGGGTAACTCGTAACTGTAGAAACAGAAAATTGAGCACTCTATGCTCACGCTCTCAAGGTTACATAATAAAGAACCAAAATCACATATGATAAGAATAATGATAAAATTGTAATAACCAAGAACGAAGAATAACGACAACGTAACAAATAAACATAAAGATATAGTCTAAGACGAGCACCTTCCTGAGGCATGTACATAACTATAACAAAGACTAGATCGATATCTTCGTCCAAATTGGACTTGCTAGCAAATAAATACCATAGTAAAAACCAATAATAAATAATGATAATATTGGTCATTAAACGTAAGTGATATAACCTAGATGACAGAGTACCAGATGGGCAACATTAACTTGAAAAACTACTGAATCGAACAAAACCAAAATGGCTGCCGATACCGAGGCAGGCCAACCGCTTCCAAAACTAAAATCCACAATCTTGGAAAAAGAACAAATGCCCGGTACTGAAAAAAAAACTGTCAAAACAAACTATGGTACTTAACATTCGTAAAGGTGAAGTAGCAACGTCAGTCATGTTGAATTAACGACAATCACTTGCGAAAACACCGAACAAAATAATTAACGACTTAGCGGGCAAGTCCAAAACAGAAGGATGACCTGGAGGGCGCGAGTAGTAGGTGTCGGTGGGGTAGTCCAACTGTATTCTCTAGGGCCTGTCACGGCCCTCCCCTTAGATGAAGGGATTATCTAAATGGAAGACAGCCTGTGAATAGTGGTTTTCACACGCCCATGTTGTATACACGACACCCACAAGGTGATAGCGCGAGGGTAGTAACCTTTGCATTCCATGCTTTTATCTTTCTCTTGTATATTTGGAAGATTTATATTAGAAAAGTGTAAAGAAGGACCCTTTTCACCGGCCGTCGCAGATCGACCCAGAAAAATCTATTCAGGGTGAAGATTGCTATGTTGTATAAAAAAATACGTCCCCTGATATTATGCGATATCCTTAAAGATATATTAAGGATACTCGCGCCAGGATTTAGAATTTTGAAGACCTATGGTTAATTCTCTGAGAGTATCACTGTAGCAAAATATCCCTCAGAAAGCTACCTTAAGGAACCTTCCATCAGGACGACATGGCTAACTCACCCAAAAATAAATTTTCGCTTTTCTCAAAATCCGTTTTATTTCCTTTTTTCCTATCCTCACTGAGCTCTTTTCCTTGTTGGAGGCTTTGGGTTTGTAGCATAATACATTTTCAGTAGTAGCTTGGCATAATAATAATGATAATGATAAAAAACATGAGTAAAACATTGACCATAAGGAAATCTGTGCACAAAGAACTATGGCAGTTTTATTGTAAAAAAAATAAATATGGTAAAACTTTAATGCATTTCTGGAAGTAGAACCTCTGTTTAAAAGTTTGTGAGAATCTGCTCACAATCTCGAATGCTTGTATTCTAAAATAATTTTTCCCCATGAATAAAGGAAATTCATTCTGTATTCATAAGTCTGTAGATAACATAACTGTACACAAAACTTTCGAAGGTGTTATACGCAATGGTAATTATTGAACAATTTATAACCATTAACTTAAAAATGGAGGAGGAGATTGCTTGGAAGCATCTCCCTCCATGAGCAGTTTTCTGAACATTGTTTATCATCACTAACCGAATCACTCAATTCCCACATTCTGGACATTAGGTGTTCTTTGTTTTATTCTTTTGTTGAGTTTTGATGAGGAACTCATCTAGAGACAACTGATTTTGCTTCTGCTTTAAAAAAATCATGAAAATGGGTTAATGTGAACACTTAATGTGGGTGGCATATGGGCACCACGTGACTTATTCGTGCTATAGTAGTATCATTAGTATGTATCCAGAAAAAGGTCAGACAAAAAACTTTAGCTCGTGGGCCTGCAGTATTTGTAACTTCATTCAAATTTGAATACATGTATCCCCTTTACCTCATATTCAAAGTTACGCTTACCCTAAGGTACTACTGTACTTGTCTATGAGATGAGTAAGGTACCAGATAAGTTTATTATTTTAAGATTCCTAAATTCGCTATCTTTCACTATCCAACCTCCATCAGTGAGCAGTATGAACATCAAAGGAGGTTCATAGAAATAAAAAAAAAAAAATAACTGCTCTCCTGATGTTCATATACATTCCCACCCTCTCTCTCTTCTGACTATTGAAGTCAAGGATGGGTAGATGGAGATTAGTTAAGACTTTAAGACAAAGACAAATTATTTACAGCATAACCGTGCCAAGGTTATTGGAATTAACTGCTAGATTATCCAAGTACTGTACTAGAGGATGAAGCATATTTAAAGGAAAGAAAACTATTTTTTATTTTAAACTAATATATAAGCCAAGCTTTAAGATAGGCAATTTGAATATCAAGTGAGTATAAAAATAAATTTAGTTGAAATTTTTTTCTTTCTACCAAGCATTTTGTTTTTGGTATCATATATTTGTGAATACTCTCAATGGCCAAAAATATTGTTTTATGGAATCCCAGGGCCCTTCTTTCAAATTTAGTAAAATTTGTGAATAGCAAGCCAGGCAGTGAAAAGGCCTGATTGTTTAGTACAGTACTTTTACCCAGAACTAAAATAAGTAAAGATTATTTTTTCAGTTGTCTTAAAACGATACTGTTATACTACTAATTCATAAAGAAAAATCTTAGAATCAGATTGTTGATCTGTACTAGGTCCTCTCATTTGTATTTTTTCCTAAATTTGCGCAGTAAGGATTAGGGCAGGTTCTGGCTGAAGTATATGGTTATGGCAAGTGGTGGTAGGGTAAGTGCAGACAGGCACTGAATTACAGTTATATAGTGATAAGGACTTAAACCTGCATTGTGTAGCCGTAACCATTAATTTTGGTCTGGCACCAAAAATTTCCTATTATATAATTTTATTTATATCAATGTGATTTGGAAGACATTAAGATCATTTTAATTCTAAACTGTATGACTGTGAATTGTATCAATCTGTTAAGGTTAACTAATATGTTTAATTTTTAGAGGTTGTTGGCAAATGATCCACGGAGGATATGTGATGGAGTTCTTGACTGTACCGACGAAAGTGACGAAGATGTATGTGGATGTAACACCCCCCCATATGACTTTAGATGCTACTCGTAAGTGATTTTTTTTTTCAAGATTACAAATTTTATAGAATATTTTTTATTGCTTTTGTATTGTAAGCTTCAAAATTAATTCTTAAGTTATGTCAATTTAACTTGGCTTGGTTTGAAGGGTTGAATCTTTGGGTTGAGTCCTTTTAGATATAAAATATTGCCGTACAGTACTTTTGTTTACAGTAATACCTCGGGATACAAAATTAATTAGTTCCCGATTGGCTTTTGTAACGTGATTTATTTGTATGATTTGCATTTTACATGTAAATCGAATTCTTTCAAAGCCCTCGGAAAACACCACATTTTTATAATAAAGGTAAAACCAGAATGAAAGCTACAAATACATTTAAATCATTCTGTATATCTAACCTAACTGTTAATACCTGTAAATAAAGTAGATATTAGAACAATTTAATAGTAAATGAGAAATACAAAAATGTGGAATCTTGCATTTCAAGTAATGCTATGTCCAAAAGCAAGAGTGGCAGCAGAGGAGGAGGATATTCAAGGAGGATATCATCTTTGAGGCCAGGAGGGTGAGCATGGGCATTGTCCAACACAGCAGACATTTCAGAGGGAAGTAGTTCTCTTCCAGATAATTTTTAGCTGTCAGACCGAAACGGAGATTTACCCATTCTACGAAAAGCTCTAATTACCCCGGTTTTTTGCATTAGCCCTCCACATTGCTTAAAGGTTGTCCTTCAGCACTTAGTGGGACTTGTTGGCTCGAGGACTCTCCGAATAACACACCAATAGGGGCTTAACCCTTCAATCCCCACTGACATTGGTAGAGACCGCAAGGGTAAGTCTCTTCATCATAGGCTTATGCCCGGGCAGCTGCTTCTTGCCGTGATATAGGTCCGATGAGGCTTTTTAATTATTTGTTTTTTTCTTTTTTAGGTTCTAGTTTTGTCACAGTTGACTTGATGGGGAATGTAGCCCTCCTGGATGGTCAACTTGTCGAATTTCTTGAAGGCTTCAGCTGCTTTAGTGTCCGAGCTGGCAGCCTTCCCATGCTACACCACCCAATGATTGCCATTGTCGCCTGAATTTTTCAAAACCACCCATGTGGAGCTTTGAACTCTAGGGGTGACTACTACAATGTCCTAGGCCTAAGCATGCACAAGACCACCAAAAGTGGTGCTGGCCTTGTGGCAGGTTACCGTCTTGATGATAGCGTCTCTAGCAATTTCTTGACCTTAATCCAGAGAAGTGTCTCCATCTCATCATGGACTTGGCTCCCGTAACACTACTTAAGACGACAGTCACATCCTTAGAAGGTGTTGCTGCTTTGAGGGCTTCCTTCTGCCATACTATTAGTGATAAAACACTACCCCATGTCACCCTCTTACTACTTGATAATCTCCAGCTTCGTCTCGCTGGAAAGCATCCTCTGCATCTTTCCTTGAACATTAGCAACATTCCTTGGACCCCTGGCCATAGAATTATTGGTTGAATAAAGCAACACGAAAATTATTAGTACGAAATCAGAATCGCCAACACGAATTCAATCTGAACGATAGCGAATGCTGAAACGAATTGGCCAAGGGATGCCCTACGAATGTATGATGGTTAAAATGCGGACTACCAGGAGAGTAAGAGCTTATGGCAGTAACTATCATCAGCCCAGGGAGATAACCAATTGGAGAGCAGGACAATGGTGGCGAATTTAAAGTTTGTGCAGCGAGCAAATTTTAAAACTTTCAGCAGCCGGGCAGATTTAGTTTTGTATCCTATTTTTTCTTGAGGTGAAAATTTTTTTTTGTTCTGTAAGATTAATTTTTCATATACAGAAATTTAGGGTTGTGGTGGCAGATATGGTAATGCTCTGACTGGTAAACGCCAGACTGAGGTAAGTCCCACTCAAACTTGGTAGCTCCTTTGGCCGGTGCAATCTCCCCCATCTTTGTGAGCTAAGAATGGGGTGTTTGGGAAAGCCTATAGGTCTATCTGCTGATTCATCAACAGCCATTGCCTGGCCCCCCTTGGTCCTAGCTTGGGTGGAGAGGGAGCTTGGGCGGTGAGCATGTGTAAATATGGTTTGTCTGAGACATTGTCCTGCTTGCTAGCACAATATCAGTGTCCCTTACCTCTGCCATTCATGAGCGTCCTTTAAACCTTTAGAGGCTACGTTGTTAATAAAGAAATTGAATACTGTACATAATTTGTCAAATGCCCCTGGTGTAATTGAGGCTGTAATAGTTCTATTTCCAATAAAAAATCCTAATTTTTTACTTTTATTTAATTATTATTTTATCAAGAACATATATTTAACATAAATCTACTCTTGTATATTAACAATAACTGTCAATTTGTAATAAGTTCTTGTGAAGATACAAACCATGACTTATCCATGAGTAAAGTATTCCTAGCAACAGATGTTAGGTTAAAAGTGGAGGTGTGGGAGAATCAAGAAATCTGCTTAATCACTTGGCTTTATAATTTCCCTTTCTGAAAGGTCACATCATGGTTGTTGAATACTGCTATTTTATCTTTGTTTTTGGTATTGTGACATTGTGTATCTGGTATTTGTAAAGATGGCTAAAGAGTAATAGTATGGACATGAGAATGTTTTTATAGTAGTCTGCCTTAATTGCTGATCTTTCTTTTTGTTTCAAGGCTTCAGGATGTTCCAGAAGCCCTTGTGTCGGAAGCATAGTATTTAGAATGGCAAAAGTTAGGCCCAAGTTGAAGTAGACCAGGAAGGCTTCATAAGGTTTCTACTTTTTGACTCTGCAGCTTTTCTCAACACCATGCTTGTGAAGGAACTAGTCTACTCCCTCTTAGACCAATACTGGTTACTCTTCCTTTTGCTTTAGCATGATCCAGCAGGTTGTTCCATGGAGTTTATATAGGTTCTTTACCGTTCTGTTAATGGACTGTGATTGCTCTGTGGAATTCCCTTGCATGTTTATAGACTGGATTCCTAACAATTTTTTCCATGCAATGATAGAATAAGCTTTAAATTATCATTCTAAAGTGGGTTTGTCATATGAAAAAAATGGATGGTGGTAGGAGGGCAATATGCATACTGTTTGAAATGTCAATGTGGAGAGACCTAGAAAGAGGTGTATAAATTTAAATATTTTTTAAAGCAAAAGCCTTCAAAAATATCTGAGCAAGATAGGGGCATTTTCTTGCATCATAAGTTAAATACAGTTTTAGTTTTTACCACACTGGTAATACTTGGGCTTTTCCTGCTATTTGAGAATATGTATGATTCGGATTTTTATAAACAGATGATCACCATTGAGTATAATTAGACATGTTTCTTAATTCTATTAATATAACCCCCATGTCTTAATCTTACACGCCTAAAATTTGAGATTTTAATTCTATTGATATTACTTGTCAAGTAACTACAATTTCTTCTTAGTTCCTTTGATGTGTAATTTCTTCAAACTATGAAATTGCATTTACTGTAAATATTTCTCATGGGCACCAAGTTATCTAAACTTGCACCTGACTTTTGATATCCTTGTTGATTAAAGTTTGCACCATTCAATGTATGTATTCGCTTGTGGAACAAAGTATACTTTATGAACCTGAAATGCAGGTTCACTTGTCATTTTAAGGTTTCAAGGTCTTAAAAACTTCCTGGACCTCTACACCTGCAGCATCTTATGAAAGGACATTTATCTGTTTATCCTTAGAATTATCAGTCGCCAAGTCACTTTAGCATCTTTCATCCAATTCTTCTATCTTTAGCCACAGAATCTGGATCCTTTACAAAGCTGAATTGCTCTAAGTGCTTCACATCAAAGCTTTTGTGAAAGATATTTACCTAAAGTAGTGTACAGTAGGCTGACTAAATTCAGTTGTCTAATCAGGACTAGGCCAGGTATTTGCATTTGTTCTGTACTTGGTCAGGTCTTTTAATTTGTTCTGTACTTGGCTTTTATGCAAACAGTGCCTACCATTAAACCCTTTAATGGCTGGTTTGATGTTATTTCCTACCTTCATACATTTGTGTATGCCTACCAATTGTTATTTAGAGGGGTCTTTAGTGTGACACAAATGTTATATTTGAAAGTTGATCCTTGCCTTTTGACTTTTTACTGTTCCAGTTGTTCTTTATCCATCACTTCCCTTGAGTGCACCTTGCCTAGGAACTGGTAAGTGCATAGCTTGAATTAGGAAAGGTTTAGATAAAATGGGTGCAAAATGCTCCCAAATTGAGTAGGTCTAGCGATTACATAGTTTTAATGACGTTTTAGTGTTTTTGAAGTGTATGCCATGGGAGCTACCAATGACATAATAGAATACTATTGATTTTTCTAGTAGAAGGAACAATATCCCTCTGGTCATTTGAGTTCAGTTTTAGATTTAATTGATAATTATTGTAATCATTAGTAGTTACTACAGATGTTTCTGAAATGCGCTTTTTTTTTTTTTTTCCCCCTTTGAAATTTACAGTACGTTACATACGACATTCTTGGGTTATCCACTGTTCCCTGCTCTCACACATTTAGGTTCTGGCACACGTCATCTCTCCCTTCCAAAAGTAAGAGGAATAGGTTCCAAGATCAAGAATTTTCTCAAGCACAAGCAGGTGTTCAAAGAGCCTAGAAAGTATCCTCGGCCTTTTCCAATTCACTTCAGTAACAGATCTATAAAAACCAAACTCAAGACATCAATCGATTTTGGAGAAAGAGAGCTACAGTACCTATAAGAAGACAAGGTCTCGAAGATCCCCTCTGTCTGGAAAATGAGACTACGACCATAGTCCGAACCGAAGAACCTCTCCAAAGCGGTTCCACTACAATTCCCACCTCCACAAGTGACATTCCATTCAGCCGTGTCTCTAAGTGGATGGGGGGATTACTCCGAACATCAGATGTTTCAGGTTCTTGGTCACTCGCCATGAAACAGTCCCATATCAATGTTCTCGAAGCCATGGCAGTGTTCTTGACCCTGAAGAGAGACTCTCCTCCGAGGTCGACCCACATCAGAGTAGTGTCAGACAGCACAGACGCGGTACACTACGGCAACAGGGGAGGATCCAAGTCACCCAACCTGAATCAGATCCTGGTCACTTTCTTCGCCTGGGCAACAGAAAAGAACTGGTTCCTGTCAGCACCTCACCTAGCGGGAGGCCAGGATGCGAGAGCGGGCTCACTATCCAGGACGAGTCCCCTGGAGTCAGAATTTCATTCCGGTGGATACTCAGGCTCGTTCCAGGCATCCAGGTAGATCTATTCACAACTCAGATCAATCACAAACTTCCTTGTTATGTGACCCCAACCCTGGACCCTCGGGCTTATGCCATGGACGCATTACCCCGGGATTGGAACCATTAGAAGAAGATTTCCCTATCTCCCCCAGTGAATCTTCTAAAAACTTTTACACCGACTACGCTCCTTCCGGGGCGCAGTGGCTTTAGTACCACCTCACTGCCCAAGAACAGTTGGTTTCCTCTCCTCCTCGAGTGGAAACTCCGTCCCATCCGGATCCCGTTCCTCAAACTGACCCGAGTATTCCAAACTCACTGTGTCAGATTACTCAAGGATGGCCAAAACCCTAACTTTGTAGGCTACAGAAAGTTGGCAGCTCGTAGAGACGCGAACATTGAACCGGAAAACGATTTCTTCATCGAATCAGACAAAAGGGACTCGACAATTCGCCAATATGATTCAGCCGTTAACCCCCAAAATAGGTGGTCCCCTTGGAAGGTTATTCCTCTTCTCCAAGATACTTCTCTATGTCCGGTCACCACTCTCAGGGCCTTTTTAGCTACGACTGCTACCCGATCGGCTGGCCCCTTGTTTATCAGAGAACAAGGAGGTACCATTTCCATACGTGGATTAGGCAATAGATCCTATACTTCATTAAACAAGCCAATCCGGGATCATTTCCCCATGCTCATGATATCCGGTCCGTAGCTACCTCCATCAATTATTTCCAGAAGATGGACTTTGATGACCTTATAAAGTTCACGGGTTGGGAGTCTCCTATGGTCTTCAAACGCCACTATCTAATGAACTTACAGGCTCTTAAATACCCAACAGTTGCAGCTGGGAGCCTTCTCTCCCCAGTGATCTTTTGTTCTTCCTTTCATCCATCTCTTTTCTTCTCCCTCCTACCCGCCACTCGCACCACCACGCCGCTTCCTTGGTGGTTCGTTAGCCCTAGTTTATTACATATTAGGTTATTATGATTGTAACTATTATTGATTACCGTTGTTATAGGGTCGGGATATTCTTAGCCATGTCAGTTTTGTTGCATGTTTCCTCTGATACTCGGAGGCTTCCCTGTTATCATGTTTGTTTAACCTTACTCCCACTATGCCCTGTGGCTAGTTTGTGTTATGCCTACTTACCTTAATTATTTATGATTTTCTTTATATGGTGTTGTTTCTCTCCCCTCATTAAATTAGTTGTTATTGTTGGGCTTGGAAGGCATTCTCTGGTACATTTTCACCGGGCGCCACAGGTCGACCCAGAAAAGGGATTTTGACGAAGGAAAAATCTATTTCTGGGGAGAGACCTGTGGCGCCCGGTGAAACCCTTCCCCTTTATTTTACACGATCCCACCCTTTCCTTTCCAAGCCGTCATGGCCATTACAGAAGGATGTTGTTCAGGTGGCCCTCGCGTCGTGGCGCTGGTGGTTGGCTAGGGCCTTTGTATCGGCCCATCCCTTTGACGAAGGAATTAACTAAATGGAAGACAACCTGTGAATAGTGGTTTTCACGCGCCTTTGCTTTATACACGACACCCTAAAGGTGCTCGCGCGAGGGTAGTAACCTCAGCATTCCATGCTTTTATCTTTCTCTGGTATAATTGGAAGGTTTTATCAGAAAAGATACATAAGGAGGACTCTTTTCACTCTTTTCACCGGGCGCCACAGGTCTCTCCCCAGAAATAGATTTTTCCTTCGTCAAAATCCCTTTTTTATCAAGATATGAAAATCTGTTGTTCCCTTAAAGATTTGGCAGAAGAATAAATGTAGGTAAATAGTTTCAATCTTGATTCCTCATTCTTCTGAGGACTAGGTATTGTGGAGAAAAATCATAACTCTTAACAGGAGTTTGGTAACTTGAATCATGGGTAAGTACTGAAATAGATAATTATGAAAATGGTAGTTTTAGTTAAGCTTCCCTGAGAATTGTGTGCTGAGCTGAATACCACATTGCTCTGGTAGTAGGGTCAGTGGTACTCATGGAATTATGTCTAAGGTATTCAGTAATGAATTACTCAAAGGTTTATACAAATAATTTTATAGTTTGTCATTAAGGCCTTTTTCCATTGCCAATCATTATAAAAGATGCTTAATTTG
>NC_090731.1:136548356-136550856 GCF_036898095.1 Palaemon carinicauda
ACTGATTTACCTCCTATTCATGGTCATTCTTGCCTACCAGTTTTAATCCTCGTCCGAGCATTCAATTCTCTCACCACTCCATTAACATACAAGTTAAACAACCATGGCGACATCAAACATCCCTGTCTCAGCCCCACTCTCACCGGAAACCAATCATCACTTCATTTCCTATCTTAACACATGCTTTACTACCTTTGTAGAAACTTTTCACTGCTTGCAACGACCTTCCACCAACTCCATATAACCTCATCACATCCCACATTGCTTCCCTATCAACTCTATCATACGCTTTCTCCAGATCCATTTAACGCAACATACACCTACTTACCTTTTTCTAAATATTTCTCGCATATATGCCTAACTGTAAAAATCTGATTCATACAACCCCTACTTCTTCTAAAACCACCCTATAAAATTTGATAGGAATCACAGGCCACTTTTTGGCCTCGTGTACAGTGGTTTTATGTTCTTTGAAACAGTTACAAGTGTGACAACTTTTATATAATTCTCTATAGATTTTTTCATTCCTAACCAAAAGAAGGATTCATGTGCTATCCTTTATGTTCTATCAATCCCTAAATGCCCTGCATACGGACTTGCATGTACAATGTGGATGGCTCGTTTAATTAAAGAGGGAGGAAGAACTACCCGTGCACAAAATTCCCCTCCCCTCTTCTCGTAAGCATAATATAAGATAGTTTCAATAAAAGATTTCTCTCGAGGCACATTCAGAAATGACGGATAACTCTCCGATTCCCCTTTAATCACTGCTTGCACTCTTTCCATCCATTCCTCTTTTTTTCTGTCCCCCTCTGACTTCTTTTATGCCCTAACCTCCCAAGTCAATCAAACCTGCATCATCAGTGCATTCATTCTGGACACCCCTGGTCATGTCCTCGGTCACCCACATATATTCATCTTCATTCTCTCTCTCTCTCTCTCTCTCTCTCTCTCTCTCTCTCTCTCTCTCTCTCTCTCTCTCTCTCTCTCTCTCACCGTATTCTGAATGCTCATCGGGAGAATTCTCATCCCGTTCTCTATTTTCTCTGTTTTGATGGAGGTCTTCAATATTTTAGTTACGTTCTTTGTTTGTCTTTTGTGCTCTAGTTGTTACTCCTATTACTGCACCTCTAGAGAGAACATCAGCTACCTTGTTAGCTTTACCTTCAATGTGGCGAAAACCCTTTATATTGAACTCTAACAATCTCTCAATCCATCTCACTTGACGAGAGGTCAAATCATTTTTATAATACAAGTCGCGTAAGGGGTGATGATCACTTTGCAACTTGATCGACTGACCTAATAAAAAGAACCGATGCCTCTCAAGAACCCAAAGAATAGCCAAAGCTTCTCGATCAAATGTACTATAATTCTTTTCTGCCACTTTTAATGCCCGGGAAGCAAAACAAATGGGTCTCTTTGCCTTTATCATCTCGTTGAGAAACTAAGCCACCAATAGCTACGCTACTCGCATCTGTTGTCACTAAAAACAGGCGATCAAAATAGGATATGCGAGTAGTCCATTGCTAGTTAAGGCAGCTTTCAAATGGCTAAAGGCCCTTTCTTCTTCCCCTCCCCAATATATTACTTTTTGTTTCTTTAAAGCATCTAAGAGTCTCGCTATCTCTCCAAAACCTCTTATGAATTTACGGTAATAGCCAGCAAGCCCAAGGAACCCAGTTACTTCCTTAGAGTTACGTGGCCTGGGGAAATCTCTAATAGCCGTTATTTTATTGGGGCAGGGCTGGATACCTTCTGGGGTTATGTGACCTAAAAATTCGACCAGTGTACAGAAAAATCGTCTAAATAAACAAGAACATTATGGCCAATTAAGGGTGACAAAACCGCCATCATTACTCTAGAAAAAAAGACGAAGAAATTTAACACCGAAAGAAAGAAAATTAAACTGAAATAATTGATCGTTAGCTATAAATGCCGTTTTACATTTACTGCCTTCCTGAATGGGCATTTGATAGTATCCAGATTTTAAATCAACAGTTGTAAAATATTTGTTATCCCGTACTTTCACAAGTAATTCTTCGATCGAGGGTAATGGAAATGCATTATCCCTGGAGACTGCATTCAATTTCCTATAATCAACACAATCTTACCAAGCCATCATTTTTCCTAACAGCTACAATTGGAGAAGCCCAGGGGGATTCGCTCTCCTCGATTATTTTTTGTTCCCTTAATTTATTAATTTACTTTTCTATCTCTCCCTGGAAATGAATGAGTACCTCATAAGGCCTTGACGTGATCGGCTCCGCCTGCCCAGTTTCAATGCTAAAGGGAAATCGATCAATCCTCCCGGGTGGCTCATCTCCAATTGCAATTACATCGGAATAATTATTGATAATGTCACTAACTATAGGCTGATATTCTGACGGACGTAATTTTCGCGCTTGCTTAATCAAATTCTGAGTGCGTTCGTCTGTGCGGGCTGGAGTTGTGGCTCCCAACATCCCATTATAAGCAATTTCACATAACTCTAATTCTCACA
>NC_090731.1:136558356-136570856 GCF_036898095.1 Palaemon carinicauda
CAATTCAGTAGATTACCCCTTGAGTGAAGAAGAATTGTTTGGTAATCTGTGTTGTCAGGTGTATAAGGATAGAGAAGAATATGGAAAGAATAGGCCAGACTATTTTATGTATGTGTAGGGAAAGTAAAAATGAACCTTAACCGGAGAGGGATCCATTGTAGTACTGACTGGTGAGTTAAAGGACCCAATAACTCGGTAGCGGAAGTATCTCAATGGGTGGGTGGTGTTGGCATCGTGTAACAGAACAGAAGACAATAGACATTCCTCTCAAAAGATTAGGCAGTTTTATCTAATACCGTAAATACTGGAGCAAGTAGGCTATCTTAAGAACAATCATTAAACTGGTTGGGTACCTGACTGTTTAAAGAAAAGTGGTATTGATTATTTTTCTGCTTTTCCACAATTATATATCACTCATTATTTGAATGCAGTTGGACATATAATATGCTAACGTACTTTACCTCTGTTAAGCCCCCCTGACACTTGCACGCACTGGCACGCATTGTGGCGTGAACTGGCGTGAACGATGCGGTAACTGGCGTGAACTTAACGTGAACGGTTCGTGGCATGCGTGCCGATGCGTGCCATGCGTGCTGAGAATTTTGAAATGTTCAAAATTTGTGGCACGCATTGTCACGCCAAAATTGGCGTGAACTTGTCGTGAACGATGCGGGAACTGGAGTGAACTGGAGTGAACAGTGCGGGACGATGCGGGAGAATGCGTGCCAGTGCGTGGCAATTAAATCAATGGATTTATCCCTACTGAGGGACGATGCGGGAGGATGCGTGCCAGTGCGTGGCAATTAAATCAATGGATTTATCCCTACTTCCTCATAATCATCAAAGAAAAATTCTGTATAATGACAATATATTCTTTCACCTCTCCCCTTTCCTTATTTAATTGAGAGAGAGAGAGAGAGAGAGAGAGAGAGAGAGAGAGAGAGAGAGAGAGAGAGAGAGAGAGAATAAGCTTCAATATTTTGATATATCATAGACTAGGGAACAAAAACTGATAGCTCTCTCTCTCTCTCTCTCTCTCTCTCTCTCTCTCTCTCTCTCTCTCTCTCTCTCTCTCTCTCTCTCTCTTGGTATTATTATCAGCAAGGATTTGAAGTTCACCAAACAGAGCATAAAAGCTGAAAAGAAAGCACAAAACATAATAGGTTACATTAAGAGACAATTCAAATACAGAGATATAGACACTGTAGGCCTACTACAGCTGTAGGCCTATACAGATACACCATTAAATAAATACATTTCAAATTCATATATTCCGCTCTTATAAAATATATTAAAAACTTTTCCTTTATTCTCCTACACAATCTACAACTTTACCCTTTGAGTAAGTCTATCGGCAAAATTGTTATTCACACTTACACTAACATAGGCCTAGGTGCGAATCTAAGGAATTGGCACTTGATTTTTCACTAACTTTACCCCCTGTACTATTTTATCCCTCGGGGAGAGAGAGAGAGAGAGAGAGAGAGAGAGAGAGAGAGAGAGAGAGAGAGAGAGAGAGAGAGAGAGAATTATTAATTTTATAGCACAAAAACTAATGAATGGAATAGTCATCTTTCAATTAAATTTAATGTAAAGTGGGTTCCAAATATCTGATCAGCATATAACTGCCATAAATATTATTTTTTCAGTAAATTATAAAGCTTAAAAATTATTCAAACCAGTTAATTACCTATAATAATAATTAAATAATAAAATATATACTAAATAGAAGTATAATTGTTACAGATATCTATAAAGATAACCCATACATTAATACAGGGGATATTAATCAAAAGATTAGCACAAGAATACACTTTTGATAAAAATCATGTAGGAAGCCCCGTCTTTATATATGATTGGGCCAAGTCGTGAACTGGCGTGAACGATGCGGAAAGATGAGTGAACGTGGCGTGAACTTGTCGTGAACTATGCTTGAACGTGTCGTGAACTTGTCGTGAACTATGCTTGAACGTGTCGTGAACTTGTCGTGAACAGTGTGGGAACCTCCCAGTGCGTGCCACAAAAGTGGCACGCACTGGCACGCATTTTGTGTGCCAGTGCGTGCCAGAAATGCGTGCAAGTGTCAGGGGGGCTTAACAGTGACAAGCTTTCCTGAAATAAGATCAGCTGAGGGAGTCAGTCTCGCTGGTTGATAGAGATTTCTAGGTATGAAGTAGGCAATGGGTAATTGAAGAATCTAACTAGAAAGTATGGTTTGTTTTAAAATGTGGTAGATGATGATAGTGTTTCGAAAGGTATCAAGTTAGATGCTTTATCAAACATCACACAGCATTGTTGTCTAGTCCTTCCCACTGATGAGCTTATTCTGTCAACTCTTAAAAGGGGCATGAAATCAGACCACTCATTAAAGAGATTACCAATACAGAATTATGTCCGTTGGAAGATGTCCTCTATGCTTTTGATAATTTTTGTTACCAGAGTAGGGAAAATACAATCACCTTGGCTAAAGTATAAATCTGTAAAAGAATATCTACCTTGATTGTGATTAATTCAAAGTGAGCAGACACAGGAGGTAGCTCAGATAATTTTTTAGGGGTGAAATCAGAATAGCTAACTCTTACTGCTGAAGTTCCAACTGTTGACAGCTCCTTCAAAATGTTTGTATGTTAGGAAGACTTTTACTCGACAAAGGGATTCGGATATTGTTCAACCACAACATTGTAATCATTCTGCTATGGTGGGAATTCCATTCCAAGACCCCCACTGATAGCTGAAAAAGCATAAATTTTATACAATTTGTATTTTTCCTAGTTATACAAATCTGGGGTTACTTCTGGCTTTGCTTCTTATGGTTAGACAAAGAAAAGAATCCGTAGATTGCGTTACGCTATGGTGCTGGGCAGCTAGTGCGCATGACGGGATACGCTTGTCCCAAGCGTCTAGTCACAACACACTTCTGGTTAAAGACTTGATGGGTGGCTAAGGCGGGACCTTTGGTGAATGACTCGGGTGTGTATCTCTAGGAAAAAAACATTGTATAAAATTTGTAGTTTATTCCTATGATATAATTACTATATTGATAGCAAGAGATCAAAGGGAATTATTTGTGAATATTGCAGTCGGCTTGTATGAGGCAGGGCCTTCTATTCCAACCCAAAGAGCTTTACCAGGGTGAAGTGATATGAAGGGACTTGTAACATTGATATATGAAATATATCAATTTTCTATACTACAAACCTTATTTATGTGGATTATTTTCTTAGCAAATTGGAAGGTAGCCATTAGACTAAAGGTGCGAGGTGGTAACCCTGCCTAACTGCTTGAGCGGGTAGGCTGGAGGTGGCTGGGGGGTTATCCAGCCACCTCTATATATACTCTTGACAGCTGTGGGCTACGTCACTCTCTGCTTTCTCCTCCCAAGGCTGTCATTTGACATTTAATCGTACTTTTCTTTTCAGCTGTGCTTGCTTCTTCTGATAGCCTTCATGCGGACCTGTCCTAGGCACGAGGGTGCTGCATGCAGTACCTTTGTCATTGCTGGATACCAACCAACACTCTGTGTCCTTCGTGTAGAGTGAATCGTTGCAAGCAGGGTTCCCCTGTGTAGAGTGTATGGAGTGGCCTACCTCCCAATGGGAGAAGTTTGGATAGCGCAGAAAGAAGGCCAAGCGCAATCTTTCTCCCTCAGGGGTAAGGAAAGCGCATTCTTCTTCCTCACGTTTCCGCTCTTTCAAGGGGCAATCGAGCAATCTAGAGAAGCAAATTCACCTCCAGCCGCCAGGGAGCCATTTTCCCTTGAAGATGTGTTGCAGGTGTAGCTATCACCAAGGGTTTCTGTACCCCCTTTGAAGAAAGAGCTTCAGCGTGGTGCCAGGAAGGATCCAACTCCAGAGCCCTCAACATCCAAGGCTTTAAAGTTTTGCGAAGTTAATCTGTCACCCTCTCCTGGCCCTTCCACATGGGAACGAGGTGATCGCTCGCGTTCGCCCCTCCAATGGCCACCTGCTGACGATGATCCTACTTGCTATCCTGGGACATCGTCGTCTGTTAACCCTCAGCCTTCCGTTTCTCCCCACAGGAATGCTTCAGCTGTAGGTGATGATTTTCAAGAAACCAGCGCTCCTTCCACCAGCAGCGTACGGGGACGAGTTCCTCAATCTTCTCCCTTCGGGACATTCTTCTCCTGAAATGTCGTCCACTACAATCTGAAGATCTTTAAGATCGTAGGTCATCGTGATCCCAACACACTTTGTCCAGAAGGCGTTCTTACTCTAGAGCTTTACGCTCACGAGACACAGTCTCAACGCTCTCCTCGGATGCTTTCCTCTTCTCGAGGTAAAGTGACACGATCCCGTTCTTCACGATCACGATCAACTGAGTCTAGACCTAGGTCCAGACACTTACGTTCTAGATCGCAAGGATGATGCTCACGTTCACGAGGACAAAGCTCCTATTCACAAGGGCAATGTTCACGCTCACGAGGTTGCCGTTTGCATGGACGACATTCACAATCGCAACTCCGACGCTCACGTTCGCGAGCTAGCCACTCCCGACGTTCACGCCATTCTCGATCGAGGGCTGTACACTACCGATCACGATCTGTACGTTCACGCGCGGAACGTCTAGAGGAAGAGGTAAGCGTACGCAAAGTCCATCAGCATGTCGCTCCTCAAACCGTCCTTCTCCTAAGCGACTCTGGACCAAATCTGATCCTGAGACAGGTCATTCTACAGAGGCATCCAGCTAACCCGCCTCCAATGCCCTTTGCTGCCTAGGGTGCTTTAACATAGTGTTCGCTCATGCAATTCACTACAACGCGTCCCTCAGCGACATGTTCACCAACGCTTAAAGTTGCCCCTGCTCAGAGGCCCTCTTTCCCGATGTCAGGCATAGGCGGTCCTCTGAGGCAACAGGAATGTCCGAAGCTTCCTACGTCTAGCATGGCTCCCAGTGCTCGTGTAATGAGCACTTCTACTCATGAATCGCTCCCATTGTTGCACGAAACTTGTGATTTTGCACACGAATCTCGTGCTTTCACGAGCAAGTCGTAGATTTCCACGAGCGATTCATGAGTAGAGGTTTGGGAACCGCGGGCAAGCGCGTTACCAATACCTCCGCCTCCGCCTGCGGATTCCACCACCTCAAACTTATAAGTTGTCAATATGTCAACGTCCAGTAGGCTATGATTTAATAGAAGAAATGAAGAGAGACGGATTGATTATACTATCCAAGTCTCCTTTTAATTCTCCTTTATTGTTAATTCCCAAGAAAGATGATGCCCACCGTATGGTAAATGGTACAGGAAATTTTATTCAGCCACGATTCCTGATAAGTTGCCAATGCATGTTAATGGTGATTTAGCTCAATTGGGGGCAGTAAGGATATTCTCATCCTTAAATTTATTCATTGGATATTGCCAAGTACCTTTAGATGAGGAATCTTTAATAGCTTTTAGTATACACAAAAAGCATTTGGAGTTCCAAGGGAAGGTTTTTTGCCTTACCTTTGCTTCATTGACCTTTGTCAGATTAATGCTAAGATTTTGGGAGGTATATAAAATATTAACGTTTATTTAGACGATGTCATTGTATTCAGGAAGGATATGCCAAGTCATTGTAAGACGTTACGAATTGTTCTAGAAAGAATAAAGAATGCAGGATTAAAGATTAAGGTTAAAAAGGGCCAGTTTTGAGGCGGTCACTAGTATACTTGGAGCATGTGATTGGTGAAGAAGGGCTACACATGCAAGTTAGTAAAATTAGGGCAATTGTGGAGTATTCTGCTCCACAAAATTTTAAGAGTTTACCAAGATAACTTGGAATGGTAAGCTATTATAGACATTTCATTCGGGGATTTGCGACAATAGCCAAGCCATTAAGTGAATTGATGAAAAGTGAAAAGGATTATGAATGGAAGTGTGAACAAGAGAAAGCTTTTCAAAAATTGAAAGGGAAGTTAATGCTAGATCCTATTTTAGTATACCCAGACGTTTCCAAATATTTTGATTCTAGCATGTGATGTTTCAAATACAGGATTGAGAGCTGTTCTTTTGCAGAAAGGGAAAACGATTATGAGAGCCCTCTATTACGCTAGAAGGGTGTTAAATGTAGCCGATAATCATCATAACACCACTGAAAATCATGTTTAGCTATTTATTAGGCAATGGGGAAGTTCAGGCATATGTTATTAGGACATAAACGATGAGAAGCCAATTTGCAATCTTTTAAATAAGAGGCCATTCATTGATAACTTGAAATTTAACAGATGGTTCATTGGTGTTCTTCGATTTGCCCCAGAATTTAAACATATCCCAGGGACGTTTAATGTAATTGCAGATGGTTTAATTGAAAGCTCAGAAAAAACTGAGTAAGATCATCACTACTAATACCTTTTGTTTAAGCTGTCAAATAATTAACTTAGATTTAGGAAGGGGAAAGGTAGTACAAGATAAGGATGAAGTTGTTAGAAAAATAGTAGGAGACTAATTGGAAGATCCAAACTCCAGATGAGATTGTGAGTTTATCATTGGAATCGTATATGAGGTCAAAGAGGAAAAATTAATGATCATGATAGCATGTTCCTAAAACACTAACAGGGGAAGTATTACATTTCACACATTCAAACAAATTCGCAGGTTACACAAGAATTACGAAGACAACCCAGAATTATTTCTGGCCGCGTTGCTCAGTTGAGGCATATAATGCTAATCAATATTTTTAATCAATATACGGATAACGTTAATGATAGAGCTCAACTAGATAAATAACACCCCCCCCCCCTCCCCTTTCAGAATTTGATCCATTCATAGTAGTGGCAATGGATCACATGGGACTTTTTTTAGTACTGTGAAGGATAATAAATACATTCGTGTCATTATAGATCATTCAACTAAGTATACAAGGATTGTCCAAGTATGAGATAAAAGTGCCGTCTCCATTGCAGATACATTTAAAGTCTAGGATTACTACTAGGCACTCGTGTCCCGAGGTACTACTCAAGGACAATACACCCGAGTTCATTAGTGAAAGTCTTAGTCAACTGTGTAAATTCATCGAAATAACTATCGTGACCACATAATAGTAAACCGTGATGAAGGAATACAATTTAAGATAAATACTACTGTTCACAGCACAGTTGGTGATACACCACACACTGTTATATGGATATAAAAAAACGATTGCCAAAGACACTTTGACGATGCCAAACAACCCATACACGCTTATAACTCTGATGGCTGTATTGCTTGGAAGTGTGTAAGCACTTATGAAACAATCAAATAATCAAGGCAGGTTCTAAGGTTCACAAATGTACGTACAGATCCGTGTTAAGGAAGGTCCAAATAAAAAGGGAATAAATACCTCATTGTAAATGAAAACAACATAAATATAAAATTTGTGCACTATATATATATATATATATATATATATATATATATATATATATATATATATATATATATATATATATATTATATATATATATATATATATATATATATATATATATATATATATATATATATATATATATATATATATTATATATATATATTATATATATATATATATATATATATATATATATAATTTTTCAGTATACGCTAATGTGATTGAATGTAAATTCATTATTACATATATAATTTGTTCTGTATATGCAAAACTGTGATTGTATACAGTATTCATTTATGAATATATATATGTATATACATGTATATATATATATATATATATATATATATATATATATATATATATATATATATATATATATATATATATATAAGATTTGTTCATTATACACAAATGTGTTTGTATGTAAATATATTATTACATACAGTATACATGATTTGTTCTGTATATGCAAAACTGATTATATACAGTATTCATTTATGAATATATTGTATATATATATATATATATATATATATATATATATATATATATATATATGTGTGTGTGTGTGTGTGTTTGTCTATGTATTCATGTGTGTGTATGCATGTGTGATGTTTGTAAGTAAGTATATCCGTGTGTATAAATATTATTTTAGACAACTATTAGAAATGTAATATAAAAAACACCCCTTAATAAAATTACCATTGTGAAATAACGTATGCGCTCTACTGTTGTATAGTGAAGTGAGAGAGAGAGAGAGAGAGAGAGAGAGAGAGAGAGAGAGAGAGAGAGAGAGAGAGAGAGAGAGAGAGAGAGAGAGGCTGAAGAAGTGACGCATGGCCGCTAGTGGCACCTATTGGTGGTAATAGCTTCGGTCTCTTTCCCTAAGCAGTTGATTTTTGATTGGGCAGCGCAGCACACCTCCCTATCGGCTGTGCTGATTCCCGGGGAAAAATTCCAACGTAATTTGCCGATATTCATGAGTATTTCATTGCAATGTTTATGAAGGAGGCTATAGCTGTTGTATTTCGAAATTTTACCCTTATCTCTGATATTTGATATAAGTTATGATAGAAATTAGTCAAGACTTTTGAGGAAGAGAAACACTACACAACTCCGCAAAGAAACATTTCAAGTGATAAATATTTTCAAGGACTGAAAGACAGAATGTGCTCACGTCTAAACATCACGAGAGAGTCTGACCCTTTTGTTCTTAAACCGGATGAAGAAGAAATTCCTTATTCCATCAGTACCATCGTTATGGCAGTCTGCGTTATCCTTTGTGTTGTGACCCTAGTTTCCGGAATGGCTGTAGTCTGTGGTGTCTTATCAGGAGATGGCGGTTTCAGGAGAACTATGTTTTCCAAATTCAACAGTGCTCGCATTCTGCAGTGTTCCCACGTCGCTGCAGGAATTCTAAATATCATGATCTTCACTCCTACTCTTCTCTCAGCCGTGATACGTAATTATCTGCACCAGGTGAGGTTTATGGGAAAAAATGATATATACATTCATGTCTGAGGTTTAGCCAGTTTTCGTTACCATGCTGGCCACTGTGGATTGGTGACAGTGGAAAACATTCGTCTGATTGTTCACTGCAAACCAACTTAGTACGGGTGACCCTGACTAGTACATCTTTGCTGATCATGGCAATGCACAAACCCTTCAACCACGTTAAAGTATCCTTACTCGGAAAGGGATATATATATATATATATATATATATATATATATATATATATATATATATATATATATATATAGATAGATAGATAGATATAGATATAGATATAGATATTGTGTGTGTGTGTGTGTAATTAGAACTGGGGAATCCTCTACCGTATATAGTTAAAAGGGCCAAATATTTCACTTCAGAAGACATGAAAGGAATAAAGAAAATCAAGTGGGTTTTCAAATTAATGAAAATCTTGCAGGTGACATCAAAGAATTTTGTAGTGCTAGTATTAGAACTGCAGGATTAAATATCAAACTAATATTAAAAAGTAGAAACTAAAGATCATCAAACGTATGCACCTATAATCTCCCATACAGAGAAAGAAATAGAAATCTTTTCATGAAATCTGAAGATATCTATGAAAAAAAAAACACAAAATTTGCATTTGTTTTGGGTGATTTCAATGCTAAAGTAAGTCAAGAGAAGACAGGAGACTCAGCAGAAGGTAAATTTCGAGTAGGTGCAAGGTTTCAAAGAGGAGACATGTTAGTAGAATTTGCTGAAACTATCTTAGAATTATGAATACTTTTTTTTTTTTTTTCATAAAAAGGAACATATAAAATAGACATGGAGAAGCCCAAATGAAGAAACGAAAAGGAAAATGGATTTCATTCTCAGTGAAAAAGTTAATTTCGTTTAAGATGTAGCAGTTAATTAACTTGAAGTCAAACGACCATAGTATGGTGAGAAATAAAGTTTCTATAGATCTAAGGAAAGAAAGAGAAAAACTGATTTTAAGAAATAGAATAAACACTCCTGTAATAAAGAAATATTGGACAAATCTAGTTAAGCAATACAAACTAGATACTCCCAGGCACATAATGAAATGAAAGCTATTAAGAAGAAATTAACAGTAATTAAAAAAAAAAATGTATTGTTATCAGTACAGGAGATAGGCGGAGAAGTTCCTAAACAATATCAAGGAAAACTATCAGAAATCCCCAAAAATCTAATAAAAAAAATATTGGAAATGATGGTAAAATCCAATTGATTGATTGATTGAAAGTTTTCTGGCATCCTGACATCTAAGGTCATTGACACCGATAGCATTTGTTATATATGAAAAATAAAAGAGAATTCAATTAAAACCATAAAATTTAAGAAGTCGTTATAATAATTAAATAGTTTTCAGAAGACCTGCTTCTGAAATAAATCTTAAAATGCCGCTCACATAGTAAGACACATCATGTCCAAGAATCTTGGCAAGGATGAACCTGCCATCCTCACCTCGAGCCTCAAACAGATATCTATTTCTTAAGTCATTATAATTAGGGCATTTGGTCAACAAATGCCTCACTGTTAAAGGTACTAAACAATCCTCGCAATACGGTTGGTGTTGGCCCTTCAGCAGAAACACTTGTGTCAACCGAGTGTGACCCATAGGGAGACGACAAAGAGTCTTCTCCCATTTTCGGGGTATGTTATACCTCCAAGGTGATATGACATTTGTTATTTCTCTCATTTTATTGCCATCTAGTCTATCCCAGTGCTGTTGCCATTTATTACAAACCAATTTCTTGATGTGGGGTTGGAAATCATTACAGGGAATGGGATACCTCCTTGGTAGCAACTCTAATGCCGCATTCTTCGCCATTAAATCTGCCTTCTCATTCCCAGACACACCTACATGTGCTGGAACCCAAGAGATGAAACAGAATTGGCAGAACCATCCAAAACCATAACCAAACTAAACACCCAAGACATTCATAAACACAATCAGACAAAAATTTATGAAACACTAAGGAAAGGAAGAAGCATCCAATTGATGAAAAGGGACTTGGAACATGTCACCAAAAGATGTTTGCTTTATAGATCGAAGATGGAAATATTATCAACCAAGAGATGGAGGGATAAACATTTCTGAGGATTTCTATACAGTGCTATACAATTGTGATAATAACTTCACCAATAGAAATAATGAAACACCTGAGCAGGTACTAAACGTAACAGTAGGAGAAGTAAAGAAAGCATTAATAGACATGAAAATAAGCAAAACAGCAGGGGAAGATGACCAAACAATTGATTCAACAATATATGGAAGAGATTTCATAGCAGTAACACTCAAAGAAGTCTACACTAGATAGCTGCAAAAAAAGCTCTTTACCTACAGCTTGGTAAAGATTTATTAAGCTACTAATTCTCAAAAAGGGAGACACGAGGACCTGAAAAAATAACGCCAAATAAGTTCACTGTTAGTAATACAAAAATATTTATGAAGAATATATTAGGCTGCGTAGAAAGACACCCAAAACTTCAATCAACTAACAGAGCAGGAAGGCTTTAGAAGCGGGTATTCAAAAATTGACCGTACTCGTGTAATTAACCAGCTAATGAAAAAATCACCAGAATATGTCAAACCACTATGTATGGCATTTATAGACTATGAGAGAGCTTTTGATTTTCTCAAAACTTCAGCAATAATGAAAGCTCTTCAAAGACAAGGGATAGATGAAATTTATGTTAAAATACTGGAAGATATCTATACAGGAAGATCAGCAATTCTAAAACTACTTATAGTAAGAAAATTCCAATTGCAAAAGGAGTTAGACAGGGAGACTTCATCTCTCCAAAATTATTCACAGCATGCCTAGAAGAAGTTTTTAAGAATTTAGATTGGGAAAATGTAGGAATTAATATAAATGGGGAATACCTTGACAACTTAAGATTTGCAGATGGCATAGTTGTGTTTAGGGAATCATAGCAACAATTACATAAGATGATAGAAGATTTGAATAGAGAAAGAAGAAATGTAGGGCTGAAAATGAATGAGTAAAACTAAGATAATGATCTATGAAAATGAAGAGAGAATACAAATAAGGGTTATGGATGAACATCTATATATTGTTAATGAGTCTATGTACTTACGACCGACAGTAAGTATTTCCCCCGGACATGAGTCCAAAATTAATCAGAGGATAAGCATGGGTTGGAGAGCTTGTGGTAAACAAAATGAGATTGTGAAAAGTAAAATGCCACTTTCTCTAAAAAAAGGGGGATTTAATCAAACAGTCGTACCAGTATTAACTTATGCATCAGAAACTTAGAGCCCTACAAAAGCCTTAGAATATAGGCTAGTTACACCTCAAAGAGCAATGGAAAGAATAAAGATTGGAATCACACTAAGAGACAGAAAAAGAGCAACATGGATACGAAGGCAAATTAAGTAGAGGATATTTTAATAGCATGTAAAAGAAAGAAATGAACATGATCAAGACATATAATAAGAATGACAGATAAAAGATGGACATTAAGAACAACAGATTTTGTCCCTACAGATATTAAAAGAAGATGGGGAAGGAAGATGGGATGACGAGCTAAGAAAATTTGTGGGTATAGACTGGCATGGAAAGACCATAAACAGTCTCGTGGGAGCCTATTGTATAGTCTCAGGGCTGCATATTCAAAGGCTCCAGA
>NC_090731.1:136575856-136628356 GCF_036898095.1 Palaemon carinicauda
ATTTGATGTTAGTAATGATTAGGAATTGGAAAGTTATATAAACCCTCATCCTTTAGTAGGGTAGATTTTGGCAACAGTTGGGATCCCTACGAAAGTACGAAGGTATGTGTAGCTAGGAAAAATACAAATTATTTTTAAAATTTGTGATATGTGACTAGTGGCATATGTGAATGGAGCACCACCAGTTTGCCTATCACAGACTCTATTGGGCCTTTGGTATTTAGGTTAGTGAGTAAGGGATTAAAACAGTTCTTTATTTTACGGCATGCTTTTCCGAGTCTAATGGTTAGGGTAGGGTTAAGGTTCGTCTATATTGAAATATTGATCCTTCATATGCATTGACGTGTAGTTGCCAGATGTTCACAATTATCTCTACCAGATGTAAAACCGTTAAAAGTTTTCTTACTAAACTAGCTAAGCTACAAACCCTAGTTGGAACAGCACGATGCTATAAGCCCAGGGGCTCCAACAGGGAAAAATAGCCTAGTGAGGAAAGGAAACAAGGAAATTAATAAACTACAAGAGAAGTAATGAATAATTAAATTGAAATAAAATATATTAAGAGCAGTAATATTAGAATCTTTCATATATAGATTATAAAAACACTTTAAAAACAAGAGAAATCTGATATAACAGCATGCCCAAGTGTACCCTCAAATGAGAGAAAACTTAATTCTAGACTGTGAAACTTGTGATTTTGCACACAAATCTCGTGCTTTCACGAGCAAGTCGTAGATTTCCACGAGCGATTCATGAGTAGAGGTTTGGGAACCGCTTGGGAACCGCGAGCAAGTGCGTTACCAATACCTCCGCCTCCGCCTGCGGATTCCACCACCTCAAAACTTTAAGTTGTCAATATGTCAACGTCCAATAGCTTATGATTTAATAGAAGAAATGAAGAGAGACGGATTTATTATACCATCCAAGTCTCCTTTAATTCTCCTTTATTGGTAATTACCAAGAAATTGAGGGCAGTAAGGATATTCTCATCCTTAAATTTATTCATTGGATATTGCCAAGTACTTTAGGATGAGGAATCTTTAACAGCTTTTAGTATACACAAAAAGCATATGGAGTTCCAAGTGAAGGTTTTTTGCCTTACCTCTACTTCATTGACCTTTGTCAGATTAATGCTAAGATTTTGGGAGATATAGAAAATGTTAACGTTTATTTAGACGATGTCATTGTATTCAGTAAGGATATGCCAAGTCATTGTAAGACGTTACCAATTGTTCTAGAAAGAATAAAGAATGCAGGATTAAAGATTTAAGGTTAAAAAGGGCCAGTTTTTGAGGAGGTCACTAGTATACTTGGGGCAAGTGATTTGTGAAGAAGGGCTACACATGCAAGTTAGTAAAATTAGGGCAATTGTGGAGTATTCTGCTCCACAAAATTTTAAGAGTTTACCAAGATAACTTTGAATGGTAAGCTATTATAGACATTTCATTCGGGGATTTGCGACAATAGCCAAGCCATTAAGTGAATTGATGAAAAGTGAAAAGGATTATGAATGGAAGTGTGAACAAGAGAAAGCTTTTCAAATATTGAAAGGGAAGTTAATGCTAGATCCTATTTTAGTGTACCCAGACGTTTCCAAATATTTTGATTCTAGCATGTGATGTTTCAAATACAGGATTGAGAGCTGTTCTTTTGCAGAAAGGGAAAACGATTATGAGAGCCCTCTATTACGCTAGCAGGGTGTTAAATGTAGCCGATAATCATCATAACACCACCGAAAATCATGTTTAGCTATTTATTAGGCAATGGGGAAGTTCAGGCATATGTTATTAGGACATAAACAATCAGAAGCCAATTTGCAATCTTTTCAAAAGGAGGCCATTCACTAATAACTTGAAATTTAACAGATGGTTCATTGGTGTTCTTCGATTTGCCCCGGAATTTAAACATATCCCAGGGACGTTTAATGCAATTACAGATGGTTTAATTGAAAGCTCAGAAAAAACTGAGTAAAATTATCACAACTAATACCTTTTGTTTAAGCTGTCAAATAATGAACTTAGATTTAGGAAGGGCAAAGGTAGTACAAGATAAGGATGAAGTTGTTAGAAAAATAGTAGGAGACTAATTGGAAGATCCAAACTCCAGATGAGATTTTGAGTTTATCATTGGAATCGTATATGAGGTCAAAGAGGAAAAATTAATGATCATGATAGCATGTTCCTAAAACACTAACAGGGGAAGTATTACATTTCACACATTCAAACAAATTCGCAGGTTACACAAGAATTACGAAGACAACCCAGAATTATATCTGGCCGCGTTGCTCAGTTGAGGCATATAATGTTAATCAATATTTTTAATCAATATACGGATAACGTTAATGATAGAGCTCAACTAGATAAATAACACCCCCCCCCCCCTCCCCTTTCAGAATTTGATCCATTCATAGTAGTGGCAATGGATCACATGGGACTTTTTTTAGTACTGTGAAGGATAATAAATACATTCGTGTCATTATAGATCATTCAACTAAGTATACAAGGATTCTCCAAGTATGAGATATAAGTGCCGTCTCCATTGCAGATACATTTAAAGTCTAGGATTACTACTAGGCACTCGTGTCCCAAGGTATTACTCAAGGACAATGCACCCGAGTTCATTAGTGAAAGTCTTAGTCAACTGTGTAAATTCATCGAAATAACTATCGTGACACCACAAATAGTAAACCGTGATGAAAGAATACAATTTAAGATAAATACTACAGTTCACAGCACAGTTGGTGATACACCACACACTGTTATATGGATATAAAAAAACGTTTGCCAAAAACATTTTGACGATGCCAAACAACCCAGACACGCTTATAACTTTGATGGCTGTATTGCATGGAAGTGTGTAAGAACTTATGAAACAATCATATAATCAAGACAGGTTCTAAGGAAAAGACACGTGACGAATAAGCACTCTTGAAGTATGTTGCACCATCAATTAAAATAGGTTCACAAGTGTATGTACAGATCCGTGTTAAGGAAGGTCCAAATAAAAAGGGAATAAATACCTCATTGTAAATGAAAACAATATAAATATAAAATTTGTGCACTATATATATATATATATATATATATATATATATATGTATATGTATAATGTATATATATGTATATATATATATAAATATATATATATATATATATATATGTGTGTGTGTGTGTGTGTGTAATTTGTTCAGTATACGCTAATGTGATTGTATGTAAATTCATTATTACATACAGCATATATAATTTGTTCTGTATATGCAAAACTCTGATTATATACAGTATTCATTTATGATATATATATATATATATATATATATATATATATATATATATATATATATATATATATATATGTGTGTGTATATATATATGTGTGTATATATATATATATATATATATATATATATATATATATATATATATATATATATATATATATATATACAGTATATTCATAAATGAATACTGTATATAATCAGTTTTGCATATACAGAACAAATTATATATACTGTATGTAATAATATATTTACATACAAACATATTTGTGTATACTGAACAAATCTTATATATATATATATATATACATATACATATATATATACATATACATATACATATATATATAATATATATATATATGTATATATATATATATATATATATATATATATATATATATATATATATATAAGATTTGTTCAGTATACACAAATATGTTTGTATGTAAATATATTATTACATACAGTATATATAATTTGTTCTGTATATGCAAAACTGATTATATACAGTATTCATTTATGAATATACTGTATATATATATATATATATATATATATATATATATATATATATATATATATATATATATACATATACATATATATATATATGTGTGTGTATATAATATATATATATGTGTGTGTCTATATATTCATATGTGTGTATGCATGTGTGATGTTTGTAAGTATGTATATCCGTGTGTATAAATATTATTTTAGATAACTATTAGAAATGTAATATTAAAAACACCCCTTAATAAAATTACCATTGTGAAATAACGTATGCCCTCTACTTACTTCGCTATACAACGGAGAGAGAGAGAGAGAGAGAGAGAGAGAGAGAGAGAGAGAGAGAGAGAGAGAGGAAAGTGACTGAAGAAGTGACGCATGGCCGCTAGTGGCACCTATTGGTAATACCTTCGGTCTCTTTCCCTAAGCAGTTGATTTTTGATTGGGCAGCGCAGCACACCTCCCTATCGGCTGTGCTGATTCCCGGGGAAAAATTCCAACGTAATTTGCCGATATTCATGAGTATTTCATTGCAATGTTTATGAAGGAGGCTATAGCTGTTGTATTTCGAAATTTTACCCTTAGCTCTGATATTTGATATAAGTTATGATAGAAATTAGTCAAGACTTTTGAAGAAGAGAAACACTACACAACTCCGCAAAGAAACATTTCAAGTGATAAATATTTTCAACGACTGAAAGACAGAATGTGCTCACGTCTAAACATCACGAGAGAGACTGACCCTTTTGTTCTTGAACCGGATGAAGAAGAAATTCCTTATTCCATCAGTACCATCGTTATGGCAGTCTGCGTTATCCTTTGTGTTGTGACCCTAGTTTCCGGAATGGCTGTAGTCTGTGGCGTCTTATCAGGAGATGGCGGTTTCAGGAGAACTATGTTTTCCAAATTCAACAGTGCTCGCATTCTGCAGTGTTCCCACGTCGCTGCAGGAATTCTAAATATCATGATCTTCACTCCTACTCTTCTCTCAGCCGTGATACGTAATTATCTGCACCAGGTGAGGTTTCTTAGGTAAAAAATGATATATACATTCATGTCTGAGGTTTAGCCAGTTTTCGTTACCATGCTGGCCACTGTGGATTGGTGACAGTGGAAAACATTCGTCTGATTGTTCACTGCAAACCAACTTAGTACGGGTGACCCTGACTAGTACATCTTTGCTGATCATGGCAATGCACAAACCCTTCAACCACGTTAAGGTATCCTCATTCTGAAAGGGAGGTGTGTGTGTATATATATATATATATATATATATATATATATATATATATATATATATATATATATATATATAGTGTGTGTAATTAGAACTGGGGAATCCTTTACAGTATATAGTTAAAAGAGTGCCAAATACTTCGCTTCAGAAGACATGAAAGGAATAAAGAAAATTTAGTGGGATTTCAAATTAATGAAAATCTTGTAGGTGACCTCAAAGAATTTTGTAGTATTAGAACTGCAGGATTAATTATCAAACTAATATTAAAAAGTAGAAACTAAAGATCATCAAACGTATGCACCAATAATCTCCCATACAGAGAAAAATAGAAATTCTTTTAATGAAATCTGAAGATATCTATGAAAAAAACATAAGACTCAATTTGCATTTGTTTTGGGTGATTTCAATGCTAAAATAAGTCAAGAGAAGACAGGAGACTCAGCAGTAGGTAAATCTCGAGTAGGTGCAAGGAATCAAAGAGGAGACATGCTTGTAGAATTTGCTGAAACTATCTTAGAATTATGAATACTTTTTTTTTTCATAAAAAGGAACATACAAAATAGACATGGAGAAGCCCAAATGGAGAAACGAAAAGGAAAATGGATTTCATTCTCAGTGAAAAAGTTAATTTCGTTTAAGATGTAGCAGTTAATTAACTTGAAGTCAAACGACCATAGTATGGTGAGAAATAAAGTTTCTATAGATCTAAGGAAAGAAAGAGAAAAATTGATTTTAAGAAATAAAATAAACACTCCTGTAATAAAGAAAAATTGGACAAATCTAGTTAAGCAATACAAACTAGATACTCCCAGGCACATGATGAAATGAAAGCAATTAAGAAGAAATTAACAGTAATTTAAAAAAAAAAAAATGTATTGTTATCAGTACAGGAGATAGGCGGAGAAGTTCCTAAACAATATCAAGGAAAACTATCAGAAATCCCCAAAAATCTAATAACAAAAATATTGGAAATGATGGTAAAATCCAATTGATTGATTGATTGAAAGTTTTCTGGCATCCTGACATCTAAGGTCATTGACAACGATAGCATTTATTATATATGAAAAATAAAAGAGAATTCAATTAAAACCATAAAATTTAAGAAGTCCTTATAATAATTAAATAGTTTTCAGAAGACCTGCTTCTGAAATAAATCTAAAAATGCCGCTCACATAGTAAGACACATCATGTCCAAGAATCTTGGCAAGGATGAACCTGCCATCCTCACCTCGAGCCTCAAACAGATATCTATTTCTTAAGTTATTATAATTAGGGCCTTCGGTCAACAAATGCCTCTCTGTTAAAGGTACTAAACAGTCCTCGCAATACGGTTGGTGTTGGCCCTTCAGCAGAAACTCGTGTGTCAACCGAGTGTGACCCATAGGGAGACGACAAAGAGTCTTCTCCCATTTTCCTGGTATGTTATACCTCCAAGGTGATATGACATTTGTTATTTCCCCCATTTTATTGCCATCTAGTCTATCCCAGTGCTGTTGCCATTTATTACAAACCAATTTCTTGATGTAAGGTAGGAAATCATTACAGGGAATGGGATACCTCCTGGGTAGCAACTGCTGATGCCGCATTCTTCGCTTGTAAATCTGCCTTCTCATTCCCAGACATACCTACATGTGCTGGAACCCAAGAGATGAAACAGAATTGGCAGAACTATCCAAAAACATAAACAAACCAAACACCCAAGACATTCATAAACACAATCAGACAAAAATTTAGGAAACACAAAGGAAAGGAAGAAGCATCAAATTGATGAAAAAGGACTTGGAACATGTCACCAAAAGATGTTTGCTTTATAGATCGAAGATGGAAATATTATCAACCAAGAGATGGAGGGATAAAAATTTCTGAGGATTTCTATACAGTGCTATACAATTGTGATTTAAAGAATAACTTCACCAATAGAAATAATGAAACACCTGAGCCGGTACCAAACGTAACAGTAGGAGAAGTAAAGAAAGCATTAATAGACATGAAAATAAGCAAAACAGCAGGGGAAGATGACCAAACAATTGATTCAACAATATATGGGAGATATTTCATAGAAGTAACACTCAAAGAAGTCTACACTAGATGGCTGCAAAAAATCTCTTTACCTACAGCTTAGAAAAGATTTATTATGCTACTAATTCTCAAAAAGGGAGACACAAGACCTGAAAAAATAACGCCAAATAAGTTCACTGTTAGTAATACAAAAATATTTATGAAGACTATATTAGGCTGCGTAGAAAGACAGCCAAAACTTCAATCAACCAACAGAGCAGGCAGGCTTTAGAAGCGGGTATTCAAAAATTGACCGTATTCATGTAATTAACCAGCTAATGAAAAAATCAACAGAATATGTCAAACCACTATGTATGGCATTTATAAATTATGAGAGAGCTTTTGATCTTCTCAAAACTTCAGCAATAATGAAAGCTCTTCAAAGACAAGGGATAGATGAATCTTATGTTAAAATACTGGAAGATATCTATACAGGAAGATCAGCAATTCTAATACTACTTATAGTAAGAAAATTCCAATTGCAAAAGGAGTTAGACAGAGAGACTTCATCTCTCCGAAATTATTCACAGCATACCTAGAAGAAGTTTTTTTTAAGAATTTAGATTGGGAAAATGTAGGAATTAATATAAATGGGGAATACCTTAACAACTTAAGATTTGCAGATGGCATAGTTGTGTTTAGGGAATCATAGGAACAGTTACATAAGATGATAGAAGATTTGAATAGAGAAAGAAGAAATGTAGGGCTGAAAATGAATATGAGTAAAACTAAGATAATGATCAATGAAAATGAAGAGAGAATACAAATAAGGGTTATGGATGAACATCTATATATTGTTAATGAGTCTATGTACTTACGACAGACAGTAAGTATTTCCCCCGGACATAAGTCCAAAATTAATCAAAGGATAAGCATGGGTTGGAGAGCTTGTGGTAAACAAAATGAGATTGTGAAATGTAAAATGCCACTTTCTCTAAAAAAAAGGGGGGGGGGGATTTAATCAGACAGTCGTACCAGTATTAACTTATGCATCAGAAACTTAGAGCCTTACAAAAGCCTTATAATATAGGCTAGTTACACCTCAAAGAGCAATGGAAAGAAAAAATATTGGAATCACACTAAGAGATAGAAAAAGAGCAACATGGATACGAAGGCAAATTGAGTAGAGGATATTTTAATAGCATGTAAAAGAAAGAAATGAACATGATCAAGACATATAATAAGAAGGACAGATAAAAGATGGACATTAAGAACAACAGATTATGTCCCTACAGATTGCAAAAGGAGCTGGGGAAGGAAGATGGGATGACGACCTAATAAAATTTGTGGGTATAGACTGGCATGGAAAGACCATAAAGAGTCTCGTGGGAGCTTATTGTATAGTCTCAGGGCTGCATATTCAAAGGCTCCAGAGTCTTAACCCTACAGTAGACGTATCTAGATTCTGATAGTTTGAAATCATCTGTAACTATTCTCATGTCAGGACGATTTGTTGGTTGCACAATATGTAGCAATTCTCTTAGATATTTTGGACGGCCGGATCTGATAACTTGGTGGGTTATTGTACATATTTTAAATTCAGTTCTTGCTTTAATTGACAGCCAGTGCAGATCAAATAGTATAGGAACGATCCTTTCTCTAGGTGGGACACCTTTTATCAGTCTTGCTCCTCTGTTTATTATGTTTTGTAATTTATTAAATTGTCCTTTTGGTAGGATGGAGTTACAGTAGTCGTTTCTGGTATTCACACAGTTTATCACAAGTTTCTTTACGGAACATTCATCAAGGCACTTTTTTTAATAAAAGCAATATTTCTTAGATGATAACCAGCAGTCTTTACTACATTCTTTATTTGGGCATTGAGAGACAATTTGCAGTCAAGAAATACTCTCAGATCACGGACTCTACTAGATATCGGTTCTGAGTCATTATTTATGTTTCTTTGAATATCACCCAAGCTCCTCATGGTGTTTCTTTTTCCCACCACCATAAACTCAGGTTTGTTCTCATTTAGTTTTAGTTGTTTAATTGTCATCCATTATCTAACACTATCAAGGATTTGGTTTAGAGTTTCAGTAGTGTCGTCCATATCATTTATGGAGAGGTAAAATTGTGTGTCATCCACAAATAGTTATAAGTTCACACCATGCCTTTGTAGTATTTTCGATAGACCAATAGCATAGATGCAGAATAAGATTAGGCCAAGTACACTCCCTTGGGGTACCCCTCTGTTTAAAGGTTCATATGATGGATAAGAGTTTCCAATTTGTACTCAATAATTTCTACCAACCAAGTAATCTTTCAGGTATTCAAAAGGTTGATCTTCAACGCCGATGAACCATAAATCATTTAGTAGCAGTTCATGCACAACTGTCTCAAAAGCAGCACTAAGATCGAGTAATATTAAAATATCACATTCATTTTCATCCATCATTTCCAGCATATCTTTTACAATAGAGCAGATGGCTGTCTCTGTAGAGTATAATTTTCTTTTACTTCTAAGTGACTGACTAGTTGTTCAAGAATTACGTATTCTATCACTTTTGAAACAAAGGATAGATTCGAAATAGATCTATATGAACTTAATTCCAGGTAATTCAGAGCACTGTTGAGAACTGGAGGGACTATAGCCATTTTTTCTGATTTGGGAAACTTAAATTCATCAACGCTTGCATTCGCTATTCTCATTATTATTTCGGCTAGACTAGAAAAGTTTCTCTCTCCAATTACTTCAGATATTGGCATAGGATCGATAGCGCAGTTTGTTTTCTTTGCTCTCTTGATAATCCTGGTGATGTGGTCTTGTGTTATGTTGTTAAATCTCATTAATTTTATCTGTGTATCTGGTGTATTATTAATCTGATGTTGAATATTTACAAATGACCTGGTTATATTTTCAATTTTGTTTTAAAGAATACTAGAAAATTATTTCCTAGTTCCTGGTCACTTTATCCATCAGGTAGCTTCTTTTCGTTTACATTTCCCATTACACCATTTAGGAGACGATATAACTTATTTATGTCTGTTGCTGCTTCGCGGATCTTTCTCTTGTAGTATTCACTTTTTTTCCTTCTTATAGCAGTTTTGTATTCTACCCATGTATTTTCAGATTTGAACAGATTCCACTTTCTTTCTTTGCGTCTTTTTTCCTCCTTTTTCACTAAAGTCTCTCCGTCAAACCCAGTTCTTTTTAACATTATTCACTAGTTGATATGATTCTAATAACTCACTAAATGCCAAAGTGTCTTTAACAATTATAGTCTTTTCCATCAGTGGGCACATGGTATCATATTCACTTTTACTCACTCTACTATAAATGGTCATAAGACAGTTAACTCACATAGCTCCCAACAAACACTGGTTATCATGATCACAGGGGATGTTCATGGCATCGTTTATTTTCTTTGTAACTTCTTCAATAAATACAGTAGGAGAAAAATTTGATTTATGTCTAAAGTTTATTTTCTTCACTACTGCATGTTTCTGTATAGGTAGACTAAACGTTATAAGTTTGTGCACTGGGGAGATAGTACATTTCTTTTCAACATTTATATTAGATACAATATTATTCATTCCATCACTCAAAACTAGGTCCAACGTATGTCCAGTTAAGGTAGTTGTACATTCGACATTATTCACTAGTTAATATGATTCTAATAACTCACTAGCCAAAGTGTCAAGATTTGGTGCGTCATCCATCCAAAATTGAAGTCTCCACAAAGAACTAATTCAATTTTCTCCATGATAATCATCTCAATGAATGCACTGAATTCTTAAAAAAAGATACTAGTGTTTGTTCTCGGAGGTTTGTAGACCGTTACAAAGGATATTTTTCTGGTTTTATGTGTAAGTTATATTTCTATATATTCAAAGCTTGTTACATTATTTCATTTTAACATTTTGAGATTTGAGTAATCTTTATGAATAAAGAGTCCGACGCCCCCACCAGACTTACCCTCTCTCGGAATGTGGAAGAAGGTATGTGTGGAGGAGGGGTTTGGTCATTTCAGTGATCTTAGCCTTGTCAAAGTTATTTAACCATGTTTCAGATAAGGCTAGTATGTGCAAGTATTTCTTGTTTATCAATTCTCAAATTTTAATAGTTTTATTACCAACAGATTGTATATTTATGTAGCCACAGTTTATGACATCCTTAGTTCCCATGATCAGTATTTTCTGCTAGTCTTTTCAATTCTAACTCAAAAGCTTTGCAATCTCTTGAATTTACTGTATGGCCATTTGGTTTGTTTAACTTTATGCAGTTAATACACTTTGGCATTTGCGAGTTACAATCCTTGGTGGAATGTTTTCTGAACATTTTCCGCAGACTTTACCATCAGTTTAAAACTTGCAATCTTTTTCAATATGTCCATACCTCTGACAGTGGTAGCAGGTTATCATGTGGTACCTATCATGTATGTCATAAGTGCCCCATGGCAACATTAATTTGTCACCATTATCATGAATAGCCTTTTGGACTTCAGGATCACATTTCAATGCATAGTTGGTAGTTCCACCTGCAGCATTTTTCTTCAATACCACACGTGTCTTCTCTTCTATGTTTTGAATTTGATCTAGGTAATGATTTCTTTGAATCAAGGCATTTACTACTTCATCTTCATCATTGTACGCATTGCATATCATTATTTTTGGTTTTAATTTTCCGATTTTTCTTGTTTCAGTGTTGGCAACCAGTGTCGGAATTTTGTTTGTAGCCTCTTCTCTGATAATTTTGTTTGCAGAGTAGTTTACAACATTTCCATTTGAAGTTGACCTCCTGTTAAGTATTGGAATGTCTTTAAGTGCCTGTTTGACCTCATATTTTCTTTCAGTAATCTTAGTTGTTGTATTTGTTGATTCAATTACCAACAGATTTTTTTTCCTTAAGTTTTTCAGCATATGTCATTTTCTCCGGTTTTGGGTCTATCAGTGATTGAAGTGTTGCCTTAATTGATTCCATATTCACAGCAAGATTATCAACTTTCTCAATGAGGTCAGTAGTAAGGGTGAAATTTGCTGCATGTGCGCTAAGGTTCCCTACTTTGTTTTCCAATTCAGCAATTCTCGTGTCTTGTTCGCTCAGAGCCTTTCTCATATACTCAATTCTTCCTTCAATTTGATATATATAACTTGGCTGTTCTGGCTTCACCTACACAGTGTGGGCATACCCAATTTAGGTTTCTTATTTCATTATCAGTGATGCCTGTCACTATATACACACATTTCTTATGATAAGATCTATTGCAATCACATCCCATCTAATTTTTCTGGTCTCCCTCGGTGGTTTCACATATGAGGCAGACCGGGTTAGGGACAGACATGGTGTGCTGTTTCTTTTCACTTTGGGTTCGCCATAAGACTAACTAATATCTTTTCAATGATATTTTAAGCGAGAAACAAAAGCTAAAACATGACTCAGGGCGAATGTTGAACGGAGCTCTCCGTGCAAAACACGTCTACACCTCAGCGGCACTCACTACTCAAAGAAACTTAACAAGTTTATCTAGAAAATAGAATTACTGAAATGTTGGCATCCGGATGACAAACGTGTTTTATAACTGGTTGAAAAAAAGTACGAGACAAAATTACTCTTCTTTTAACTTATAAGTTTTTACAAATATCGATAATTCGACAAAAATTGCGACAAAGGACGAATAGGAGTCGTAAAAGTTCTTCAATTTCCTATTCATATGGTTGTGTTTTGATAAAGTGACTCGAGTTGCGCTAATATTTGTAGCTGCTGGTTTAGCGCAGGTAACGCTCAGCTACCTTGTGGAATGCGATAACCATATAATCCTTTTTGAGTATTTGAAATGTGCCTTTGTGAACTGGCTTTTTTTTTTTTTTTTTTTTTTAACCTCTCACACATTCCGGAGTTTTGTTGTTATTACCTTTCTTATAACTTTGACTTGGAGAATTTCAATTTCAACAAACCACTGATAACATATATTTCAAATCCTTCTATTTTTCGATACTATACTCAAAAATTGAGTTTTAGTATCCAACGAAATTTCATTTACATTTTTTCTTATTTATCACTCATATATTCCGAATAATCAGCTCTCATTCACCATTTACTCCCACAAAACTCTCTAAACCAACCGATTAATCTCCCTGTATTTTTCTCTCAATTTTTATCTTTTCCATTCCTGAGCCGAATAAACGTTTTGTAACAGCTTTCTACAATACTAGCCTTGTCCTAGTAAATCTTTCACAGCACCCCATTTCGAAAGGCCCTGGATTCAGCCTTATCTGTTGGTTTTGCAATAAGGTATTAAGTGTAGGGATATAAACCATGGGTAATTTTCATAGTGCGCATAACTATGCGATTACTATTGTTTGACAGCATCCAAAATTGGTACCGGAATGATTGCCCTACGTCTTTATTTTTTTTTTATAGTTAGTATATGAAAGGTCTGTTTTAATGTTGTTACTGTTCTGAAAATATTATATTTTAATTATTCATGACTTCTCTTGAAGTTTGTTCATTTCCATATTTCATTTCCTCGCTGAGCTATTTTCCCTGTTGGAGCCCTTGTACTTACAGCATCCTGCTTTTCCAACTAGAGTAATAGCTTAGATGGTATTAATAATAATAATAATAATAATTATTATTATTATTATTATTATTATTATTATTATTATTATTATTATTATTCAATATTTAATATTCAATAATAATAATAATGATAATAATAATAATAATAATAATAATAATAAACTGAGGGATACGAGAGGACTGCCACATGAGGAGGAAAAGTTGCAACCGCCCATGCGAAAGAAAGATACAGAAGTTCACGGTTATTGGATGACGATGATCAAAGGGAGCGAAAAATAGAATTCCATGTGTTCTTTTCATGATCCCTTTTGGAGTCAATGATTTCTTCAATTCATAGCAATCCAACGCATAACTGTCCATTCTCTAGTCAAAAGATACGTGTTTCATCTTGCTTTTTTTTGCTATTTCTTCATGACTTGACCAGACTCGTGTAAGGTGTATCTATTTTAAGAGAAAATAACATTGTGACATTGGGGTGGTTAGGAGTTTTTGCTATTAACGAAAAGCTTCTAAAAATTCTTCTTTCCTCCTAGAACATGGAATTTGAAGTACAGCTCTTCATTGTCAATCATATTTTACCTATGTCATGTCAGTTTCATCGAAAACTTATGACTCTCAAACCTACATCAAACCGAAAGAAAATCCTCAGGAACAATTATATTCATCACATCAAAATGCATTAGAAATTAACACTTCATTGACATTATTCAGAAGGTTATTTAAAATTTCCCACCCTCCAGAGTAAAAGGGTTTGAGCTCTGTCTGCGCGCGAAAATCAACTTGTCAAATTGAGAGGAGTATTATGCTGCCAAGATAATTATAAACACTCAGTATACACCGGTAAATTCATTGAGTATCTGTTGACCAACGCAATGTCTTATTTATTTTGATTCTGACACTCGAGCACTTTTCACGTTCTAATCTTTAACATTCTTCTCACATGCCGTCCATGTAATTACGATCTAGGCTTACATGTAAACAACAAAAATACAAAATAAAAATCGTAAGTTTGTCAGGTTGTTGGTGCGTAATTTCATTATTTTTTCAATGAATGTCACGTAATAAATTTGGCACGTCATATTCACTACTGTCAGATTTTTACATGACTTCGTAAGCAATTGAAATGAATTAAAAACCCGTATAGTTTACGGTGATTACGTATAGTCTACACTGTTAGAAAATTCCCGTAAAAGAACGGTAAAAATCCTGGAATGAATGTTGCCAGGCATTTACCGTTTTAAAAACGGATATATTGACGTAATGGGGTGATATTACGGTCACCAACCTGTAAAAGATATTAACAAAGTAGGGTATAAATTACGGTCGCCTGTATTTTACTGAAATACGGCTGAGAACATTGTATTTTCACGGATAATTTCAGATTAAAATTACGTTTTTTTTTTTAACAGTGTACCATGTATATTTTTTCATCAGAAATAGATTATCATTTTGGTTTCCAGCAGGAGAAAAAAAAATTACGAGACACACAATTAATGAGATTTCCGCCGAAGAAGCCAACAGAGCAACACGTAAACCATTTCTCCTGCTGTACCATTGGTTAGCCTGCGATATATCTTGGAGGGAACCTATAGTCAGGTCCTCTTCATTTGTGAGGATTTCTGGTTTTATTTGTATGGATTCAGATGATTACTTGGGAATACACATATATAAATCTCCCCATATTCAGCATATCATTACGTTTGAAACAGAGGGTGTGATTACCTATAACTCGGAGACATATTTATCTAGGTAATGAAAATTTGGTCGTCTTGTTTGATTCATATCATTATTCATACTTCTTTTGGCTTATTGGTAATATAAGCTGATATTTTTGATTGCCTAACACCGAGGGGCTATTTCCCTACTAACTTTTGTTGTGGTTGGGGAGGAGAACGTATTACAAGCTGTATACCAACATTGTGTTTAGTTATATATCTATTTGCCTTATTTCCTTTGCATTAATGATGTAAAATATATTTCATAGGCATAGATTTACAATAATGGTAATTTAAGAGAGAGAGAGAGAGAGAGAGAGAGAGAGAGAGAGAGAGAGAGAGAGAGAGAGAGAGAGAGAGAGAGAGAGAGAGAGAGAGAATTAGCCTTAAAATTACAGTATCAGTAATCTAAGAGAGAAAGAAATTACTATATATATATATATATATATATATATATATATATATATATATATATATATATATATATATATATATATATATAGTTAGATATATAGATAGATATTTATATAAAGTCACTCGATAGATAAGGATATGAACATATGGCAAGTGACGTAAAAATTTAAAATAAAGAGGGAGTGATATCTAAACTCTAGAAATCCGGCAAAACAGTAGAATATCAGTTCTTGGATGAGAATTTTGAGAGTACAGCACATGGCAAAAGTACAAGCATGTGTTTCATTCATATAGAGTTAGAACCATCTGATATATATATATATATATATATATATATATATATATATATATATATATATATATATATATATATATATATATACATACATACAGTATATATATATGAATATATATAAATATATATATGTGTATGCATGTATATATATGCATATATATGTATATATATATATATATATATATATATATATATATATATATATATATATATATATATATATGTGTGTGTGTGTGTGTGTATATATATATTTATATGTAAATATATCATATATATGCATATATATATATAAATATATATGTATATATTTATATCATATATGTATATATATATATTATATATATCTATATATATATATATGTATGTATATACAAATATATATATATATGTATATATATATGTATAATCATCATCATCATCTCCTACGCCTATTGATGGAAAGTACCCCGGTTAGATTTCGCCAGTCGTCTCTATCTTGAGCTTTTAATTCAATACTTCTCCATTCATCATCTCCTATTTCGTGCTTCATAGTCTTCAGCCGCATAGGCCTGGGTGTCCAACTCTTCTAGTACCTTGTGGAGCCCAGATGAACGTTTGGTGAACTAATCTCTCTTCGGGAGTGCGAAGCGCATGCCCAAACCAACTTTATCTACCCCTCATTATGATTGGGACTCGAGTAATCTCTTATAGTTTAATTTTTAATCCTGTCACGCTATTAAACCCCCAATATCCTTCTGAGGGCTTTGTTCTCAGATCTACTAAATCTATTGGAGATTGTTCCATTGACATACCATGAACCTGTCCATAAAGTAACATTGATCTTACTAAAACTGATATATAGCGTGATTTTCGTACGTAATTTCAAGCGATTTGATTTCCAAATTTTACATAACCCAGCCATTGTCTGATTGGCTTTTTTCAATCTTTCACAAATCTAATTCTATCGACCTAGAATTGGAAATCATAGTTCCTAAATACTTAAATGATTTTACCTCATTAATTCATTCTCCTTCCAATGATGTTTTATCTTTCATTGCGTACTCCGTTCTCATCCTCTCTGTCTTTCTTCTATTTATCTTCAGCCTAACTTCGTATATTTCATGCATTCTGGTAAGCAAGCGTGGCAAATCCTGTGGTGTTCTGCTGACAAGGACAGTATCATCAGCATATTTTATGTCTGCTAAATTCCTATCATCAACCCAGTTCAGTCCTTCTAGACCATCTCTGACTGTTCTATGCATTACAAAATCCACGAGGAGGATAAACAACGTAGGTGGCAACACATTCACCTGGAGTACTCCACTATTCACTGGAAATCCATTTGATAAGACTCTACTAACATTAACTTTGTACTTGCTATGTTTGTGAACAAACTTATTCAAATTCACATATTTAAGAGGAATTCCATAATAATACAGGACTCTCCACAGTATTGACCAGTGTACACTATCAAAGGCTCTTTCATAGTCCACAAAAGCCCTCAAAAGTGGATTTCTATATTCTACGCATTGCTGTATAATATGTCTCAAAATGAAAATTTGGTCTGTGCAACTTTTACCTTTTTGAAATCCTGCTTGTTCATCTCTCAGGTTTTCATCAATCTTTCTCTCCAGTCTCTTTAAAATAGGCATACTATATATTTTCATAACAACTGACGTAAGTGTGATGTTTATTTGATTGTTGCAAGCAATCAGGTCTTTTTTTTTTTTTTTTTTTTTTTTTTTTTTTTTTTTTTTTTTTTTTTTTTTTTTTTTTTGCCATGTTCACCAACACTCCTAATTCCCATTCATCAGGTTTTGCCTCTTCATGCTTGATTCTACAAAATAAGCTTGTAAGTATTCTGGGAGTCTTCATTTTCGGCCATTATCCTCTCGGCAGTTATTCCATCGTATCCCAGGGCTTTCCATCTCTAGTTTTTTTTAGGATAGCTTCGACTTCAAATACACTGAATTCATTCATGGGCACATCAAGCTCTTCAACAGCTTCAGGTATATCAATCAAATTATTCCCTTCATATCTCCTATTCATAACCTCACTAAAGTGTTCCATCCAACGTTGCCTTTCTTCATCTTTAGTTGTTAAAACAGATCCATCTCTCCTTTTGATGGGTATATGCTTCTTCTTTGATCCAGTCGATATTTCATTAATAATTCTATAAGCGATTCTTACACACACACACACACACACACACACACACACACACACATATATATATATACATATATATATAAATATATATTACCTATACATTTATATATACATATATATACATATATATATATATATATATATATATATATATATATATATATATATATATATATATATATATATACCCTATGTATATATATATATATATATATATATATATATATATATATATATATATACGACGTTCACGAGTTGGGACTTCGTAAAATATTTGTTATCATGTCATTTTTACAGACATCTTGGATTGCAAATGTTGACCTTTGCTTGTTGTATAGGTTGGGATTCCATTGATTTATGGCTCATACAACTTGAGGCTGGTTTACACGGAGATAGTATACTGGCGTCAGCAAAGTATTCCCGTACAAAGGCGAACTGTCCTCATGCAAACGCTTACTTTCCTGTTAAGTTTACTTGCTGCTAGTTACTGGCTAATTAATGTAAGCAAACTTCCCTATTTTTTTTCTTAATTTACATATTTGTTATTTCTTATCATCCGGCATGAATAAATTTTTTTTTTTTTTTTATAATTACGACTTTGCTTAGATTTTCTTTGTTCTCTCATGTTTTTCAAATTTCCCCATTTAGGTTTGAAAAGGCTAATATGGCAAGTTCATATTCTTTTGATCTGATCACCAATAATATATGTTTGTTGTGAATAATATTAATGTTAATGATCTTTATTCTTTATTACTATTATTACTGTGATTATCATTATTATTGCTTTGTAGAATATTCATAAATTGAAAGAGCACCAAATTAGACAATTAATAAACAAAACAAGAGCGAAAAAGAAATACGGCATCTGTTACATGGGAGTATCTCACAACCCTAAGGAGAACCAACATCGCACTGAAGAGTTTCAGTGTTTGTATTAAATCACACAAAGATGAAACTGGCTGTCAACTCTCCTAACGAGACTGACGTGGAGGGAAAAATCTCTTTTCCTTCTCACCAAGTGTTGTCTGGGTGATAGCCTTTGATTTTGCAGCGGTTCCTGATGGCTGAATTGTGGCGGTTTTGGCCACTTAATTACTTGTTTCAATGGAGGGACCAAAGAGTGTTCAAACGGGCCCGATAATGTCAGAAAACCGAACGTTGCGTCATCGGGAGCGGTTTCATAGGGGTGCTGTGTAGGACGATAACGCCTAGCTGCATTGCTGCTTTAAGAGGAATCCGTGATTTGACGTAAAATTTAGACTTGTCGGCACAAGTTAATCAAAAGTATTTTTGGCACATTTTGCAGTAAAATAGTGATATCAGATGTTTTCCTCGATATCAGAAAACTAATCGGACTCACTTTAAATGGACGTAATTACTAAAAAAAAAAAAAAAAATGACATAAAAGTTTAATATTATTCTCTTCTCTTTAAACACGATTTTCGATCGCAGCCTAATAGAAATTACATAAGAGAGGATTGTATATGTATAGAAAATATGATTACCCAAACAACAACAACGCTTGAAAATGTCTGTAGTCTACATCACATAACGCTTCATTGCACACTATACCTCCCGTAGAATTTTCATAACTCATGAATGTATCATTGGCAGTGAACAGGAGAGCCACAAACGTGTTGTCAGTTGTGTCATTTCTTTAGATCTTAATTATACAAATGCTTCGACAAATCATCCTTGTTTTTAATTACTATTTTTTTTTTTTTCATTTTGCCAATTTTTTCAGGTAGGTCTAGTCTATATTAAACGCTATCTTAACTATGAAATTTTTATCATTTCATTTGGAGAAAAATAAACCCATTGAGGTATTTCAACACTTCCCTAGCCATTGAGATGTCCTTTTTTTATACCGGCACCTCCACTTCAGCCAATATTTTTCCTTTTGCGTAAAATAAAGAAAGAAAGCGTTAACTCGCCTTTTCGGATTACCAGTACAAGCAGAAGAACATTGATTGCAACGCATAGCCATCCGAATTCATTCTTTCTTAAGGCGAGGAATTGATGGAAATCCGTAAGAAATCAAACTAGTGTCACGGAAAAGGAATTTTCCTCTGGGAAAATTATAGGCGAGATTAAAAAAAGGTATCCTAAGGTTGTAGTAAAAAATTGATTTCACCGATCTTTTTGATTTAGGCCTGTGAGGTGTGGATTTTAATTTCTCGAATACATAATGAAACAAATAGAAAAGGCTACATTTATATGAAGAGGAAAAGAGGGAAAGTCAGTCTAATGTGGCATTAAATACTACAACGATCTGCCAATCCTGTCAAGGGCAAATAATTATGTTACGATGAAACTGTAGATTTCTTTGTTTTCCTTCCTGAAACAATTTTTTTTTTTTTTTTTTTTTTTTTGAAGACTTACAGTATATTTCCTGTAGGAGCTTCCTCCCCTTTAATAACTTGGACCATTTTCATTACTGTTTTGGCACATTTAAGTATTATTTGAAATTGAAATAGAGATTTTCCATCTTGCCAGATAAGTGGGGTTATCCAAAAATCGTTTTAGTTACTTTGAATAAACTAGATACTGGTTCTCAACCCTGTATAAGATTTCTCGGTCTAGTAATGTTTTGTAATATTCTTTTATCGAATATTCGTATATATAGAAATATCAGCTATTAAAAAAAATACAGAGAAAATTAGAAATCGGATATGATAAACATTGAATGCAAAATAATCATGCATTATTATTATTATTATTATTATTATTATTATTATTATTGTTATTATTATTATTATTATTTAGGAAGCAGTACTTTTGAAAAATTAATAAGGGATGCAGCAAATTACGATAGTTACACAACTTGATGGTACTACCCAATTGAAATAGGTTTAACAATCACTGAGCTGCAGTAAAGTACTCATTACACACACCCTCACCATATATACAGTATATATATATATATATATATATATATATATATATATATATATATATATATATGTATATATATATATATATATTTATATATGTATGTGTATATATATAAATTTATGTATATATATATATATATATATATATATATATATATATATATATATATATATAAAGCGTGTGTTTTTGTGTGTATATATATACAGTATATATGTATATATAGTGTATATATATACATATATATAGTGTGTATATATGTATGTATATATATATATATATATATATATATATATATATATATATATATATGTATGTATATATATAGATAGATAGATTGATAGACATAGATAGATAGTAGGTTGGCCAGGGCACCAGCCACCCGTTGAGATACTACCGCTAGAGAGTTATAGGGTCCTTTGACTGGTCAGACAGTACTACATTGGATCCTTCACTCTGGTTGCGGCTCATTTCTCCTTTTACTACACATACACACACCGAATATACTGGCCTATTCTTTACATATTCTCCTCTGTCCTCATACACCTGACAACACTGAGATTACCAAACGATTCTACTTCACCAAAGGCGTTAACTACTGCACTGTAATTTTTCAGTGGCCACTTTCCTATCGGTAAGAGTAGAAGAGACTCTTTATCTATGAAGCAGCTCTTCTAGGAGGACACTCCAAAATCAAACCATTGTTCTCTAGTCTTGGGTAGTGCCATAGCCTCTGTACCATGGTCTTCCACTGTCTTGGGTTAGAGTTTTCTTGCTTGAGGGTACACTCGGGCAGCTGTTCTCTCTTGTTACTCTACCTCTTGTTTTGTTAAAAATTTTATAGTTTATATAGAAGATATTTATTTTGATGTTACTGTTCTTAAAATATTTTATTTTTCCTTGTTTCCTTTCCTCATTGGGTTATTTTCCCTGTTGAAGCCCCTGGGCTTATAGTATTCTGCTTTTCCAACTAGGGTTGTAGCTTAGCAATTAATAATAATAATAATAATAATAATAATAATAATAATAATAATAATAATAATAATAATAATACACACGATTGTATTCTGTGGGTGGGTCGTTTCTTAGCATCATTATTAAATTCTTAAGTAATAGATCGCAAAGGGTTATTGTTGATTGTTGATGGGCACCGTAGTGAGTATAGGAATGTGATATCCGATGTTCCATAGGGTAGTGTTCTTGGCCCATTACTTTTCATATTATATACACATGACATGTGGTTTGGTCTAAAACACAAACTTGTTGCATATGCAGATGATGCTACTCTCTCTTTGCATCAATTCCATCTCCTGAATGTAGATCTGGGGTTGCTGAATCCCATAGTAGAGATCTAGCTAAAATTAGTGCATGATTCAAATTATGTCTTCTTAAGTTGCACAAAAAATAGTCTTATTGAGAGAGTCTTTCAAGATTTTTGGTGATCAATGTATTCTGAAGAAGTGTTTTAATTCTTTCATTTTACCTTGTTTTGAGTATTGTTCTCCTGTCTGGTCTTCTTAATTTGTTGGACAGGAACTTATGGTCTATTAAATTTCCTGTTCCTGATCTAGATATTAATCTCTAGACCGTTGTTCAATTAGTTCATTGTGCATGTTGCATAAGATTTTTTACAATTCTGACCATCCTTTACATTCAGATCTTCCCGGACAGTTCCATCCTGTTCGTAATACTAGGTATGCATTTCATTCTAATAGTCAGGCCTTCGCCATCATGAAGCTCGATACTACACAGTACTCGAGAAGTTTTATTCCAGCTGTGACCATGTTGTGGAATGTTCTTCCTAATCGGGAAGTTGAATCAGTAGAACTTCAAAAGTTCAAATTCCCAGCAAATGTTTTCATGTTGAACAGGCTTGCATAAGTCCTTTTATAGTTTATATATCAAATATGTTTTGATGTTTTTAAAATATTTGATTTTAATTTTTCATTACTTCTTATATCGTTTATTTATTTCCTTATTTCCTTTCCTCACTGGATTATTTTTCCCTGTGTACATATATATATATATATATATATACACACACACACATATATATATATATATATATATATATATATATAAATATGTGTGTATGTATGCATGTGTATGTGTTTGTGTGTGTGTAAATGGGTATATTATACGTGTATATATGCATATATATACAGTATATAGTACATAATGTTTACATGTACTGTGTGTGTGGTCATGAAAGATGGAATATAAAATGCACAATCAGGTTTTCACCTCTGAAATCTTAGTCTTCAAATTCAAAGAACTATTTGGCACGCCTATATAACTTAATTATATCTGCGTGTGGTAATTTTATTGCATAAATAAATACTACAAAAGTTATGCAGCACATCGAATAGATACCTTTAAAACAGCGTTCTGTAAGAGAAATGCTCTAGTCAGGGTTCCTTCAGCAATTATCAGTTGGTGGTAAATGAAACGACCATTTAGTTGTGATTAGAGTTCCTTAATAGAACAAAAAATAATACGTGACATTGCATCAAGTCGATTGTATATTCATGAAATGTTGCTATATTTCCAATTGCATTTGAGGAGAGAAAGAGAGAGGTTAACAAAATCTTGTTTCATTGCTCATCTGATTAGCACTTTTACGTCAGGCTTTGAAAACTACGAGAGTTTCTATGAAACGCTGTAGACATTCAGGAATCAAAAAACATTTTTACACAAATTTTAACTTTTATAAATGTGCTACTCTCGCCGCATACTTCTACTTAATTGTAAACCACTCGATGCAAAAACGCAATATACACCAAAGAGAAAGGTAGAAATTATTAAAATCAAATAATTTATCTAGGTAACAATAAAGATGTCTTAATTTATCTAGTCACTAACAATTAAAGAAGAAGCTCCTAAACTGAATATCCAATTATCCTTTGTCCCTCCACATAGCTTAAGCCGGCAACATGAAATTTTCTATTTGAGTGCCACCCTTCAGGTAGTCACTCGGCTCTCTTTCATAGTCCAGATAGGTTGGCCTCCTCAGACAAATAAATTTTTTTTTTTTATGTTTTAATTCCATTGACTTTATGCTTTCAAGTTTTATCTTTGTATTCATTGTATACATACCATTCATTTTAAAATGTTTTTGTATTTATTAATCAACTGTTTTTTTACACTGTGTTTTCGTACAATGTTTTTTTTTTTGTTTTTTCTTGAAAATGTCCCGAAAGGTTAGCAATGATAAAAATGAAAGACCATTCTTTGTCCTATTCATCTTGTAGCTGAAGTTCGCCAGGAGCGACGACCTGCCTCATATACTTTTGTACGCGACCAGTAAAAAATGACGGCTAAATATTTAGATATAAGATTAAATATGCCAACACGCACACGCAGCCCCCTCTCACTAGGGTTTGACTACTCTCTCTACTCCCTTCCCGAGGGACGGGGAGAGCAGGTCTGAACCGGTAATATATATATATATATATATATATATATATATATATATATATATATATATATATATATACACATACAATAACGGCAACAACAAATGCACTCATTTCTAGGCCCCTGCAGGACAAAGGCCTCAGACATGGCCTTATTCATGTTTGGGCTTTGGCCAGTTTTCATCACCATGCCATGGTAACCAATGCAAAATGGTGATGGTGGGAGACTTTGGCCTGGTAGCTCATAGCATACACACCTCGTAGGGATAGCCCTGACTAGTATACCTTTGTTGATCATCGCAATACACTAACCCTTTCACCATGTTAAGGTAATCCACACTCAGAGAGGATATATATATATATATATATATATATATATATATATATATATATATATATACTGTATGTATATATAGTATATATATATATATATATATATATATATATTTATGTGTATGTGTGTACAGTATATGTGTTTGTGTGTGTGTATGTGTGTGAATCTTCGTGTCTTAATTTATATCGCCATAGTATGTATATTTCAATTCTTTAGACCATGGTTTGGAGATCTTGTATAAAAATTTTCCACTTTCCCACGCTTTTACATAATTTGGTATCGGCGCCTTATTCCGACAAACATCATTACACCATATGCGTATACATACGCACACACACACAACACAGGAAATGCCTCTGGAAATACGCCATTCGTTGCCAAATTCCTCTTTCTTGTGTCGATTATCTTTCTTGTACTAAGATTCTGCCCGAGATTTTGTTTTCTTTCAAAGCAGTCCTGGGCTTTTATGTTATCCGTCCCTTTAATCCTAAGTAAACTGTTATCGTATCCTAAGGCACTATACACCAAGATTATATTCCTTCCTGAAGTCTTGTGACGACGTGAAAAATCTATTACTGTACTTGAAGTTCATTATTCACGATAAAATTGATTAGATACTATGCTACTTTTGTTAGCGATGAACTGAAAACATTAAATGAAATTATACGGAACTTTGTTAAAAGTTTAGTTAAATAGTTTCCATGCAAATAAATCTTCATTTAATAACATTGGTGCGCGTTTCGAGACATATTACTGAGTTTTGTTAATATCATAATCTATTAGAAACGAGGGGTACAGGGACCTGATGTTAGCCAGTCCCTCAAGTTTCCATAACAGAACTACATTGATTCCCTTTCTGTCTTAATTGTTGACTAGTGGGATTAGTTTTGGAAAGATATATTGAAAAGTTTCTCCGAAAATGAAAACCTTGATGAGTTCTTTTTCCGAATAATTTGGCACATCCAAATAGCTAAAGATAAATTGAAAACTGAATGATTTAACGGAATGAATACAAAAACACCCATTCAAACAGACAAAGAAATATTAATCTAGCAAAACACATCAAAATAAGAAAAAGATAGTAAGGAAGGGAGTGGAAAAAAAGAAGTGGTTTAAACATCTCTTTTGTAGGAGAAGGAAACTTCCCTCTGGCTTTACGTGGAATCCATTTCATAAACTATATACGCTTTGGTCTTCTCTTTCCTTGACTCCCTTAAGGCGTTTTCAAATTTCTATGCTATGTCAATTTGATGATCAATAGAACTCGCTCGAATCCCACTTCGGAGTCCGACGCTTCCAGCTTGCACATTTCGGAAGCCATGGTTTAGATGTCATTTTTAATGAATTACTATAATCTACCTAGTATCTATTATGACTCTGAAATTTTATTCAGCAATAGCAATGCTACTAGCGAATCATAGCTCGTAGATTCAAATTTGCTAAAGAAGTAAACAACATAGCGACCGGGTCATTCTAATCGAACAAGTAAATATTTCTATGGTTTGACGAATACTGTTCATACTTTGGTTATTTATTCACTATATACCATTCAGACACTTGTATTTCGGACTCCTTTGACGGGTGGAGCCGGAGGTGAATAAGGTTCTAAAGTTGGAGATAGGTTACATGAGGGTCACACAAGGCTTCCCTATGAGTGTGTTTACTTAAATCGGCATCATTCAGAATTTAACTTCTCGAAAGAAAACGAGTGATTGGAATCTTCCAGCATTTGTGAATCGTATTACTACTATTTGTGTGTGCGCGCGCGAGTGCGCGTGTATGTGTGGGGCGAGACTTCCAATGCATAGATCAGCTGTTGTTGTTTTTTCCTCAATGAAGTAATTTGCTAGAGCCTGATTTCCTTAAAGAATAATAATAATAATAATAATAATAATAATAATAATAATAATAAAACATGCTGTTTTTCTAAGCTCTTTCACCTCGTTCCAGAGGCTAGATATTATCTCTAATTTTTCCACACACTGACATCAACGCATATACTACATTTTTCTTCCTCCAATTATTTATCGGTATTCTTTGCACTACATACTCGTTTATAACTTTTACATCTTGATGTACTTAAAAGATTTGTATTCCTGTAGAGGCTGCAATCGAAATTTCTCGTGATTCCATAATTACTTCAACAAAGAATAAATATTTAAGAAATTTTTTTAACTGATTTACGATTGACGAGATGAATCGTATTCTATTTTTCAGTGGTGGTGGAAAGAATACCAAATCTAGGGAAAGCTAAAGTAGTATTTCATTTCTTTATAACTATTTCTATATCATATCTATTTCTGATAATTCATGTATCAATTTCAATTCTAATTCGGCCCATTCATGGAATATGCATATACTTGTAACAGCATGACTGTATTACTGTCATGTCTTAACTTTTTTTTCTTAGATTATCTGTACCATTTTGCCAAAGCCCGTGTCTGGTTAGTGGGACTGACTAATCTAAAAAAAAAAAGATATGATAATAACTCATTTGTTGTTACAAATCTCTCTCTCTCTCTCTCTCTCTCTCTCTCTCTCTCTCTCTCTCTCTCTCTCTCTCTCTCTCTCTCTCTCTCTCTTATATATATATATATATATATACATATATATATATATATGTACATATATATATATATATATATATATATATATATATATATGTATATATATATATATATATATATATATATATATATATATATATATTGTGTTGGGGGGGGGGCGTTGTTCGTAGTTCCGTGTTCAGCTGGTTTAGAATTGAAATTAATAAATGAATTATTTCTAATAAATATTCTGTAGCTGTAGCTGTAGCTGTCAAAACAAAATGTACTTCAGCTCTCCTAGGATCTAAGTAAGCATCCCCCGCAGTGAAATATTTAATTTTTCTCGTAAACCCAACAGCGTCTAATTTGTACCTTAAGAAAACCAGCAGCATCGAAAATTTGTGGTGAAACTATATGACAAAGGTAATTTTTCATTCAGTACATTTATTAGATCGTAAATCAAACCTTATCTATAGAAGTCTGTTGGTCTACCTTCCAAACGTCTCCAGTCAAAGTTTGTAACCTTGGACCATGCGAGTGTCCCTCCATCTCTCTCACTGCAAGCCAACAGATAAGAGGAAGACTACCCCAATGATGTTACCATGTCCTTCCTCACTCAATCTGCCAGGGGATGTCACATCGATTTTATGCGCTTAAGGGGAATTCTTGCGATCAGGAAGTAGCACCCGGCAAACTCTTGGCCTTCAAGGACTTTTTTCTTCTCTCTCTTAGTAATACTTTTCTTTTACGATTTTTCTTATGCAGTCTTATTGTTGATTTAGTCAACCTATGTTTCCTTGACCATCTTAGTACTCAGTACATAACCTATCTATCTTTCTATCTATCTATCTATCTAATTATCTATCTATCTATCTATATATATATATATACACATGTATATATATGCATATATATATATATGTATATATATACATATATATATATATATATATATATATATATATATATATATATATATATATATATCATCTCCTACGCCTATTGACGCAAAGGGCATCGGTTAGATTTCGACAGTCGTTTCTATCTTGAGCTTTTAATTCAATAATTCTCCATTCATTATCTCCTACTTCGCACTTCAATAGTCCTCAGCCATTTAGGCCTGGGTCGTCCAATTCTTCTAGGGCCTTGAAGAGCCCAGCTAAACGTTTGGTGAACTAATCTCTATTGGGGAGTGCGAAGAGCATGCCCAAACCATCTCCATCTACCTCCCCATCCTGATCTCATCCACATAAGGTACTCGAGTAATTTCTCTTATAGTTTCCTTACTAATCCTGTCCGGCCATTTAATCTACTAAATCAATTGGAGATTGTTTCATTGCCATACCATGACTCATGTCCCTAGAGTAACAAGGATCTCACTAAAGTGATATATAGTCTCATTTTTACGTGTAATTTCAGGCGATTTTATTTCAAAATTTTACTTAACCTAGTCATTGTCTGATTTGCATTTTATAATCTTTCATTAAACTCTAATTCTATTGACCCTGTATTGGAGATCACAGGTCCTAAATACTTAAATGATGCTACCTAATTAATCCTTTCTCCTTCCAATGATATTTCATCTTCCATTGCATACTCTGTTCTCATCATCTCTTTCTTCTATTTATTTTCAGCCCAACCTCGTGTGATATTTCGTGCATTCTGGTAAGCAAGCATTGCAAATCCTGTGGTGTTCTGCTAACAAGGACAGCATCATTAGCTTACTCCAGGTCTCCTAAATTCCTATTACCAATCCAGTCCAATCCTTCTCCGACATCTCTGACTGTTCTGCGCATTACAAAATCCATGAGGAGGATAAACAACATAGTTGACAACACATTCCCTTGGACTCCACTGTTCACTGGAAATTCATTTGATAAGACTCCAGTAACATTAGCTATGCACTTGCTATGTTCATGAACAGACTTAATCAAATTTACATATTTAAGAGGAATTCCATTATAATGCAGGACTCTCCACAAAACTGTCCGGTGCACACTATCAAAGGCTTTTTTCATAGTTCACAAATGCCATCAAAAGGAGATTTCTATACTTACTACATTGCTGTACAACATGCCTCAAAATGAAAATTTGGTCCGTGCAACTTCTACCTTTTCTAAATCCTGCTTGTTGATCTCTCAGATTTTCATCAGTCATTCTCTCCAGTCTCTTTTGAATAAGCATACTATATATTTTCATAACAACTGACGTAAGTGTTATGTGTCTGTATTTATTGCAATCAGTCAGGTCTCCTTGTTTTGCTATTTTCACCAACACTCCTAACTTCCATACATCAGGTTTTGCCTCTTCATGCCACATTCTACAAAATAATCTTGTAAGTAGTCTTGGAGTCACTTAATTTCCGGCCAGTATCATCTCAGCAGTTATTCCATCGTATCCATCTCTTTAGTTATTCTAGGATAGCATCGACTTCAAACACACTGAATTCATTCATGGGCACATGAAGTTCTTCATCAGCTTCAGGTATATCAGTCAAATTATTCCCTTCATATCTCCTATTCATAACCTCACTAAAGTGTTCCATCCAATGTTGTCTTTCTTCATATTCTGTTTCTATAACAGAGCCATCTCTCTTTTTGATGGGTATTTGCTTTTTCTTCTTTGCCTCAGTCGAGATTTCATTAATAATTATGTGAGCAATTCTTACACCATAGCCACTTCCTAAATTCATAGCTTTGTCAGCCTTATCTGCTTTATAGTCTAAATATTCTCTTCAGTCATTCCTGGCTTTTCTTTTCACCACACTGTCAATACAAGAATACTTAGCATGTTCTAGCTTGTAATTTTCATTACTTCCTCGAAAACTTTCAGCAATCAATTTCTGTCTTTGTCTCCTTTTTATAGTATCCCAAGTATCATTTGATATCCATGGCTTTCTCCTTGTAACGGCGTGTCCCAAGACTTCACTACCAACTAACTGATATATGTTCTTAATATCACACCATTCTTCATTAATTGTTTGGTCTTTGTCTCTTAAAGTTTCGAAGACTGCAAATCTATTCATACATTCAATTGCAAATGTTTCTCTGTGCTCTTCTTCTACAAGCTTACTTGTATCATCCATCTGTTTTTTGGGTGCTTCCAGTTTTAATTTCAGTGTGGCAATGAGGAGCTGGTGATCAATACCAATATCTGTAACTCTATAGCTTCTTACATTTCTCAGAGTCCTCCTTCTCTCTTTATTAATGGCAATGTGATTCATCTGATTTTTGTAAATGCCACATGGGAAACTCCATGTATACTTATGGATGTTCTTGTGTTAAGAAAGGGTACCTCCAATGACAAGATTGTTCGCTGAACATAAACTTATGAGATGTGCTCCCTTTTCATTTGCAACTTCGCCAAGACCCTAAATAACCCATCACATTCTTTATCCCTTGATTATTTCTTCCAACTTTAGCTGTGAAGTAGCCAATCCCAATTTTTATATCTCTCTCAGGAATTTCATCTATTACCTTCTGTAGTTCTTCATAGTATTCATCTTTCCTTTCTTCAGGGGAATCATTTGTAGGGGCATAGCAAACTATAATACTCACATTGCACTGCTTTGATTTGAACTTTTCTAGTAACAATCTACTATTTAGAGCTCGCCACTCGGTTAATGCCTTTTCTGCCCTTGATGTCATCATCATCCCTACCCCTTCTCTTCCAATTCCATCTGATCTTCCTGAGTATATATTTATATTGCCTTGGTCTAAAGTTTCCTTAACAATCCCCTTGCAACGTGTTTCACTTAGGGCCAAGATTTCCAAACTATATTTCATAAATTCACTCTCTACTTACTGTAACTTCCCAATCTGATTCATGGTTCTAACATTCCAATAACCTATTTTCAATTTTTCTTTAGTATTTATGAACCGGGAGATTCTTAGCACTCCACTACGCCTGGGACTGGGGGCCATTCTGTCATCTTCTCTGTCCATGACTGACTAAATCCAGAGAGGATTCATTGGCTAGATACATCAAAGGATAGCCAGTACCTTGAGATGCGCAGTGCCTATCTAGCTAAAGCAAGTAACCCCTACTGGTCCATACTAATTCTTGTAAGATCAACTGCCAGGCATCAGGAGTAAAAGCCGAAGAGACAGTTTGTCCATCGCCTTAAACCCAATCCGTCACCCCGTTGGCAACCATGCATTGCTAAGATATAATGCCTATATATACTCTCTCTCTCTCTCTCTCTCTCTCTCTCTCTCTCTATATATATATATATATATATATATATATATATATATATATATATATATTCATATATTTATGTATGTATGTATGTATGTATGTATGTATATAAATCTATTTATAGATATATGTGTTCATATTTATATAAAGACATATATATATATATATATATATATATGTGTGTGTGTGTGTGTGTGTATGTATATACGTAAATATATATGTGTGTGTGTTTGTAAGTATATATATATATATATATATATATATATATATGTATATATATATATGTATAAACACACACACACACACACACACACACATATATATATATATATATATATATATATATATACTGTATATATATATGTATATATATATTTGTATATATGCATTGTATATATACATATATATACATATATATACTGTATATATATACATATATATCTATATATCTATATATATGTATTATATATATAGATATATATATATATATATATATATATATATATATATATATATATATATATATATATATATCATCGTCATCATCATCATCACCCCCCAAGCTTATTGACGCAAAGGGCATCGGTTAGATTTCTACAGTTGTCTCCATCTTGAGTTTTTAAATCAATACTTCTCCATTCATCATCTCCTACTTCGTGCTTAATAGTACTCAGCCATGTAAGCCTGGGTTTTGAAACTCTTCTAGTGCCTTGTGCAGCTGAGTTGAAAGTTTGGTGAACTAATCTCTCTATGGGATTGCGAAGAGCATACCCAAACTATTTCCATATACCCCTCACCATGATGTCATCCATATATGGCGCTTGAGTAATCTCTCTTATAGCTTCATTTCTAATCCTGCCCTGCCATTTAACTTCCAATATTCTTCTGAGGGCTTTGTTATCAAAGCTGCAAAATCTGTTGGATATTGTTTCGTTGTCATACCACGACTCATGTCCATAGAGTATTACCGATCTCACTAAACTGATGTATAGCCTGATTTTTATACGTAATTTCAGGTGAGTTGATTTCCAAATTTTTCATTACCTAACCATTGCCTGATTTTCTTTTTTTTTAATCTTTCATTAAACTTCAATTCTAAAGACTCTGTATTAGCGATCATAGTTCCTAAATATTTAATAATTCCACCTCATTGATCCTTTATCCTTCCAATGATATTTCATCTTTCATTGCATATTCCATTCACATCGTCTGTATCTTTCTTCTATTTATCTTAAGCCCAGCCTCATGCGATATTTAATACATTCTGGTAAGCAAGCTTTGCATGTTCTGTGGCGATTTGCTGATAAGGACAGCGTCATCAGCATACTCTAGGTCTGCTAATTTCCTGTTACCAAGCCAGTCCAATCCTTCTCTGCCATCCCCAATTGCCCTAAACATTACAAAATCCATGGGGAGGATAAACAACATAGGTAACAACACATTCCCTTGGAGTACTTCACTGTTCACTTGAAATTTATTAAATAGGACTCCATTGACATTAACTTTACACTTCCTATGCTCATGAACAGACTCAATCAAATTTACATATTTAAGAGGAACTCCATAATAACACAGGACTCTTCACAAAATTGGCTGGTGTACACTATCAAAGGCCTTTTCATAGTCCACAAATGCCATCAAAAGTGGATTTCTATATTCTACACATTGCTTTACTACCTGTCTTGAAATGAAAGTTTGGTCAGTACAACTTCTACCTTTTCGAAATCCTGTTTCTTCATTTCTCAGAATATATTTTGCCATATATATATATATATATATATATATATATATATGTATATATATATATATATATATATATATATATATATATATATATATATATATATATATATATACAAATATCAAGCCAAAAATGCCTTTTGATATCGGATTCACTCTGGCTAGAGATCACGGACCCAAACGGAAATTCTTTTTGATACTAAGTACTCCTGGGCAGGCAAATATTCGAACCTTTACCACCGAGTTGAAATAAAAATAACATTGACTTAGACTATTTGGTTATATATCAAAGTAAACGTTCTCATTTGTGTACGAAGCGAAGAGTGCCAAACTTTCTTCTTTAATTCAAAAAATAATCGAAGATAAAATTATTTTAAACATAAATAGAAACAAAATTAACGTAGCTGTACATTGGCCATTAGTATGACCGTTGCCGGAATAAAAGCGATAAACTTCATAAAACAGGAAATATGACAGAATCTTCATAATGTAACCAGATGTCACACTGATATCAATTAGCAGTAATCATATAAACAGTCCTAATTAGGTCATTTAAAAACAGGTTATTGATAAAACCATACATGCTAAACAAATCCCATCTTAGTTTTCATGATTTTTATTTATAAAAGCATTTTGCTAAGCAAAACCTCAGGTACTATATTTGTTCTTTGGGCATAATTATCCCCATATTTCATTGCCCTGTAATATCAAAATATCTTATAAGGATATTTTTAATTTTGTTAAACATCAATTTTTTTTAAACAATCTGCAAAACTCTATACCAGTGTCTACCAGATGACCCTCTTTCAAACCACTTTAGCATAGGAGCGGTGTTGATAGTTGTTAAGAGCCGGGAGATTGCTATATATATTGATACGACCGATAAAGGATCGTCGACATTGCCATGAGCTTATCTATTGATTAGGCGGCTGATAATGATGACGAGTTATCCAGTCTCGTGCAGAGGAAGGAGCCTTTGGCCGTCCACTAACTGAACCCTTGGGAAAAGTGTTCTAGAAACTATTTCTTGTAACATCAGGGTCCAAAGAAGGAATTTCCCTTAATCTTCAAAATACTTCCGACACAAGACGAAGTTTGGGGGAACCGAACCTTGTCTTGTGACGGAAGTATTTTAGTACAGTATAGCGATCATAACTGAGGTTTTTCTTTGTAGAATGACAAATTTTGAAAAATTTTACACATCTTTTAGGGAGTAAGGTAGCCTATAAAATTATATGATTTTGTTGAGTTTAAAGATATTGTTTTAATATTGGCATTCGTAAATGTAACTATTTATTTCTCATTCATCAAGTACCTTGAAATCGTAAAAACTGGCTATTTTCAACGTTGTAGCGGGATTGGGCTTAAGCATCCGTCATCTAAAGATAATGATTAACAGGCTGCGTAATAAACCTGGCACATCTACACCAGCTTACAAAATCAGATGAACAAGAAGAAATATATAAACCTATCTTAGAGAAGTTTTAACTATTGGTTAATAAAATCTTATATTCGTCTTATAGATAGCATAAAAGCTAAAAGACTTTACCAAAGGCCATCACAGTAACATTGCATTCAAACCCAGAGGTTAAACTTATTTCAAATTGAGGTAGTTATTCTTGGTCCTGTAATCAATTTCTTCACTAAATTTTCATGGATATTGAACATTTGCATACTCAAGTTTGCAAGTATGGAATCTGATAAGTAAAAGAAAATTGAAATTATTTGGACTAAAGAAGTTATATTGTACGGTGGGGCGCTCAACGTTTCAATTTATTGGAAGTCACTAGTCTATGACCAATTACCTAAGTTATATTTGCCAGCGGAGAACTCCATTCGTCATAGCACTGGTGAGTGTCATTGTTACCCTCTTCTGTCGCTCTTATTTTTTTCTGGAACTGCCCCCCAACCCCCACCCCCCACGCCTTTTCGCTACGCATATTTCTACTCTCTACTCTATTTCACATAACACCTTTTTCTTCCTATTACAACTCCTCTCGCTTTCAGTGCAGTCTACTTTTTTTCTTACCTTCTCATACATCAATTATTTCTATATTTCATTCATCTTCGTATTTTCCTTTCTTGCTCTGATACTCTCTCTCTCTCTCTCTCTCTCTCTCTCTCTCTCTCTCTCTCTCTCTCTCTCTCTCTCTCTCTCTCTCTCTCTCTCATTGCATTTTATATTTCTCTACTTCTGTTCAAATTTTACAGACTAGGCTGTTCAAGATAGTACAGAGCCAAACTCCTTATGCCAATAACTTCTATAATTACTACTTTTTCAGGAGCCAGTCGACTGGTTATGTAACCTCGGATGGCTTACGGGAACTTGGGGTTGGACTGTGCAGCTCTTTGGCACCTCTTTGATAAATTACGAAAGATTTGCTGCCGTAACCTCTCCTATCACTGGCCAAGTCTCGACAAGTACAAGTTTGATTTTAGCAGGTATGTTTTCTATGTCTATTTTAGACCTTAGATTTCGTATTCTTGATATAACGACATTTGAAAAATTCTACCTCATGTCTTGCGGGTCTTAACATTTTCCTTCCAAGTATTTTCTTGTATTTTTCTGAAGTTTCAAGCATAAAGGGTAACTTTGCAAAACAGCAATGATATTACAACATATTGGAGAGAGGATTACTGACATAATACAGTATTTAGATATTTTCTATATCAAAGTTTCCATTGGAATGCATTCACTCAAATGACTTCTTTCAAAATCTCCACAGAAACATGACCAATAAAACGAAAAGTATAGTTTTGCGTTCTTGTGTTAAGCTTTCAAGCATAAGATGCAATTTCTAAACCTGGATAGAATAGTAAAAATGCAAAGGTTTTTTCAGTGGTTGAAAATCACAATTAAAGTTATCTATTATTATCAAATAATATCTATGATGATTTCAACTTAAAACACTATATTTTGCAAGAGACATTGATAACAGGAGTATCATCATTTTTTTCTTTCAATTGGATGAAGGAATACCTTTAGAGATATCAAACTCATGGAGCGTCTTAATATTAGTTTTCTGCCAAAAATACCTAATCTGATAAACATGCATGTACGAAGCACGTGGAACTAACAAAAACAACAAAAGGAATTATTCTCTTTGTTGTGACATTTAGTTTGTTGGCTGCTTTTGTAAATTAGTTCCGTTATATTTCACTATTTTATCTCATGCACCGTTTGACTAACCTTATGATTGTTGAAGAATAACCACGTGTTCCATTCGTCTTGTGTATGTTATTCCAGGTATATTTCACATTGCATAAGAGCTAGCACGGGTGCCAGGTTCAGGCACAATAGTATGCCATAAGCGATGGTAAAATGCTGAAAGCGAATTAAAGACCTGATAAGAACCTCTTGACTCAGTTTAACGGACTGAGACAGAAATGGTTTTGTGCGAAACAAAATTCTCGCCCCGCCCCCCCCCCCCCCAAAAAAAAAAATCGTAATGCTATTCACTATTATTAACGGATTAGACGTTTCAGGAAGATTTTATGAAGCAAACAAATAATTAGTCTTGCTACATACTCATCGTAGCTCTCAGTATGTTCAACATAAAACCCCAAAGAATTCAAGTGTTGTGTCAATCTAATTTATGTTTGTTAAGATATAGGCTAAATAACCCCTTTTACCTCTAAAGCGGCGATAGAAAACATTATCTTGCTTCAGATGCGATTTACCATATGTCAACAAATTCACTGCATATTGATTATTCTTATAATAAATATCAAGATTAATCTTCACGCTTGATCTTTATTTACCTTTCTATTCTCATTTATTCTTTGTATGGTTTATTTGAGCTACTCTTCTCCATCTGTTTTCCAATTCCCCTTTTACCAATCACTCTTCAATACTCGTGACATCACACGGGTAGATTTCCACGGTAATGCCTTTGATGTCTGTATGAAATGTTTGATGGTTCCTGTTTTCTTAAGCATAGTATTCTAAGATGAATTACTCACTAAGCTTGAATATAAATCATGTATTAGAACATATCTATATTATTTACATCTCTGATTAATTCCAAGTATGTGTTAGTTAGGACTTTTATTGTCCGCCAAGCAGAGCCTCTATCTATTTTTTTTTTTTTTTGTATTCAAACAATTATTGTATATACCAGACACTAAGGTTTTATTAGCAGGTATATTCCACTAGAGCCACAAGATTTCACGTTTTTTTTTTCTTTATGGACACCCTTCAAGACTTCTACAGCTCAGCTACAGAAAGATTTACCTTGATTTTCGTATCCAACATAGCACCACAATTTCATGCAGGCCTAAAATTCTAAAGAATCACTGTTTCCTCCTATCTGAATGCCGACACGTTAGATATCACCTAGTTTGAAACTGCCCATTCAAATTATGAGTCGAGTGATATCTGCCTTTTTCAGATGGAGGGTCGTTAGCTCATATGAATCATCCTCAGTGTACACCCTGTGTATTCTTTAGGTTGAGGAGCCTCTTAAACCAGTGGATTAACTGCGGCAGTGTTTCCCATTTGACGTATTCGCCGCAAGGAATGAAATCAATCACCACGACGGAGCCAAACGACACTTATGATTAATCTTACTTGCCTAGCTACAGACCTAGTTGGAAAAGCAGGATTCTATAAACCCAAGGGTTCCAATAAGAAAAATAACCCAGTGAGGAATGGAAGTCGGTATGGTGTCTTTGTGGCATCATTTACTCCCTTGGTAATGAAAATCTAAGCATATTTTATCTGGCTATGAACATTCAGGCTTGCATGCGGAAGTTTCTGTAACCTTTATAATCTTTTTATAACCTTAATAGCCATGTGGTGCCCAAAAGATAATTTCGTTTTATTTTTTGTACTATTTGATTTTGTTCAGGAAATAACCACATATTCCGGTTATCGTTGTAAATTATTTCCGTTATATTTCACTATTTTATCTCATGCACCGTTTGACTAACCTTGTGATTGTTGAAGAATAACCACGTGTTCCATTCGTCTTGTGTATGTTATTCCCGGTATATTTCACATTGCATAAGAGCTAGTTATTTTCGTCATTCAGCTTTGAACATTTTGTTGAGTTAGCCTAACAAAAATTGTGTAAATAGGAAAGCTTAACGTGATCATTGATTTATTCTAAAATGTTAATAATAGTCTAAATGAAATTATTTACATGAACTCCTTTGGTTGGCTAATAGACTCATTTGTATTTAAGTCACAGTGGAAATAAAAATGTTCTCATGTCACAAACTATTCTATTCAGATTTTTTAGTTGAAGAAACAAAATGCCAATCGGTTTGTCTATTAGCTTACGATTATAAATCTCTTGAATAATTTTTTTCCTCTTCTGCTGAAGTGAACGATCCCCGTTCTTAAGCCTTGTCCACAGGATCGAGCATGCCCGACGGGCAAACAGTGATACCAGATCACAATAGTTAGTAAGAATGAGGGTTAAGGACGTCAGAAGCGGGAAAACCACAGACAGGGATCTGGCATCATACAGTGTTGCCAGATCCCTTCCTTTAGTTTTCCCACTTCTGACGTCATCAACGCTCATTTTCACTAACTATTGTGGCCTGGTATCACTGTTTGCCCATCGTGCATGCTCTATCGTGTGAACAGGGCTTTAGGTGAAGCTATCGGGTAAACTTTAGAACACTTTAACCAAGACCTACAGATAGGCTCTTTCTGTAGGTCTTGACTTGACTCATGCAATACTGTTCCCTCACGCTATTGCTATATTGTCTTTATTTATATAACTGTATAGGCTGTATACTGTTCATCACTCTCAGTTGTGGTGTACCATCCCGTGCTAAGCGTATTGCCTGAACACTGAGGTTATTGGTACTAACTTTTAAACCACCATTTGAATATCACCCCTTAATGTGTGTTGGATCACGAATCGTATCATTGTAGCTTTTTGATCTGTTGGCGCTCCAATTCCCCAGGTTAGGATCTAGAGTTCTAGACTCTCTTATGGGGACGTCTTCCTGTTGATTGTTTCCCACAATAAAATAGGATCGATTAAAATAGCTGTTCCATACTGTGATGGCATAAAAGTATTTGCAAAACATATAAACAATAGTTCCATAAGTAAAGTGAATGAAACTGATCTTGGGTAATATTGTTTAGTAAGTCTGCAAAAGAGATAAATTGTATGTCCGAACTTGTATCATCTTGGCAAAAGGTTGACCTTCTGGTGCATAGTGCAATTGGTAGATTTATATTTAATTGATGACAGTTTTCTTTTTATCATGAATACAGTCTGAAATAGACTCTCTCTCTCTCTCTCTCTCTCTCTCTCTCTCTCTCTCTCTCTCTCTCTCTCTCTCTCTCTCTCTCTCTCTAAGTGACGCTCAATAGGGTATTTGAAATTAGTAGATAAAACCTGACAAGAAATAAACTTTTTTCATTTTGTATCCAAAAAGGCTGCCCTGATATTTAGATAGGTATTCGTGCCATTGCTTCATAAACTAACTATTATCATTATTATGTCTTCAGATGAGGAGGCACTTTGTAAAAAGGGCAAAAGCTCCCGTATTTTCAAGTAGAAACGTATAAAGCTGTAGATTGTTAACACCCAAGATTATTACCCGTATTATTATTACTAAAACATCAGAAAGGACTTTGCTAAAGCCTAATTGACAACTAGGGATACCTATTTAGACATTCTGACTAAACAAACTTCCATTATATGTTTACAAACAACCATCCAGAACTCAGAAATCTGGAGAAAATAGTTTGTGACATGTGGATATCTAATTACCTCTGAGGGAGATATCCAAATTAGTCTATATAATTAGATTAGAGGTTTGTCTGATAATTCAATTTAGGATCCTGATACCATTCCGTAAAATAGATAAAATCAAAAAGGGGTTTAGTTAAATTTGATGATCACTTTGCCTTACCCTATACATTTATTCACAAAGTTCACACGCTCTCTGTAAGGCCATTATAAGAGTATGCGCAAAGCTAAATGATAAAGCAAATTATTAATTTAAAAAAATAACTTGAAATATAACGGGAATAACTTATTATTAAGTTGGATACTCGTATAGTGCATTAGAAACAATCATCTCTGTTGTTTACTTGCAAGTATATTGCTTTTTAGTAAGATATTCCATATGCCATCCTACGTGACCGAAATCTTGTCGGAAGTAAGAATACTTCTTATTGATAAAAGCTCTTTTATTTCTACAAAATATTTTTTTTTCTCAGTGCTAATGGCACTCTAGAAGCAGGGTTACTAGTGGGAAAATCAAAACGTATCCCAAATAGATACCAAATTTTTCCAAAAAGTACCCAATATTAAAGAAAGGGTTTCTAAAAAAAAAAAAGACTATTTTTACACACATACAGTATATTTACTGTTTTTTTTTATATCGATTACTTAAACTAACTTTACTTTGCTAAATATTTACAAAATAAGGTGGGATATCATGTGCCGGGTACTGTAACTTACATTTATTGATATTGAAAGTAAATTTGATAAGTATTTGTTATAAGGGTAATGAAAATGCAAAGCTGATACTTCTACTACATACAATAGATAAAACCTAAATACCCAAATTGGAAATAAGTATAAAACCTAAATAATCACATTAAAATAGAAATAAGCCTATAGTCATTAAATAATTATTTATGATTCTTTCTTTAAATGGCGGCTGTGCCAATTTGATCATAATAGTACTAGGCTGCCGATCAAAGCATGGACTGCTGCCTCCATTTTCCTTTGTTAAAATAAGACCATTTTATGACTCGGTATTTGATCTATTTATTCCATCAGCCTCTATGATTCTGAATTGGGAAAATATTCTCTTGACTGCAGCTGGTGAATGGGGTAAAGATAATAAATTTACCCTGCATTGAGATAACAAAGGAAACATTTCTTCACCATCGCTACGTTTAACATGCATTTGAGAGAACCAAAACTCTGTAGGATTTTCTGTCAGTTTTATTTGTTTCAAATGAAACTGAAGAGACCTCCTCCATTTATCATTACCTTCATCATAATTGTTTTTATCTGTTAGGTGAGGGAACTACGTAAACAAGGGTACTAGAGATTTGACAGAAAACTGCCTCGCTACGGAGGGATCACAAACATTTGAGTGGAGGTAATACCTTACTCATGTGGCAGTCTTCAGAACGTTTGCGTATTTGAGTATCCAACTCAATGTAGGAATTAAGGCATTTTACTATGAAGCTTGATACATTTGCCGCTGGGACAATATCTTCATTGTTTAACATATTTCAACCTTACTACCAAAATAACATTCTTCTTCTGGTAGGAAGTTTAAGGGATCATTACAGCTTACCTTGAATACATTGGCGTTTGACCTAAGAATAATCATGCTTTATATCATTTCCAAGAACAGATCTATACAATCCACCGATATTACTATAAGCCAAATGTATCTAACATTCTCACTACAGTACAGCTACAGCATAGGACTATAAGGGGATAGGATAGATGGAGGAGGGGAGGGGGGAAATTATGATTTTGGAAGGATTGGGGGGAGGGGGGGAATTTTAGAATGAAGTACAGTGGAAGGTGAAAAGATTGGTGCAGACCTAATAGCTCTTTTCTTTATTTTATTTTATTTTTTTTTTTTGTTGGTTCATTGCGTCAACATCATGCCTTTTAGACTACCTGGAGGTGATGCTATTCCTTTTCTGGGGCTTGTTTATTTATTTATATTTATTTACTTTTTTAATCGTTTTTAGTACTCTGGATTTGGTTCATCCTGAGCAATGAATGGAGCAATCCTTTTCCCTCAGGAATGCTCGTTTCGGGTGTGTAATTTCCTCACTTGTTGCAAGTTCTGAGTTAATGTTTGTTTAATCTTTCCCAGGCTTGTGAGGACCTTCTGTGATACCTGGCATTAACTTATTCAAGATTGTATATATTATGGGGTGTTTCGCTCTTTTCATAATTATTGTTGTTGTTGTTGCCATCATTGTTGTTAATGACATCATTGTTATTATTATTATAATCATTGTTATTGTGGTTTTGGTTATGGCCATGAATATTTCGTTTTCATTTTTGAATTTTTGTAGGGTTTCCATCTTTGATTGAGTCATTGTGTATGCTAATGCTATTGGATATTCAAATAGAGGTCTTATCGGGCTTTGATATAGATTTATTCTTATGTTCTTATCCTGTAGTTTAATGTGGCAGCTTATTCCGTTTCTTTTAATAAAAAGACCAAGGATTTTTACTTCATTATTGAATGGAATATCTATCTTGTTGAATGTTATTGGAACTGGTTTGCTTTTTGATACCGATAAAAGTTGGAATTTATTACTGTATGTTTTTATTTTCCACTTAATTTTGTAATTATTTATTCTTTCGATCTCTCTTTTGGATTTTATTTTCAATATTCTTTTAACCTTTGAAGGGTGCATTATTTCTTGTGTGATGTCATCTGCATAGGCATAATTTATGGCATATTCAGGGCTGGTTGGCATATCTGCTGTGTAGATAATAAATAGAGTGGGGGATAATATGCCCTCCTGTGGCACCCCATTTTTTATATCCCATTATTTCACCGAGATTTCCACCTCTGCTACGTATTCTGACAGTTCTGTCTTTAATGTAGCTTGAGAAGAGTTTTCCATTATTATTGGTAGTTCTAGCTGGAGTATTTTATATTTTAGGCCATCATGCCATACTTTATCAAATGCTCTCCATTGGTGTTTTTTTATTTATGTGGTTCATGGCTATTGTTTCATAAATTGCCATAAGGGCTATTTCAGTCATTCTTCCTGTCCTTAAACCGTGTTGATGTTTGTATAATTTATTGTTACTTTCTAGGAATCTCGTTAGTCTTGTGTTTATCATTTTTTCAAACACTTTTCAGAACACTTCCAGAAGTGTAAATGGTCTTCTGTTTGCTGGCTATTTTTGGGTCTTTCCCTGGTTTGGGAGGAACTATGAGAATTCCTTCTTTGTTTGGTTTTGGGTAGTATCCTATTGAGAGTGTAAGGTTTAGTATAAGTTGGAGTCTTCTCCATGCCACCATTGGTAATTTTGATAACATTAACTTATTAATGCAGCTTTTACCTGGTACTTTGTCTTTAAATGATTTCACTGTTCTTAGTATCTCATGTATTTAAATTTTGGCTGTCCGGTAATTGTTTTCATTCAGTTTTTGCAGGTGTGGATTTTGATAAGGGTTTATTCGTTCCCTATTTTCTTGTAGGAAGTTGAGGACTTCTGTTGTTGTGTCCCTATCGAAATTTGCATTTTCTTTGTTTGTAATTTCGAATGTGCTTGCCCATGTTTCAGTTAATCATTTAATTTGGTCTTCCATATCTTCTATCTTATCACCGTTGCCGTTCATTAAGTATGGTATTTCTATTTTTGGTCTTCCCAGTAATCTTTGTAGTTTTCCCAGAATTTCTCTGGGTCTTTGTATGTTTTTCCTAATTTTATTATCGTGTTGTTCTAGTTTTCTCTTTTTAATCTATTGGATTCTTCAGTTATTTTACCTTGGATATGTCTTATAAGGTGTGCGTTACCCTTATCCATCTGTGTGTTTGTTTGTAGGTAATTTAATAGTTGGTTGAGAATTTTCAGGTAGTTGCTATCTGGGGTGTGTTTGTGGTATGTTATTCTCTTAATTGGCGAAACTGTTTCTATTGTTTCTGAGATGTCTGACATCCATTTATTTATTGCCGAATTTATTGTGTTTTCTGTTGTGGTTTCATTGTTGTATAAGTCTATTTTTTGTTTCCTGTATGGCTACTTTCCTTGTTATTGTATCTACAAAGATTTCCCAGTTAGCTTACTTTTATTTCTATGACTATTGGTTTTGTTGAGAGTTTGATTATAAGTGGAATATGATCAGACGCTGTAATTGGCCCTGTTGATATGTTGTAGTTTAGGTGCGCTCTGTTGTTTTGTAGTATTATGTCAGGTCTGCTGGCGTATTGTTTATCCAATTTGTTTGCCACATTCTCACTGGAAGACACCCTTCTAGGCTGACTACCGACGTCATGTAAACAGAACCGTAAGCAATCGTATACAGCCAAATGATAACCGATATAATAAGTATAAAAGACTTTAATATCATTTGTGGACAAAAAGTATTAAAAGTAGTATTCTTCTTTGAGATAGTTTATACAGAATGAAATACTAAAGTACATATACCACCTCACTTATTGACACTTAACGTTATTAAAGTCATACTGTACGTGTTTGAACGATGGATAATTAAAGTCATACTGTACGTGTTTGAACGATGGATAATTAAAGTCATACTGTACGTGTTTGAACGATGGATAATTAAAGTCATACTGTACGTGTTTGAACGATGCAATGTGTTGCTTTCGATACATGTAGCATTATCGTGATACATCAATTTACACACGCATTACGATTTTGCTTAATAAAAAACATGAACTTTACTGACAATCTTAACTTGATTATCCCTTGAATAAAAAGCTTAGTCAAACATATATAAATGACAAATATTCAAGACGTAAACAAGATAATACAATAGGTAAAGTGAAATATCACGGGAATAACTTTCATAACTTTCAAAAACTTGAACCTGGTTACCCCTTGAATAAAGAGGTTAGTCAAAACATAAAATGCCAAATATTAAAAATGTACCCCCTCCCCTCAAAAAAAAAAAAAAAAGATAACCCCTGGGTACAAGACGATCACTATGGTTATTAGAAAATTAAATATGCAAATAACCTGACAAAACAAACGTCCATTAAAGTTACCCAAAACAATTAAGCACACTATACGCCCTCCCTAATGTTCTAATAGCCTGATAAAACTGATTTAGGCTACCTAAATGAGAATCGTCTAGATATTCATTAGCTAAATGGGAAACGTGACCACATTACACTATGACGAACTCACGGGCCATGGATTTCTTCTTTCCTCTGTAGTTGAAGAGGACAGAGCTTTTGATTTCTACGGCACGAACTCCTGACAGGATCTGTCCTTTAGTGAAGAAGGGATGAAGGGACTCCAGTCACTATAACTGGTTCAAGGGGCTTCTTCGTCTGCTAAGTGTACAAGGTGGCGCAGATTCACTTGAAGACAGGCCATATTAGTCCCCAAAAGCGGGATCGTATCACTCACCGTTCAGCACGGTAGTTGAAGCTTGAATGGGCAATCTAAAAGAAAGAGAATAAGAGATGCACGATGGTCGATTCAGACAAGTGACAGCAGAAAAGCATAGGACTTGAACTTCAGTTGCGAAGTCGGAAAGGAAATCGCGAAGGGTGTATACAAAGAAATTATGGAGTAATTTTTCGGCTTCAGGGGAATTTACCTGCAAATAAAACCCAACTATCTGGCATATATAATAATTGATTAATAATAAAAAATAGTCAGAAAAGTCGGTATATGTTGTATATTAGAATTCCTAACTAACATAAATTTATAATTATGCAGACATTTAAATAGAACAGATGTCAATTCTAATATGCATCTCACATTCAAGATTCCCTACTGATATCAGACTGCCGTGGAAACCTATCTGCCGAGATGTCACAAGCATAGATAATTGTTCGATATCATTAGAAAACGAAATGGAGAAGAGGGAGTATCTCATATAAATCGTTCAAAGGATAAATAAGAATTGCAAAACGGAAGAGGGTATTAACCCGTACAAGAAATAAACAAAAATACAAAATGCAAGTAAAAATAGGAAAGATAATTAAAGAAAAAGCGTGAAGATAAATCTTCACACTCTCTCTAACAACATTCGCTTGAAACTGAACGTCTTGTATACAAGGAGCTGTTAGGTAATATCAGAGAGGCGAGATGAATGCAACTGAGTTTATTCAGGAAGGCAACGAGCTTATATACAGATAGGAGAGAGCAAGAATGACACACAATTCAAACAGTATAAAACATGAGATAGAAAGCTTAAACAGCTTTATATTATCAGTGCAGGGGAGAGTGAGAAATACGAAAGAAAAAACCGTTACAGTGTACGAGCGTGTATGAAACACAGAGGTACATGGTTCCTCTCCCTAAAAAAGACATACATGTGAAATAGGGCCCCGTGTTCTTGAGAAGCGCACTGTACGTGGATCACCTTGGTGGAGATGCACAGGTTTTAGGCGATCAATAGACACCCAGTCTTCTTTGTCACGATTGTAAATTAAAAAAGCCTTTGGTGTGTGACGGATCACAATGAAAGGGCCCATGAAAGGGGACGTTAGTAGTGGCTTGCTAGTGTCATTGCACAGGAGAATGGGCATTGCTACGTGCAAATCTGTTGGTATGTGCTACTTTTTTTAGGGGCATGTAAGTTTGGCGATACTTCAACGTTTCATCTGTCAAGACATCCAAGGCATCTTTAAGAGCAGTCCTTAGTCCCAGGAGGACCCAGGGAAGCTGAGTAAAACCAGTTGGAGTCATTGTATCGGGACATCAAAGCTGCTTTGAGGGTGCAATGAAAATGTTCGCCCATTCTGTTAGCTATAGGGTTGTAGGCGGTTGTCTGATGTTGGTTGATGCCCAGTAGATTCATTAATGATGTCCACAACTAAGAGGTGAAAGTGGTACCCTGTCAGAAGTAATATGCTCAGAGATACCACTTCTCACTATTCACCCTTAAAGTAAAGTGGATGTATATGAGGCGGATGGTGCAATTTGCATGGTGATAGCTTCAGGCTAACAAGTGTAGCAGTCAATGACGGTAAACAGATAACTGTGTCTTTGTGATGTGGGACCTACTATATCGCCATGAATGTGGACAAAATGACTCTGAGGTTGAGGAAAGGTGACCACTCATGAATCCGTGTGTCGGTGTATTTTTGAAGCTTGGCATAAAGTACAGGCACAGACCCAATTCTTTGCATCCTTAGTAATGTCATGCCAAATGAACTTTGTCTTCAGTATCTGTGTATTAGATCAGCAAGAGGGATGTGAGAAAACATGGATGAAATCAAACGCCTGTCGGCACATGTAGCAGGTATCCACGTTCGTGGCCTACCAGTACTGACATCACAGAGCTGGGTGGCATTAGAGTTGTACAGGATGTCCTGCATGCTTGGTACTGTGGATCTTTACGTTGGGCTTCTGCCAAGTCATTGTAATCAAATTCCAGGTGAATGGGAGCCAATGTGTTTCTTGACAGGACTTCACCAATGTGATTCGTTTTCTTGGGACGTGATGAAGGGTACATTTGTATTCAGTCATGGTGGCGAGGTAACAAAGTTAATGGGCAGACCATGTGTCAGACTGTCGAGTGAAGGTGTGCACCAAGGGCATGTGGTCCATGCGAATGATGAAGGGTGTACCCTCTAAGAAGTGGCGAAAGTGACGGACAGCCAAATGCACCACCGCAATTCGCAGTCGAAGGTAGGGTAGCCAGATTCCGACTTGGACAGTTTTCTGCTGAAGGAGGCCTATGGGTGGAACAAGCCACAGACCATCTGCTAGAGGAATGCACCAATAGGGACGTTACTGGCATCAGTGGAGAGAAAGAAAGGGGAATGTGGCACGAGAAAGGTGAGAGCAGCAGCAGTTGAGAGGGCATTCTTTGAATTGCAGAAGGCCGCTTCCTGACGCGGACACCAAGTCATGTCTTACGGCTTTCCCTCGAGGAAGGCCTAGAAGAGGGCAAGAGTGGCAGCAATGGCTGGCAAGAACCGGTGATAATAGTTTATCTTGCCCAAGAATTCTTCTTGTATTTTGACGGTCGAGGCGTGGGAAAGTTCTGAACAGCTGATACCTTCTCAGGGAAGAGGTGGACGCCTTCAGGAGTGATTTGGTGGGATACTTCATTGCCGTCAAAATTACACTTATCGTACCGGGCTACAAGGGAGCAATCCTTCTTTAGAACAATTTGCAGGAGCGATGACCATGGGCTTAAGGCCTTTGGCAAAGGCCCATTTCTTCTGTTGCAGAAGGTCAAGAGCAATGCATAGGTGATGGAGGTGTTCTTCTTTGGAGGAAGAGAACACAAGTATGTCATTCACATAACATACACAGAAGAGGAGGTCCCCTAAGATGCCCTCCATGAGGCATTGAAAAATGGCCCCAGCATTATGTAATTGAATGTATAAGTCCCGAAGGACTTGGTGATGGTCGTTTTTGGGATGTCTTCTGGATTCATGGGCACCTGACAATACCTCTTGAAGAGTTCAAGAGTAGAGGCTACCTTTGGTTTGTGCAAGTAAGAGGTAACATTGGCTATGGTGGGAAGGGGATAGTGATCTGGTTACGTCTGCATGTTCAGACGCCTGTAATCCCCACAAGGGCACAGGGAGCCATCCTTCTCCAGGACTATGTATATAGGGGATGACCATGGGCTTAAGGCCTTTTGGCAAAGGCCCATTTCTTCTATTTCAGTGAATGTTTGTTTAGTGATTGTCTAACGATCTGTGGCCAGACGGCGGAATCTGGCAAACACAGGAGCTTGTCTTTTTGATATGGTGAAAAATACCCAGCTTTGGCAGGAACCATGGGTGTTTTGTGAAGTTCTAGATGGAAGACTTCTAGATACAGAGTAAGAAGGTCGGCATAGACATTCCTTGGTGCGCTGATGTGGAGAGTGAGGTTGAAGGAAGCGGATTGAAGAAGTGTCGACGAGTATGAGTCTGCGTTGAATAGATGTCGATGAGCAACATTAACCAGGAGGTGGAAATAGTTGAGGAAATCTGCACCGAGAATTGGCAATGTGGCGTCAGCAACGAGAAAAATTTGGTACTTCCAAACAATGGTCTGAATGCCTCGTAACCAGTGGGTGGGGATTGCAGATCCATTGGCAGCTACCAGGGAGATGCCACCAGGCGTAGAATGACTGCGTTGTGTCATGGAGAGTGGCTTTGGTAGAGGGAAATGGCAAGCACTAGTGTATACCAAAAACCGCATGCACGTATCTCCATCATGTAAAAAGAAAATATTAGTGATAGGGGAGGCCACCACGACAAGTGATGGCCTACTTACATGTTTTATTGGCCACTGACAGCCATTTACACATTTCTTCCCAGTAGCCCCGAATCTGGAGTGATAGTAGCAAACCGGCTGCCAATGGGCGTCAGTAAGTAGCTGTAATGGTCTTTGGTTTGGGGCGTGAGCTGGAGGTGGCATATGTGGGTGGTAAGCTGCTTTGTCACCACTCCAGCACATTACGGGTTGGGCATCTGTGTCCTATTGCATTCACGTTAGCTTCGGTCGGTGTTGAATAGTTGTCCTCTTCATCAGGAGTGGAGGCATTGATGGAGTTCCTGAATGTGGTGAAGTGGCTGTCCATAAGGGCGTCGACTTTGGTCATCAGATCCTTCATGGGAAAAATATTGACATCAGGGATGGTGGTGCACACAGGTTTTGGTAAGCATTATACCGAGAGGGGACAAAGTAGGCTCACCTCCTAAGAGAGCCATCTGTGGCAGGTTGCAGTTAAGTGATACTGGCCATTTCCCTGGGGGCGAGCGAAGCCTTTTGGTTCCCCAACGGTTTTAGAGAGAACTGAAAAAGCATGGCTATACAGGCATCTGGCGATGATGAGCACTGCTCCAAGAGGTATGTTTTGAGAGCATCATATACAGTACTGCTGGGGTGTCTCCTTGGTCACAAAGCTAATCGAAGATTTCTGGGAAAATGTCCTCAGGGATCACTGTGAGGGCATAGTTTGCTTTGGTGCTTGAACAAGTCACGTCCTTAATGCAAAACTGAACCTCAGCGTGCTGAAACCAGGTGAATGCCTCAGTCCTGATGAAAGGTGATAGAGTCATAGATGTGGCGTGGATAGAAGAGTTGGGGTCAGAGGGTGGCATCATCAAACAGTAGGACACAGCAGTGAGGGGGAAGGCAGGAGGGAGCTGGTCCTCGGACAGTCACCAATTGTGCGAAGTGCTGCTAAGTAATAAAAGAGAGGCGAGAAGAGTGCAACTGAATTTATTCAACAAGATAACAAGCTTATATGCAGATAGTTGAGAGCAAGAATAACAAAATTCAAACTGTACAAAATATGCAACCCCAAGCTTAAGCAAGTTTATATTATCAGTGCAGGGAAAAGCGAGAGATAAAAAAAGCAATACTGTTACAGTGTACAAATGTGTATGAAACAAATGCAGTACACTTGTGATGTACACTACGCCTGTAATAGGTGAGCTCATGACAGTAATGCGTCCTATTAGGTTTTGAAGAAGTACTTCAATTTCATGAGTTCATTACACCCCTACTTAATAACACTGTTCAAACAGAACACATTTACCCCACTGGAACGAATAAATATTGGCATTTGTAAATCACAACGCCAAGAAATTTTACCATCCATTCATAATAAATGCCGAAAGACTAGGAGGATAATCTAATGACATCTACAGTATATTTAAAAGCAGAAATATGATGTCAAGGAATGTGGTAACTAAAGAGCAATTAAACTAATAGAGCATGGTTTGAAATTTTTTTAGAGGGTACTAGATGAAAGATTGTAAAGATTAGGAAACAGCAGTGTAGATTCATGAGGGGGAGAGCGACTGTGAATGCCATCTTTATAGTAAAACAGCTACAGAAAAAGAGGCAAGAGGGAAACCAGAATACCCAGTGAAATTATTTTTTTAACTTGGGGAAGAAGAAAGTCCTAGAGATGTTGGTTGAGCTGGTTGAGATGATGTATATAAAAAAAAAAAAAACATGGACAAAAGTAATAACAGCATTTGGGGAAACAGAAACCATTGAATTTCGTGTTGGATTACACTAGGGGTCAACATTAACCCCGTTTTTATTTGCGTTGGTCTCGGATGCGTAAAGTAGAGATCAGAAATAAAGAGTTGTTGGAGTTGTTATATGCAGATGGTTTAGTGATCACTAAAAATAAAGAGGACACCGAAAAGAAGCATTGTAGAGTGGCATGGTACTTTGGGGAGAGGTGGCTTGAGGGTAAATGTAGACAAGACTGAGGTTATGGTGAGCAGTAAGGAAGATAGGGAGAAGACACCCATACATGAAAGTTGAGGCTTAGTTATAAAATAGGTGCAACAATTTAGATCCCTGGGATCTACTATAAGTCAGGAGGGAAGATGTGAGGCTAAAGTGGAGCAGCCTTGGGAAAGTGGAGGGAGGTATCAGGGGTGATATGTGATAAGAAAATACCAATCAAGCTAAAAATAAAAATAAAATATTCCACAGTAATAAGACCAGTGTTAATGTAAGGTTCGAAACCGTGCGCTCTAAGATGAAAAGAGGAAGCAAAGCTTGAGAAAACATAGATGAGAATGTTGAAGTGGATTATGGGAATATCATTGCTTGAAATATTGGAAAATGATAAAAAAAAGAAGAATGGCAGGTTAGATAAAGATTACAGAGGTGATAGGAGTGTCACAACTGAGATGGTGGGTGCAGGTGCTGAGAATGGCTGGTGGGGAGAGAGTGAGCAGGGCTTGGGAGGAATCTGACGGGGGAAGATCGAGAAGAAATCAGAGAATTAGATGGTGAAATAATGTGAAGGATAATATGGAGAGAAGAGGTTTGGTGGAAGAGGATGTTTCTGATCGGAGAAATTTGAGAGGGCGAATCAGGTAACTGACCCCTTAATGTATGAATAACGGCAGGAAAGAAAAATGCAGTTAAAATTGAGAAAAAATGGCAAATTCAAATGACGTTTCGGAAGTATCTTATCAGGCTCTAAAGCCAGTAACACCAGTGGTTTTTTCCTTTTCTTTTTTATTAAGTAACACTGTTGTAACTACACAATAATAATAATAATAATAATAATAATAATAATAATAATAATAATAATAATAATAATAATAATAATAATAATAATAATAATAATATCCTTTATTTCCAATGTTACATTTAGCATAATACTGTGGTAGTAAAAATATTAAAATTCATTCTACACGAATCGTCAGACTAAAATGCTAGTAATATAGAAATCTCTAAGGTAGAGTTATATCTAAAATATTTTTACAATATGGAGAAAAGATAAAACATTCAGAAAACTCTAAAACTGAAATACATTGGTATTCAGAATAATTATCATTATGCTAGTATTAGCATCAGCTAATACTTGTAAAATCGGACGTAAGACGTTGCCAATCTCCACTTGTTATATATTTACAATAGTGAAGTATATGAGAAAGAAAATGTGTAACGGTTTATACGTTTCTATTTACAAGATGTTTCTTATGATTACCGTTAAAAGAAGTTAAAGATGCTGCATCCCTCAACAGGAGGCAAACTATTCCAAAGTTGTGGACCTCTTGTGCTCATTTCCCTCGAACAAATTTCGGTGTTGGCAC